>NC_064925.1:109722909-110037467 GCF_023897955.1 Schistocerca gregaria
TAAATAAGGCTTGGTCACTCCCACATCGTACAAAAAACTGGAATGTAGATTTGTACATTCATTAATTATTGTAGTATCTAAATTAATTTTAGTCTTAATTTATCTTCTTTAATCCAAGTAATGATAAAGTTCCATGAGATTGTGGCATCACAGTACGACACATTTTTGACCAGTGCTGTCGTGTAGCGGAATGCGGGACATGTTTTTTAGTGTCCTCTATAGCCTTCTCCTTAACAGTTTTTGTCCATCTATCTGAAATACTGTAATTTAAAGCATCAAACGGCTGCAGTTTATCTCCATAGTTTGTACCAGTGTTTTAACCTTGTTAATAATTCACATATGAAGAAATCCAGTTGCTGCGTATTATATCATGTAGAGAGAGAGAGAGAGAGAGAGAGACAAAGAGAGAGAGAGAGAGAGAGAGAGAGAGAGAGAGAGAGAGAGAGAGAGACAAAGAGGGAGAGAGAGAGAGAGAGATAATTGTGCTGAATTACTGCAGGGGTGACCGTTGAGAGAAAGGCAGGCAGAACATGCAAGGCGTGGCCGTTGAATGGACTCTAAAAGCTTTTCGTGACATCAAAGGAAACGACCTACCAGCAGAAAGCTATTCAATGATTGACGTTTTCACTGTTCGAGCGCACGGACTGCTTCTGGGACGCTCTAAAAGCACGAAACGTCCACTTCAGCTCTTTCACTTCGCTTTAGTGGAGGTTGTGTCGTTGTGGGCGTTTGCTCATGAGACTAGAAATAATCCTTCCGGTTACGACATTTTTTTTTCGGTGACGTTGCTTAGTGCTGGCATTGTCTGGTTGCCTGTTGCCGATAAGAGTGTGCTTCACCACCTCTATATAACGATTTAACTGTGGAATCACGATTGTTATTCACAGCTTCAGATTATAGGTCTTTTACATTCATTAGTGAAGCTTGATATTGCCAGGGAGGAGACAGCCGCCCTAATGTGACTTATTAAATTACTTTCGGCTATTTTCTAAAACCGCCTTCATACTGTTCAAATCGTAAAAAAGTGGTGAGCATGCACAGAGAAACATCATTAATTACAGTCATGCAGTGATATGCATTCCTTTTGTGGGCCAACAAGACTGTGATAGTATCTAGTTTAAAAACTTCATAGTGACCAAGCAGGTTGTAAACCATAATCTCGCAAGATGACGGCAATAAAGAAGGAAAATTGCCAGTTGCATTAATAAAACTTGCATTACATGTCCGTATAAATTGCAAATTACGATCTGCAGATGGTTATAGAAAACAACAGAAATTAGTCTTCATGCTGCAAATTTTTAACTGAAAACTGTGGTCTAGGCTTCAATATGTTTGTAAGATGTTTTAACACGCGTGTCTTACTGTGCCTTCTTCCAGTCATCGTCTTCGATTGCCGGCCGGGGTGATCGATCGGTTCTACGCGCTACAGTCTGGAACCGCGCGACCGGTACGGTCGCAGGTTCGAATCCTGCCACGGGCATGGATGTGTGTGATGTCCTTAGGTTGGTTAGGTTTAAGTAATTCTAAGTTCTAGGCGACTGATGACCACAGAAGTTAAGTCCCATAGTGCTCAGAGCCATTTGAAATATTTTTTGTCTTCGATATATTCCCTTCCTTGACGATTCTCCGGATATTTCTTATCTTATCAGTCCTTCTTTTTAATCGAAAATCCATTGCGTGTAGGTATCCCCATCTGTTTCTGACGCTCATCAGTGCCATATCTAAACTGACATTTGAAGAAAGCCTCATAAGTCAAATAATTATATTTTTGCCCATTAGCCTTGTAAAGCGGACAGGCAAGTTGTAAGGGCTCAGGTAGTGCTTCTGGTCAAAGAAAACGTAACTACGAGCATCCCTTTTTGTCTTTTGGTTGTCTTTAGACCCAGTAGCTGTTTTGATGTGACTGCAAAGTTTTCCTCCCCTGGGCTATTGCTTCACGTGTAAGTGGACTTCCACCCAACATAATCAACTGTACATTAAAAATACTTTCCTCCCAGTTTCGTGCACACTATGGCTCCCTCTAACGGCAATGTTGTTGTTGTTGTGGTCTTCAGTCCTGAGACTGGTTTGATGAATCTCCCCATGCTACTCTATCCTGTGCAAGCTTCTTCATCTCACAGTACCTACTGCAGCCTACATCCTTCTGAATCTGCTTAGTGTATTCATCTCATGGTCTCCCTCTACGATTTTTACCCTCCACACTGCCCTCCAATACTAAATTGGTGATCCCTCGATGTCTCAGAACATGTCCTACCAACCGATCCCTACTTCTAGCCAAGTTGTGCCACACGCTCCTCTTCTCCCCAATTCTATTCAATACCGCTTCATTAGTTAGGTGATCTACCCATATAATCTTCAGCATTCTTCTGTAGCACCACATTTCGAAAGCTTCTACTATCTTCTTGTCCAAACTAGTTATCGTCCATGTTTCACTTCCATACATGGCTACACTCCATACAAATACTTTCAGAAACGGCTTTCTGACATTTAAATCTATACTCGATGTTAACAAATTTTTCTTCTTCAGAAACGCTTTCGTTGCCATTTCCAGTCTGCATTTTATATCCTCTCTATTTCGACCATCATCTGTTATTTTGCTTTCCAAAGAGCAAAACTCCTTTACTGCTTTAAGTGTCTCATTTCCTAATCTAATTCCCGAAGTATCACCCGACTTAATTCGACTACATTCCATTATCCTCGTTTTGCTTTTGTTGATTCTAACGGCATAATAACACGAAAACTATTCAACTGCATGATGTCTTAAGGCGTGTATCTTTCTGTCGCTTCTTCCAGTCATTGTCTTCGATATATTCCCTTCCTCGACGATTCTCCTCATTTCTTATCAATCTACCAAATTTTCAACGATCTTCTGTAGCATCAGGTCTCAATCCCTTCAATTCCCTTCTTTTTCTGTACATCCATGGCCCATGTTTCATTAGCACAGAGTGCTGTACTGCAAACGTGCAATTTAAAAAGGTCTACGACCGACACTACTCGATTTTTTTTTAACCTACAATGCCCTCTTTGCCTGTGCTACTTGGTTTCGTATACCCTACTTAATCTGTTATTCGTTTATTTTGCTTTGAAGATAGTAAAATTCCTTCAGCCAGATCATCCATTATGTGGATCCCAATTTGATGTTAACTTTACCGTCGATCTCATTTCTGTTTTTCATAGATACTTTTATCTTTTTTTGGTTTTCTCTCAGCCTATATTATGATACCCTTGGGCTACTGTTCGTACCATTCATCAGATTCTGAGATTCTTCAGTACTGCTGCAAAAGAAAGTCACATCACGGGCGAGTATTATCACTGACGACATTAACTGAGAGTTTGTCCACTCCATTATTTTCGGGGGTTTAAGCATGGTGAGCGTGTTTGCATTGATTTTCACATCCATTATTTTGGTGATCTACGAGTAGTTTGCACGCCTCTATACTGTGTACTGCATTATTTCGGTAATTTACGAGATGTTTGCGCCTCTGCACGTTAGTGTACTGCATTGTTTACAAGTAGTTTCAGGTCTGTAAACTGTATATTGTGATCGCAAGCATGTCAGGTTGAGTGTTTTGTATCAGCAAAATATATAACGTATGTGAAATCCATCCCTAAATAAACTGGAGCAAAAAATAGGTAAAGTACCCTCCTTCCTCTCTCTTGCAGACCCGAAAAAGCTGATTACTTTTCCAGCAAATCCTGGGGGGATGAGATGGCTGGGGCACATTTGCAGCTGAGAAAAACACATGATGTCATCATGACGCTGTGCTCCTATGGACTGAACTGGATGATCACATGACCTATTGTGGTGCCCTCTAGTGGTGAACTCGTGAACTTGCTCAGTTCTTTGCTCTGCTGGATCGGCGGCAGTTGTCTCTTCTGTGGTGGGTGCTTATACATAGAGAAAATGGAGAGTGGTGTGATACATAGTTTGCTCCACAACTTTTACTAACTGGTCTTAGCACTGTAGCAATGGTTCAGAATTTCATTTACGTTATGTATTGACAGACAATTCCTGCAGAGACATATGCTTACATGCATATGGTTCAGAATTGCATTTACGCATTTTACTGACAGTCAGTTCCATTAGACATACATGTTTCCATGCATTGTGTGATGTATCTTTAATGTATCTCGATGTAAGATATTTATTTGCAGGACCATATTCTTCCTCTTCATGTGTTCAAGCATTAGTACTCACTTCCATTCTTCATTCAGTGAGCTGTGAATGCACTCCTTGCCCGAATGAGTGCATGTAATACAGCTTGTAAGACTCCCCCTGTCTTGCACCAACCTCTCATTAATTGAACACATGCTCCTCCAACACCGAGAGCTGAACGAGTACTGATATATCAGCCCCTTGTGGTGGTAACACCACACTGAGCCACGAATTCTATAGGTAGATAATAAATATCAACAAATTTATACACATTTATACAAATTTAAACAAATTGTAATCCAACTGGATGACGTCATGATCAGTCCCAATACTAATCTCCTCAGCTGCAGGAGTAAGCTCTTAGAGCAAAATTCACTCCAAAAATCGAAATCCCCCCCCTCATTTTCCAAGAGGATAACACTCCATCATGCAAAAAGTCGGAAAGGGAGACAGGGGACTGCTGTTTGACCCATAGATGCGTATAATTCAATTTCCCACCAAAATTCAAACTTCCCACCAGGGGAGCGTGGCACTTTGCTCCTAAAAGCCGCCATCTTGGATAATGGTACTCGTGCCATCAGCTGACGTGACAGCCTCCATCTTTGATTATGTCATGCGTTGTTGCCATGTGTACAGGCCAGCACGTTGGCTGACAGCATTCCACCATCTTGGATACATCTGTCAACAATGGAGAGTAGGGTGAGACATGTTTTATTCCACTACTTCTACCAACTTCTCTTATTATTGTAGCAATGGTTGAGAATTTCAATTTCGTTATGTCTGATACGAATATTACAGTGACAGAAGATATCTGAACCTGTAGATTATTATTTATGAAGACTTTATAAATTACTAACTTTGCCCTGAGGAAAAATGTCTTTAGGATATTTCAGCAGGGAACGAAATCACAGAAGGACTCCCTGAACTCAGTGCTGCAAGGACGTCCAAGTATGCGGACTTCTCAGCTAATAGAACTGTGGTCAGCGTAATTTATAGCAATAGACTTAACTGCCTAGTTACTTTTTGCTTATTTAACTCTTCAAATGTTAAAACTTGTTGTTGGAACACAGATAGTTAATTACTGTTTTTATTGATTTCGCAGCAGAAAAAGTAGAAAGAAACTTTTATTTTTCATCTTGTTAACGCATCTTTTGGTCTCGACTTCTTCCACTAGGTTGAGAAGCGCATGTTTGTGCCAATGGAAAAAGCATTGAGTTCGGAACTCATATTAATGTGAAGTAGTGATACGAATGCTGCACATTTTACTTTGCTTCAAGTCAGTTTCATCGACTCTGGCCAAAAGTGAGTAATTCAAGGAGGACAGTTGACAGTGAGAGTAATGCCGATTACGGCTTCTCCTGTCGCGAGCAGTGGAGAGTTTCTTTTGCAGACATGTATTACCCCGGAATAGAGGAGAAAGGGCGTCAGTAAATTTTGTTCTCGCTCAGTATAATAATCAAAACAAAATACTATAGCCGAAAACTTGTTGCGGCCTGAATAAATAGGCATTTTTTGTGACAACTAGTGCATTGTAGGGTTCTGATTTAAATACCTCAAGCATTATCCACATTACACGCTTCTGGGTCTGGTTGTGATAGTGGGAATGCTTCTAGTACTTTAACTAGCAGTAACAATGTCTCGTGGGACATGGAGAACCTTTGACTGCGCAACTTGTTTGTGTGTCGCTGAACTATTTCTACCCGGTTTCTACCGCTGCCTTTACCATACCGTCGATATTGATTATGGTTCTCAGGAGCCAACGAGACTGTTGCCCAGACCCACAAACACTACTGAATCTCTTTCTCTGAAAGTATGCTTAGATCGTGCTGGTGGCTGGTTTCTGTCTCGCTGTAGAGGACGAAGTGCTATCCTTGGTTTTCATGAAAAAGTTCTGGTGTGCTCTTTCTGGCGATGGGTGTGGTATGCTACGTAGCAAGATGGTCAATGTTGTTCTATTCTCCTATTTTATGCTCTGGGTTGTCTGTTGTCTTCAGCAGCCCACAACAGACGTTCTTCTGCACCGTTGGAAAGGAGAGTGGGACAGTGGAAGAAGCTTCATTTCGTTAGAGGTACAGAGGTTTGAAAACCTTAGCGGCAGGAATAGGGGTCCATTAACGAAGATCGTCTACTGTAAATATATTGGTTAACACCCACATGGTGCATCCTGGTGAGGTAGGAGATATTTGTAACTCATACAGTACATGTGAATAGCCATCCATTGCTACTACCCACTGCTGCTTCAAAAACAATCCCAAATTCTCATGTGGAGGTGGTGCCAGTGACCCTACAGAGGTGGCCAGGAATGGAACTGCTGATGTGCTGGCTAGGGGTGTGGTGTACAGGTGACAGTGTGCACTTATGTTGGCGATGTCATGACTGATATGCCATACGTGTATGCGTACTGTGTGCAATTTGTTTGGCTCTTTATATGTCCCAATATCCTTCGTGGAAAAATGCTAGTACCTGAGAGTTCTGGAATAATCACAGAGGCGCTTTCAGCAGCTGGTTGGTCTTTTGTTTCCCAATCAGTCTCAGTGGAGGATTGCAATGCCTTGTCTGGATAAAGGATAAAGCATCTGCATTGGCGTGGCTATTGGCAAGTCTACATATGACCTTACGTTAGTCATTACTAAGAAACACTGACAACCACTTTAGACACCTGAGCTGTGAATTCTGGTATGTAATAATAAGGTACAAATATTGCCAGCAGTGCCTTGTGATAAACGACCGTCAGAAATTTCTGTATAGATATTCACTGCATTTTCGTTTGACTTACATCATGGAGAGAATCTCTTTTCGATGCGCTGTTCATTTTGACATGTTACAGGGTTTCATCTCCATAACCTGCAGGACATTCAGAACCATCAGTTACGTGATGCAACAAATTGTTTCAGTCCTATAATGGAAGGCATCTGTTGAGGCACAGAGCTTACATTAAGCTGCACTTGAGAACCGACAACACATTCTTACAACTGCAAATCCACTGAAAAGAGAGACGAGCCTTATAGAATCTGTTCAGTTGTGCAGCTGTTGCGACATCATTTGGAATGAACCGTCTACAGCAACTCTGTTCAGCTGCATTTTTGCCTCAAAGAATATGAATGGTGTTCCTAGTATGAGTGGTGTTCGTGGTTTCTCAATTCCAAAAAGATACCTGTTTTTACCTATAAGGCTCAGTTTTGTGATGTGGTGACCTCTGCCTATAAAATAACAGAAAAATGCTACATACTCGTTACTTTGGTATTGTTTGGTTAATTTGCTTTTATTTATTTTTGCGTATGTAATTGTTTGTAAACAAGCAAAATATGTGCAAGGAATTTCATAAATTATTCTCAGCTCCTACTTTCATTGCCAGAATATGAAGTGGCCTTAGCAATGAGTCATGCCCATAGTGAATCGCTTTATCGTTTGTGTTTCTTGAATCAGCCTCAGTAGTGAGAGAGCTTTGACCTTATGAAGTGAACTGGAGTAGGTCCGTGAAGGTTTGGGTTTTGTGTAAATTCAGAAGAGTAAGTGTCTCCTACTTGAATAAGTAACCCAGTTTCCTTTTGTTATATCTGTGATTAGTTAACTCTGAAATCGCAGAAACGAAAACTTAATCACCTTGTACAAAAAATTCTATAAACTTTATTTTGAGTGCAATGTTGGAGGCCATGACCGAAAACTGGCCCCCACGTATGCTGTTCGACATGTGTTACACTGCTGACAGGATGGTTCAAAGGAGCACATATCTTTTCGTGTCCCCATGATATGGAGAGAACACGCAACAGACTGTTATTTCCGCGTGGCAAAAAGATGGCTGGAATGACTTCTAAAACAAAGAAAACGGTGCAGTACCTTCATTTACCACTTGCGTTAAGACCTATATGCCAGAGCGAAGCATTGCCCGTGCCACCTGAGAATGTGACCTTGAGTGAATATGAATACTGAGACTAACATCCAGAAGAAAAAAAAGGAGATATGCATGCCTATCCAACATTCGCGCCCCCTATGAGCCAAATGCGCCACATTTCTTTGTGTCAAGGGGATTCCAATCGTCTTATTCCTAATTTAATTTCAAAGCAACAGGCTGAGCATTTAGCTTCATGGTTAACAGAAAGGAAAATCCTTTCTGATAAGAAAGTGTTTATCGCGTCCACCACGCTCTTTTTTCCGAGGAAGATGACACTGAATCCCTTACGGGGATTATTAGGAATGGTTTTAGTGTAAGTCACTGGCGCTTGTACATAGATTCTAGCAAACAACAAAAATATGTATCTAACTCAGCTGCATATTAAACTTCGTGAAAGCCGTGCACAAAACATCACATGGATTCAGGTATTTGCGCCCGAGGGAAGTTCCCAAGGACCAGTGTTGCAAAACTTAGTGAGGGAATTTTGTACAATCACAATTAACGGAACTAACGACAGACGAACATTTCCTTCATTTGTTGAGTGGCCTGAAAAAGTGAGGTGGCTGTCTTTTACAAGTGTTTGTAAGTACTTTTTGGACAACCATAAGGCAGAAAGATACTGCGATATTGTACAAGAACTGGAGAGATCCTACCACCTCATACTATGTACCATGCCACATAAAATAAATTTCCCGACAGACCATTTGGACCATTTCCCAGATAACATTGGTACCGTTAGTGACGAACAAGGAGAACTGTTCCACCGCGACATTTCACAAATGTAAAAGCGTTATCAAGGCTATTGGAGTACTGCAATATTGTCCTACTATTGGACCTCTCGAAGAGACGTTCCAGAGTCAACGTATCGCAGAAAACCAGGAATAAAATATTTTTAAGTCCGTTTATTCACTTTTCTTTACTCTTGTGTTACTAGTTTCAGGGGTTAATTTGTGTGCTGACAGAGATTTTTCTTTTTCTTCTTTTTTCCAGACACATATACTGCTATTATAATACATATGCTGATGTACACACTTACGAAAAGCAGTATCACACAGAAACTGAGACAGATATAGCAATTCTGAAATTCGATTTGAATTGAGGGTCGAAATATTTCCAGAAACAGGGTGTTTTTTGTGGCTGATAAGAATTATTTTGTAGCCTATTGTTGATCTATTTTACCAAGAACTGCGTGAAATTGTTTCTGTCTATTCTGTTCAGCAAGTTAATTATGGATTACATGTGCACTTCTTTGGTCTGACTCCATCTTTTCCCATTTACGTCGAAAATACTCTACATATGGGTGAGAAAGTGCCCACTTTGCAGTGTAATAACTTGGAAGATGCGTAAATGGTCTTCTTTATCGCTTGCAGTACTATGATAAACTGAGCAGGAGGAGAATGTCCCACAGTAAATGTGTCAGTAACATTAGAAACATTTGCTGGGCGCATACTGCATAAAGTGGCAACCAGCTGATAGAGTCAAAACCCAATAGCAGTCTAGAAGAATGAGACGACGAATATAGGAGAGAGCTGTGGAGCGATACCCTATAAGAAGTCTAGTGGCAGTGATCGTGAAATGATGAGGGCATAGCTTAGGTGGCGATATCTGCGTGAGGTGTGTGCCAGAAGAAAACAGGTGTCATTCAGTTCCTCAACATACACATTCATAAGGCCACTTTCGAAACATGGACACCATTTTGTAAGCTTTTCTTCACTGGCTGTAGGTCTATAAATTAGGTTCAACGCCGATGAATTTCAGCGGCGTTAGATCCCCTTGCACACAAAAATCGAATTATTGCGAGTACTTCAAAACTGGAGACATCAATTATTTTCATAGGTATTGTTGGTCGATTTCAGCTTCAGTCTAAAGATTATGACTAAAACCAATTTAGGTAGTTAGTTGCTTCCATGTTACACAGAGAGCTTGATCGATCTGTTAACTGAATATGTTCACATTATAGGTTTTAAAATTACTGATCGTTTTGCCTTCCGATCCTGCTCGTGGAACTAGACTTAAAAGTAATTTTACCTTCTAAGCTAATAGCTTTTTTTCAAAAATATTTCGTTCATGGAACAGAAGGAGTTGTCCAGAAAATTAGATTAAAAACTTGTTTTGCTACGTGTCAGACATTTCATGTTATTAGACAAATAATCAAAAATTTATGTTGTTGCATGTTGAACTCTTTTTCTCAGCCACTGACAGCTTTAATGGAAAATAAAATTAGTTCTTTCCTCTAGCTGTAGGTATGAACATAAATATTCTTCTCAAAAAGCATTTGATTACTGATGACGACTTTCATTAGTGAATATATATATTGTGCTAGTGCTTGAAGAGTTACCTACAAGATGACTGCTCAGAAACACCACATTGTTCTCACTGCTTGTGTTCGTTTCGCCAATACTTTCTTTCTAAGTGAAGAGTTACCTCAGAAAATTATTTCAAAGACATTACTGAGTAGAAGTGTGCATTATATGTTGGGAGGTTTATACGTTTGTTTTGAAGACTGCCAATTATATGGAGATCAAAAGTAACCAAAGTTGTTTGAGTAGCTAATTCCATGCACAAACTTTGAACATTCCGCCATATTTGCTGAATATTCTTCATGTGCTCCATCAATGGTTCTATTTGTTGTACAGAAATGAAAACAGCGTTTTTTTTTCAAAATTTGTGGAAAGTCCATTTTAAGAGTACCACTTAATAATTCTCTGGAAATATTAGGAATCTCTTTTGTTGCTTTGTGTCTAATGGGATTTATTATTACTGCCACCTGGAAAAAGCATCAATTATGCTTGATGAATGTTAATTCGAAGGAAAATCGCATATAGAAAGAAAAGCAGTGGAGAAAAATTTGAACCCCGTGGGGCACCCTATGTGGTTTGTTCCCAATGAATAAAATTTACTCTTGTTTCAACATCGTTTGAATTATGCAGTGCAACAAGCTAAATTCTGTTTGTGAATATGATTCAAACCAGTTTTTCTTTGTAAAATCATCACTTCTGTAACACTTAACATTGTCTATGATAGTAATATGATCCATACAAAAAAACGCCTTGGAAACATCACGAAAATATCATCTGTCAATATTTTATTATTTAAAGGTTAATAACATTTGATGAGAGGATTTTCAAATGGCCGAGTGGTTCTAGGTGCTACAGTCTGGAACCGCGCGGCCGCTACCGTCGCAGGATCGAATCCTGCCTCAGGCATGGATGTGTCTGATGTCCTTAGGTTAGTTAGGTTTAAATAGTTCTACGTTCTAGGGGACTGATGACCTCAGAAGTTAAGTCCCATAGTGCTCAGAGCCAATGTTCAAATAGACTTAAGAGTCGAGAAACCCTTTTTTACTTCTACCAGTGATGTACTTAGTAAATTATTTCCATTTCAATGTGAAACAACTATCGAGTGCTTTACTTTTCGAATAGTTTGTAGAAGACGTCATTAAGGAGACTGGATGATAATTATTTAGATCTTTCCTTTCACCTTTCTTACCGAGTGGTTTCAGAGGGCTATGTTTAATCCATGTGGAAAAATGCCCTGTGCTAGTGATGCAGTTTGTATATCTCTAAGGACATTATTTATGAGAGTTATTTTTGAATTTCCATTGACACCATATCTCCTTTGTTACTATTTAGTGATAGATGGTGTTGCTAATCCCATTTGCTTCTCGTTTTGTGAAATGACATTTTTAATATACACTCTTCCCTCTTGAACTGCAACATTTAGTCCTATTCATGCTGCTACATTGAGAAAGTGCTGGTTGCAAATACGCCCAACTTTTGCACCATCAGTCGCAAAATTGTTATTTAGTTTAATTGTGATGGTACCTTCTGCACTGATTCATTGTCATGTCTCCTGTTCCACGATGTCCACATGGTTTTGATCTTATTATTTACATGACTGTGTTCTATCAGGGCCTGCAAACGTATGGACATTTTAATGACTTTACTTAAAATATTGCAGTATGTTTTGTAGAATGTAGATAACGTGAGATCTTTACTTGGTCCGACCTTGACACGAAATCGTTTTCCCCTCTTACTTAGGATTATAATTCCTTCAGTTATCCACCACTGGGGGGACAGAGTTGATGCCCCAGGTGGTCACAAACATTTTCTATCAGGGACAGATCTTGGGATTTTGCTGACCATGGAAGTATCTCAAGATCACATGTGCAGTTCATAGAGACACATGACATTTGCTGACTAGTGCTGTCCTGCTGAAAAGTATCAACACAATTCTGTCACATGACAGTTCACACACGCAGTTCCTAGACATCTGTTACATGATGTTGTGCCATCAGAGTTCCCACAATCGCTACCAGCCATGACCTGAAGTCCTACTCAGTGTATCCACACACCATGATGCCAGGAGTAACACCGCAGTGGTCTCTAAAACTTTGGAAGAATAGGACCTCTTCCCATTGTGCTACCATCCTCATCAATGATGGTCATCGAGAGTAGTAAAGAACTGTGATGTATGGTTGAACACAATGCAAGACTATTCATTAGTAATTCATGCTTCCCAATTAAGCACTCATCCAAAGTCAGACATTTCTGGTGTTGTGTTAACTACAGCCTATGCATGGGATGGTAATTCCGTAGTCTAGCAAGATACGATACTGCGTGAAGAGTTTGACAGAGCACTGAAAGACCTGAGTCGAAACTAGGCCCCCGGAGTAGACAACATTCCACTGGAACTACTGACGGCCTTGGGAGGGCCAGTCTTGACAAATCTCTTTCAAATGGTGAGCAAAATGTATGAGACAAGCGTAATAGCCTCAGACTTCAAGAAGAATATAATAATTCCAATCCCAAAGAAAGCAGGTGTTGACAGATGTGAAAATTACCGAACTATCAGTTTAATAACTGACAGCTGCAAAATACTAACGCGAATTCTCTACAGACGAATGGAAAAACTAGTAGAAGCCGACCTCGGGGAAGATCAGTTTGGATTTCGTAGAAATGTTGGAACACGTGAGGGCAATACTGTCCCTACGACTTACCTTAGAAGCTAGATTAAGGAAGGGCAAACCTACGTTTCTAGCATTTGTAGACCTAGAGAAAGCTTTTGACAATGTTGATTGGAATTTTCTCTTTCAAATTCTGAAGGTAGCAGGGGTAAAATACAGGGAGCGAAAGGTTATTTACAATTTGTACAGAAACCAGATGGCAGTTATAAGAGTCGAGGGACATGAAAGGGAAGCAGTGGTTGGGAAGGGAGTGAGACAAGGTTGTAGCCTCTCCTCGATGTTATTCAATCTGTATATTGAGCAAGCAGTAAAGGAAACAAAAGGAAATTCGCAGTAGGTATTAAAATCCATGGAGAAGAAATAAAAATGTTGAGGTTCGCCGATGACATCGTAATTCTGCCAGAGACAGCAAAGGACTTGGAAGAGCAGTTGAACGGAATGGATACTGTCTTGAAAGGAGGATATAAGATGAACATCAACAAAAGCATAACGAGGATAATGGAATGTATTCGAATGAAGTCGGGTGATGTTGAGGGAATTAGATTAGGAAATGAGACACTTAAAGCAGTAAAGGAGTTTTGCTATTTGGGGAGCAAAATAACTGATGATGGCCGAAGTAGAGAGGATATAAAATGTAGACTGACAATGGCAAGGAAAGCGTTTCTGAAGAAGAGAAATTTGTTAACATCGAGTATAGGTTTAAATGTCAGGAAGACATTTCTGAAAGTATTTGTATGGAGTGTAGCCATGTATGGAAATGAAACATGGACGATAAATAGTTTGAACAAGAAGAGAATAGAAGCTTTCGAAATGTGGTGCTACAGAAGAATGCTGAAGATTAGATGGGTAGATCACATAACTAATGAGGAAGTATTGAATAGGATTGGGGAGAAGAGAAGTTTGTGGCAGAACTTGACCAGAAGAAGGGATCGTTAGGTAGGACATGTTCTGAGGCATCGAGGGATCACCAATTTATTATTGGAGGTCAGAGTGGAGGGTAAAAATCGTAGAGGGAGACCAAGAGATGACTACACTAAGCAGATTCAGAAGGATGTAGGTAGCAGTAGGTACTGGGAGATGAAGAAGCTTGCACAAGATAGAGTAGCATGGAGAGCTGCATCAAACAAAGTCTCAGGACTGAAGACCACAACAACAACAACAGTTGCTGCTAATGTCCAACCAATGCTGCGAGACACAGAATGTAGCAAAGAGTCTATTATTTATTGTCGAATAGTAGGCGTATATGAAAAGAGGATATGATGTACCTAGTTCGCAATACAGCGAAACTTCTTCATGGTGGTCTGGTTGGGAAGAACCTTGAGGCCGAGCGTGCCTGCTGACAGATTCCCATAACTTCCAACATCGTGACACTGTCGCATTCAAGTGCCCCAAAAATTTAGATATTTGCAAGATTCGACCAGCTTACCAATTGGAGACCCACAATGAGGCGCCCTTCAAAGTCTGTCGCCGCGCGGGTTAGCCGAGCGGCCGTAGGCGCTGCAGTTCATGGATTGTGCGGCGGGTCCCGGCGAAGGGTAGAGTCCTCCCTCGGGCATGGGTTTGTGTGATTGTCCTTCGGATAATTTAGGTTAAGTAGTATGTAAGCATAGGGACTGATGAACTTAGCAATTAATTCCCATAAGATTTCACACACATTTGAACATTTTTTGAAGTCTGTCAGTTTTTGATAATGTTGTCTTATACGAGTATGTGGTATAATCCTGTCCTCGACAGTGATCACTCAACATTTGATACTGTTCGCGTCCATTCTTATATACCCTACCAGGCGTAGCAAACACACTAAAAACGAACTACACCAGTCGACTATGGTGGCCATCGTACCTGTCACAGAGAATTTCAGCTCTAATCACTTAACCAAATGCTCACAGGTAATGTGAGTATATGTATGAAGTTTTATTGCAAAGCAACTATGAGTGCTTCACTTTTCTTGTCAGGCAGTGAATTATTCTATATTCAAATTTTTATATTTTTATTTTTGAGACGTTACCAGTTTTTATCATTTGAATTACACTTTTGTACAATTTATACGTACTTTTGTGATATGCTAGCGATTTACCAGAAACTTCTTCAGCCTACTTGTATGTCACACATATTTCACACTTGTCTTCCATCACCCTCTCCATCCCCCTCCTCCTCTCTTTCCATCCCTCCTCCCTCCTCTCAGTGTTGATAGTCCATATCATCCCCGCCCTCTTTCATTTTATCTCCTCCTCTCCCACTTTCTACCCATGTAGTCCTTCCCCCCTCCCCCCAGCCGCCCTCTCTCTATCTCCTTCTCCTCTTCTCCCCTGCAGGTACGTTAATAAGTGGAATAACCGCCAGAATTTTGAATACCACAATGCTAACGTGCATGTATTGGGTCACACAGAAGTCAGATATCAGTTCTTGGGATGGAGTTCCACACCTGTTGCACTTACTCGGTCTATACTGGGACAGTTAATGCATGTGGTGGACGACACATAAATTGTCGTCAGATGATGCCACGTACATGCTCGACTGGAGACATATGTAGTGATCAAGCAGACCAAGGCAACATGTTGATACTTTGTACAGCATATTAGGTTACAACAGCAGTATATGGGCGAGCGTTATCCTGTTGGGAAAATCGCTAGGAATACTGTTGATGAGCGGAAAACAACAGGTCAAATCACCAAACTGAAATACAAATTTGCGGCCAGGGTGAACAAGGTAATCACGAGAATGCTCATGCTGTTACAAGAAATAGCACCCCAGGCCATAGCTATCGGTATAGGTCCAGACAGATTGTTTGGAGGCCCTCAACTGACCTCCTTCTACCCAACATTCAGCGACCACTGACACCGAGGCAGTACCAACTTTCATCAGAAGGCCCAACAGACCTCCACCCGGGCCTCCGGTGAGCTCTCACTTGACACCACTGAAGTCGCAAATGGCAGTGTTTTGGGTTTAGTGGAATGTACGTTACAAGGCATCTGCCTGTGACCTGTTCTGGAAGAAACCAGTTTTTGATACACTACTGGCTATTAAAATTGCTACACCCCGAAGGCGACGTGCTACAGACGCGAAATTTACCCAACAGGAAGAAGATGCTGTGATATGTAAATGATAAGCTTTTCAGAGCATTCACACAAGGTTGTCGCCGGTGGCGACACCTACAACGTGCTCACATGAGGAAAGTTTCCAACCGATTTCTCATACACAAACAGCAGTTGGCTTGCTTTGCCTGGTGAAACGTTGTTGTGATGCCTCGTGTAAGGAGGAGAAATGCGTACCATCACGTTTCCGACTTTGATAAAGGTCGGATTATAGCCTATGGCGATTGCGGTTTATCATATCGCGACATTGCTGCTCCCGTTGGTCGAGATCCAATGACTGTTAACAGACTACGGAATCGGTGGCTTCAGGATGGTAATACGGAACGCTGTGGTGGATCCCATCGGCCTCGTGTCACTAACAGTCTAGATGACAGGCATCTTATCCGCATGGCTGTAACGGATCGTGCAGCCACGTCTCGATCCCTGTGTCAACAGATGGGGACGTTTTCAAGACAACAACCATTTGCACGAACAGTTGACGGTGTTTGCAGCAACATGGAATATCAGCTCGAAGACCGTGGCTGCGGTTACCCTCGACGCTGCATCACAGACAGGAGCGCGTGCGATGGTGTACTCAACGACGAACCTGGGTCCACGAATGGCAAAACGTCATTTTTTCGGATGAATCCAGATTCTGTTTTCAGAATCATGATGGTCACATCCGTGTTTGGCGATATCGCGATGAACACACACTGGAAGCGTGTATTCGTCAGTGGCATATTGGCGTATTACCCGACGTGATGGTATGGTGTGCCACTGGTTATACGTCTTACACGTATTCGTCACCACTTTGAACAGTGGACGTTTACATTTCAGGTGTGTTACGACCAGTGGCTCTACCCTTCATTCGATCCCTGTGAAACCCTACATTTCAGCAGGATACTGTAGGACTGCATGATGCAGGTCCTGTGCGGACCTTTCTGGATAGAGCAAATGTCCGACTGCTGCCCTGGCCAGCAAATTCTCCAGGTCTCTCACCAATTGAAAACGTCTGGTCAATAGTGACCGAGCAAGTGGCTCGTCACAATACGCCAGTCACTACTCTTGAAGAACTGTGGTATCGTGTTGAAGCTGTATGAGCAGTTGTACCTGTAAACGCTATCCAAGCTCTGTTTGACTCCATGCCCAGGCGTATCAAAGCAGTTTTTACGGCTAGAGGTGGTTGTTCTGTGTACTGAATTCTCAGGATCTATGAACCTAAATTGCGTGGAAATGTAATCACATGTCAGTTCTAGCATAATATACTTATTTCTGAATAAAACTGACTGGTAAAAGTCGCACCATTTCTTCTTGGTGTAGCAATTTTAATGGCCAGTTGTGTAGTTCGTTGTGTCACTGATGTGTCAGTTGCTGCAGATGCACTGTGATGCTCCTGAGCGATACGCCAAACTGGATGCTTTTCCGTCTTCGTAGTGCTACGTGGCCGTTGGCAACCCAGTCTTACCTCCCCTTGACTGCAGCTAGGAATCATGTACAGTGTGGTGTCACCGCCAGACACCACACTTGCGAGGTGGTAGCCTTCAAATCGGGCGCGGTCCGTTAGTATACGTCGGATCCGCGTGTCACCACTATCAGTGAATGCAGACCGAGCGCCGCCACACGGCAGTTCTAGTCTAGAGACTCCCTAGCACTCGCCCCAGTTGTACAGCCGACTTTGCTAGCTATGGTTCACTGACTACATACGCTCTCATTTTCCGAGACGACACTTTAGCATAGCCTTCAGGTACGTCATTTGCTACGACCTAGCAAGGCGCCATATTCAGTTACTATTGATACTGATATTGTGAATCATGTACCGTCAAGAGCGAAGATCATCATTAATGGATTAAAGTTAAGATCAATAAAGTCCGCTTTCTGAATTCTAATTCCTTGTCATGTCCCAGACCTCACGTCAATATAGTTTTTCCCTCTTCACGCCAGCCTGCGTGAACTAAAACGCGTGCATTTCGGCCTCCTCTAGTAACACGGTGTTGGCTCTTCTGCCAACACTGCATTCAGTAACTACATTCATGCCAATTCCCTCTGGAAAGGAACGTCCAGCTAGTCGTTGCCCCTGTACCCGCCACGCTGAAACTCACTGAGCTACTCATAAGGGCGTCTTCGTCTTCTTAAAGGCGTCCTTGACTAACATCGACTCACTACGTACAATGTCGAAGGTAACTAACGCTCACGATAGTTACAGCACGTATTTAAAGGGAAACTCAGTTTTCTCTTAAGCTACTGGTGGGAAGTTTGAATGGACATTGTCAATGTAGAAACAAACCCACCAACAATTCTTTCTTGGTGTTGCGACTTTTTCCAGTCCCTTTTGTTCAGAAATAAAATATCCTCATAAGTATCACACCCTCTGAAAATAAGAATGGGAAATAAAGCGAAGATCTGGAGTATTAGGAGTCAAACAGTGAACGTGGCAAGGGTCACACGACCGCTACTTGCAGCGATCCTACTTGCTGGGGCAGTGCACGGACGCAAGCAGCGGATTCCCCCCACCCGCCTCCCGGTCGCTGCCCTCAGGCCCAGTGCGGTCGCGTCGCTCCGAGCAGCCGCACCGGCCATTCCGCCGATGACGCAGTGCACACCCAGCGCATCCCAGCCCGCTAACGGTAATACCCGCCTAATTACGCGGTGGCCGCGCGATGGCAGCCTAGGGCGTATCGCCGCAGAGGCCGCCGCAGCGCTGCCGCCCGCGGACGTCCCTTGTCGTCTCTCTGCGTCTGCTGACCGCACAGTGGCAACTAATGAACATCCCGCTATCTCTGCGATGCCAATACGATGCGCTGACGTCGGCACTTGTTGTTGTTGTTGTTGTTCAAGTTCGTGGCTCAGAGGCTCGTGTACTACTGCTAATCTTCATTGGGATGCTACCGAGATCATTTCAAACGTTTTCTAGACGGTGTGAGAGAACTGAAGAAAATAATTTATTTTACGAAATACTTCTACAAGCCTTAAGTACACTGAGGAGCCAAAGAAGCCCCGGTATCCTGTAGAGCCCCCGCGAGCACGCAAAAGTGCCGCAATACGATGTGCCATGGACTCGATTAATGTATGAAGTAGTGCTGGAGGGAACTGACACCATGAATCCTAGAGGATTATATATTTACTAAGATGGTATATGTTCTTTCGGACATGTCCGAAAGAACAGATATCATCGGTGACCAAGCAGCTCTTTAGAATGAAATGACAATGAAATGAACAGCCTTAGCTGCTTACAGGCGTTGACATACGTCAATGGGGACAGATGAAAATGTGTTCTCCGACCGGGACTCGAACCCGGGATCTCCTGCTTACAAGGCAGACGCTCTATCCACGTGACCCACCGAGGACACGGAAGATAGCGCGACTGCAGGGATTTATCTCTGGCACGCCTTCCGCGAAACACACATTCTCAACGTATTGTCCCACACTACATTCGTAGTGCTCCCGTCTAGTTAATTAACCTCTGGGTCCAAGAATGCTTCCGTGTATATCTTTTCTTCTGTTGGTATCACACCTCCTCTTTCATCCTTTGATCCCGTGACGTATGTGGACGGATAAACGTAATTATACATGGAATATATAATAATCTGGGTTAGTCAAAGATGGTAGCAGTAGGGTAGATTAGCACCAACATAACAACGTGAGCAGATTCGGCAGAGAGTTCGTGATTCCAAAGATAGTGGGGATGAGCAGGGCAGAGTTTGTGAGGTTGGTTCTCACTGAGGTCATACCCCCACCACCAGTTTTTTTGAACGATTGGCGGTTGGTCCTGGAACGTGCCATGTTAGGACACTCTGGGGCCGCCGATTGAACGAGACGGACGCAGGGGTGTGGCGCTCGGCATGGATGGTGAGAAACGTTATTCATAATGTAGGTCTTTTGGGGTAACATTGATTATGAAACATGTTCAGGTGAATTAATACCGGGAAACGTTCAGCGACATTGTATTTGTAGAAATTTTTCAGATTAATGTGTTTCAACTAGCGGATTTGGCCGCGAGGTGATTGGGGGCATGAACCAACGGTTCTTGTTCTTAGGTCAATAGCAGATGGGTTCATTAATGTTTCGTGTGTTGCATAGCTTAGTTCCAGATACAATAAATATAAATTTTCCATGATTCTACTATTTATTTTACTCGTTTCTTTGTTGTAGAACTTGGCCACGTGTTGCCAGCTTTCATAACGGTAGTCACTGGATTTCCCTTTCGTTAATCATAGCATGCATAATGTGGAATCATGAAGCCTAGGCTGGTTTGCTCGCGTTGCATTGAGGTTGCATATTACGCGGTTTCAACATGAACTTATCCGCATGGTACTGCATGTGAAGTAACACAAGTAATGTTTGAGAGAGTGAAAGGTGGTATCCTTCCCTTCTCCGCGCATTAAATAGGTGTGACGATAACTGAATGGTGTTAAGAGGCCACCATTCAGTAACATTAATTTTTACCCATTTTAATCATTAGTGGATGTAATTGACAACGAAGTGTTGTCTATGTTTCCGGTATGACGAGATGCAACAGATAGTAAGTGCTTCATGAAGGTTTTGTCACTGAGAGTGGTAGTTTTCTTAAATATAATAGACTTCATGTATGTTTTGTCACAGAGAGTAATAGTTTTATTAAATATTATCGAAATAAATCAGAATGATAATTGAAATTCTCTCTTAGCGTTATTTAGTATCCTTCATCCATACCACTGAGATAATGACTATAGTCTATGAATTTTGAATCCAGGCACATCCATTGTATGTATTATGCACTCCATGCAACTAACTGAATTCATAGTATCAAAAAAAAAAAAAAAAGAAAGTCTTACAGTCCCTAATGTGCACGTATTGTTCCATGGCAATTCACCGATGTTGCGTTATCCGTTGCGTCATTTTCAAATTAGAATTCTATCTATTCTAGGGGTTTGATTACCCACATCTCAATTTATCGGGCCTAATTGAAAGAATTAGACACATAGCGGTAGAAATGGGAACCATGGAGCACTGCGTCCGCGTGTATTAAAGGGAGATACTCCTCACATGAAAATTAATCAGCTAAACAAAAGAGGGGTAAACTTTAAACTTGTTTACTTCCGACCGCAGCGCCGTATTCTGCCTGTTTACATATCGCTGTATTTGAATACACATGGCTATACCAGTTTCTTTAGTGCTTCACTGTATAATCTCCATTCTAGTTCATGACAGTTTCCTAACGTTTTGGTAACGTCTGTATTCCGGATACGGCACCTTCACTAATGAGCTGTCTAATTACTCGGGTCACCTCACTGGAAGCTCCACCAATATTGTATAAAAAAATTTCCTCTGGGTTGTTCCTTCAGTTTGGGAAGCGATGTCAGGTAGGGTCATATTATGACTATACGGTGGGTAGGGGAGTATTTCCAATTTAATATGTCGTGTGTGTCTATCGCTAGTAGGGCAACTGCATTATCGTGCAAAATGTTGACAACTGTTGCAGGCACATAAAGCATTCTCTGACGAATGTTCGGAGGCAAAACATTTTTCAGAAGCAGCTTGTAATACACGCCTATTGCAGACGTACCCTGGAGAAATCTTATCTGTAGCTATGACTCCATTCATATCGTACTCAAAGATAATTATCACTGTCACCTTTGACTGTTATCGGATGAATGTTTTTGACTGTGGAGAGTCGGAACTTTTCCATTGTGACGACTGAGACTTCAGTTGTGGCTCGAAATAGCGTAGCCGGGTTTCATCAAAATCAACAATCCTTTTTGAAAACAGTTCTCCCTCTGTGCGATATCGTAGAAGCAACTCTTCTGCTATTCTTTTGTTACGTACGTCTGCAATAGGCGTGTATTACAAGCTGCTTCTGAAAAATGTGTGGATCACATCAGACAGCAACCTCTCTCAACTATAACTTTCCACTTACGACTGTGTAATCGGAAGTGAGATACATTATGGCTTCATATGCAGTTTCCTCACACGTTTTTCGTCGATCCTCTTTCAAAATGTCAGTAACTTGAGAACCGCGCACGGTGGCCGCGCGTTCTGAGGCGCCTTGCCGCAGCTCACGCGACTCCCACCGTCGGTGGTTCGAGTTCTCCCTCGGGTATGATTGTGAGTGTTGTCCTTAGGGTAAGTTAGGTTAAGTATAAGAACTTAGGCTTCCGCATCCGGTGTCATAGAGATTAAAATTCTTCTGGGAATTATGTCGCGTCATTCCTAAAAACTAACAACAATAATAAACTAAAACCGACGTTTCGGCCGAATTGCATCGGCGTTCCCCAGAGCAGGACTGGTTTTGCATGGGGATAGGTGCTTCTATTTATTACGGATTATCGATGTCTGACGTCACTGTTGTAAAACTTTTCTTTGGCCCTGTAATATGATTGGTTAGTCATGACTTAAGGGAAGATGGAAGAATAGAGGCTATTCGTGGATTTCCATGTCGTCAACGATTGGTAGCTGTCCGCCAATCAGCGTTGGGCTTCTGACGGCAAGTTTTCCTCCTGTGAACTGACAGTTGCTCTGCAGCTGTTTGTGCAGATACGTCCGTGTCCCGTGTAGCTTCTGCCCCGCGACAGCTCGCGGCCCGTTGGACTGGGATAGCCGGCAGCCAGGACTCCGGGAGTTTGTAGCCATCGTCTCTGTTTATGTTGTCAGGCTCGTTAATAATTTCGATCGCCTCCCGTATTTTGCGTTTTCGCTTCCACGATTCTTTCGTCAGTACTCGGGCATCCTGAAACCTGATAGGTTGTCCACAGTCACGGTGGTGTTCCGCTATCGCCGATTTATTATGTTGTTGTATTCGTACACAGCGTTCGTGTTCTGCTACTCGTAAGCTGACAGGTCTCCCGGTTTCTCCTACCGCGCCGGATTAGACGCCCTCTCAGTAAGGAGGCCTAAGTCTAACGCACTCAACGGAAATTAAGTTGAAAAGAAAAGTTTTGTCGTCAAAAGAGTGAGAAATAACGTGGTGTACTGAAATACTGAACGAAACCGACCCTGTTTCAGGATAACAATGAGTTGCACTACTTACTGAACGCCCCTCGTAAGAAATATGAAATGTCAGTTTCGACTGATCTTCATTAGCCTCATTCGCCTGACAGCCTCTCACCAAGAGGGATTGCATGGCGTGCTCTCAATCGACAACTCCATGGAGACGAACGATCCAAATTTAATTTTCAAAAAGTCGTCAGTAAGAGCTGAGAATGCGGAGAAGTGTATACCATAGACGACTTGCCCTCCTGCCGGCATATTGCCGCACCCAGCACCGAACGTAGTAACAATTAAATTTTCCTTACATTTATGTAATTTTTTTTTTGAGAAATTATTTCTTTCCTTTTTAACGAATTTGTATTTGTATTTGTGCACACGATCACTGGTCATGTTGACCAGGACATTCTGTCGCTTGTGCGAGCCCATGCCACAGGCCTTGTTTTAGGATGTTATTCCATCTTTTGTCTCTTCCCTTCTTGGTGCGGATCAGTTAGAGAGCGGTACAAATTCTGTCTGATCCTGTGGTTCCTCCTTATATAAAGAATCCCAGTACTTGACGTTAGACTATATTTATTTTTATGTAAAATAGAACGCCAAGTCATTACAAACAAAACAGGTAAATAAAGAATTTGTTATTATTTCTAGTTCATTACCGCCACCCATTGTCGCATCAATTTATTTTTGTTAATGTTTCACTTGTAGTGTCGAGATATTAATCTAAGGACTAGTGCAGCCGCTGTGTGAGATGTATTATATAGTTATAGTCGCCAGCCCCCAGATTAAATCGAGTGGAGATGCTGAATCAAGCTTGTAGTTATGTGACGAAGAATTACAGAATTTATTGAAAGGAATGTAGCGTCTAATAAGCATAGGATATGGTCTATAAATACGAAAGAGATGAAGAATAACAAAAATGAGGTTACCACCAAAATTGACACCAGAATTGACAATATGAACGATTTCTGCGATCTTGGAATAATAAATAATGGCTGATGTATGAACAAGGTATTACACCTGGAAAACAGAAACAAATAATCTTTATTACACATTAAGGGACGCTATAAGATTATCAGGTGATATTCATAAGAGCAGTCCACAACGGGTCGTTGAAAAATTGCAAACACACACTAAGTGAAGACTGCAGATCAAGGACGGCCACAGCACGCCAAACGGCATGCGAAACAGATGTGGGGGTCACCTGTCGACCGAGGCTCGGCCTGTCTCGGTTTACTCGGTTCCTCTCGGAAGAGCCGGTACAGGGAGACATTTCATTTAGGATCAGCTGCTCTCGGCCACACGTTTCTGTGGCTCAGGCCTGGTTAAATAAAAATAATAAAAAACAGAAAACAGAAAGTACGCTGCTTTAGTATATACGGGAATTTGATATATACCATCATCTCCTTCTCCCCCCCTTCCCTGTGCATCTGAGCTTCCTCCTTTCTTTGTCCACTTCTCCTCCTGCTGCTCTCTCTCTCTGCATGCCACCACCTATGTCCTCTCTCTTAAACATGAACGTAGTCACAGACGCAAGAAACTACTTTTTTATGAGTTTACCGGTTTCTGTCTGTTTTAAACCATCTTCAGGCTTCATACCGAGATCGAAGACGGAGCCTGCGACTCAACTGATAACTCATAATAAAAGTAGTTTCTTGCGGATGTGACTGTTCATGTTCATTTTTAGGTAACAAAGAAAAACCGCTGCCTGCCGGAGTGACCGAGCGGTTCGAGGCACTTCAGTCTACAACCGCGCGACCACTGTGGTTACGGGTTCGAATCCTTCCTCGGGCATGGATGTGTGTGATGTCCTTAGGTTAGTTAGGTTTAAGTACTTCTACGTTCTAAGGGACTGATGACCTCAGATGTTAAGTCCCATAGTGGTCGGAGCCATTTGAACCAAAAACCGCTGAACTCCAAGAGAAATCTTCTCAAATATTACTATTTCTCTCTGCTCATCGTCTCCTCCTCTCTCTCCATCTTTACCTTCTCTACGACTCTGTCTGTCATAGACCTCCTCTCCCTTCTTTTGTTTATCTTCTTGTTCTACCACTCTCTGTCTTCTCCTACCTCCACCATTTCTCCATCTCCTCCTTTCCGCATTCTTTGTCCATTTCCTCACACCGTCTGTCCCTCTCCAATTCGTTCACCTCTCTCTTTAAGCCTTATTTTGTTTATCTTTTTGTTCTCCTACTCTCTGTCTTCTCCTACCTCCACCATTTCTCCATCTCCTCCTTTCCGCATTCTTTGCCCATTTCCTCACACCGTCTGTCCCTCTCCAATTCGTTCATCTCTCTCTTTGAGCCTTGTTTATTGTTATGGCAATTTCAGATTTAGTAGCAATATTCTAATCGTATTCTTATAAGCCTTAGATACAAGTCTCCTATCTGGTAACAAAGTTTCACTATTGTATATTATACATATATATTATATGCATTAAAAATATACACTGAAGCACCAGAGAAAATGCTATAGGCATGCATATTAAATACAGAGATATGTTAACAGGCAGAATACGGCGGTGCAGTTGGCAACGCCTATATAAGACTCAAAGTGTCTGGCACTGTTTTTAGATAGGTCACCACTGCTACAACTGCAGGTTATCAAGATTTAAGAGAGTTTGAACGTAGTGTTATAGTCGGCGCACGAGCGATGGGACGCAGCATCTTCGACGTAGCGATGAAGGGGGATTTTTTCGCACGACCATTTCAAGAATGCACCGTGAACATCAGGAGTCAGGTAAAACATCGATTCTCCGACATCGCTGTGGCCGGAAAAAGATCGCGCAAAAACGGGACTAATGAGAACTGAAGAGAATCGTTCAGCGTGACAGAAGTACAACCCTTCCGGCAAATGCTGCACATATCAATGCTGGGCCATGAAGTGTCAGCGTGCGAACCATTCAACGAAACATCATCGATATGGACTTTCGGAGCCGAATGTCATTGATGACCGCTGGACTCTAAGCATTACGCCTCGCCTGGGCCTGTCGACACCGACATTGGTCTGTTGATGACTGGAAATATGTAGCCTGTTAGGACGAGACTCGTTTCAAATTGTATCTAGCGTATGGACGTTTACGGGTATGGAGACAACCTTGTGCGTCCATGGAACCTGCATGCCAGCAGGGGAGTGTTCAAGCTGGTGAAGGCTCTGTAATGGTTTGGGCCGTGTGCAGTTGGAGTGATATGGGGCACCTGATATGTCTAGATACGACTTTGACAGGTGACTCGTATGTAAGCATGCTGTCTGATCACCTGCATCCATTCATGTCCATTTTGCACTCCGACAGACTTGGGCTATCCCAACAGGACAGTGCGACACGCCACACGCCCAGAATTAGTACACAGTAGCTCCAGAAACACTCTTCTGAGTGTAAACAATTGCACTGGCCACCAAACTCCCCACAAATGTACATTATTGTGCGTATCTGGGTTGCTTTGTAAATACGTTGTTCAGAAGAGATTTCCACCCCCTCGTACTCTTACGGATTTATGGACAGGCCAGCAGGATTTATGGTGTCAGTTCCCTCCAGCACTGATTCAGTCATTTATCGATTCCATTCCACGTCGTGCTGCGGTACTTCTGCGTGCTTGCAAGGGCTCTGCATGGCGTGACGTAGGTGTACCAGTTTCGTTGGCCCTTCAGAGTATATAGCTATTGTTTGTCCAGTTGTTCATTAGTATATTGTTTAAAAATGTGAAATAAGTCGTCCAGAACTTTTGGAAATTTTTGGTAATAATGTTCCCCTTTATATATTAGATATTTCTTTATATATTCCGTATATTAAGAAAATGAGTGTATAAAAATACGTGTGTATTCGAATATAACATTGTGTCAAAATTTAAAAGAAATCGGTGGAGAACTTTCAGGAATTTAAGATTTTGAACAAAAGAACATTTACTTTTTTATATAGCGTACTGTTACCAGACGTCTTGCAGCTGTGGTCCTTTAAAATCCACGCCACTGGTACGGCGCGGATTGTCGAGTAATCCAGAGGCGGGGTTGCGCCACATTCATCGCGGCACGTACTCCACCGCGAGAAACTTCTGGAGGGGACGGAGCGGAAGTGGGGTCTTGTTTTGGAGAGCCAGCGAGCAACAGGTAGCGGGCAGATGCCAAGAGCGGAAACGGCTGTTCGATTTGACTGCACTCCGTGGCAGCTGAAGTTGGACGGCGTCAACAAAGAAGAATGTGTTGGCCTGATGTTCCCGATACGGCGAGACTCAGCGCAGTTTGCCGCACGGCTACCTGTTTCCAAAGCCAAACCTGGAGACAGAGACGTTTCCTGTGTGAGTGTGTAGTAAGACGGGGCAGTCCTCTGCTAGTTGGATGTCTGTAAATATTGTAAGGCAGTGTGCACTGTTGGATGTTCTGGGAGCTATTTTAGCTAATCAGCACACGTTATATTACCAATGTTTGCCGTGTGACTTGCGAGCTTCTGAATTCTTTATCTGTATTGCTAAAGTTGTCAGATGCCGGTTTGGTTGGCTGCTTTCAGTTTGACGTCATTTGAGCCACACTTATGTTTTGACAACTTATTTGTTGTGTATTTCCTTTTAAGATTTCAAGTAGAAGCTGCCCCTTTGGAAACAGTTTTAGTGTCCGATAAAAATTACTGACAGTTTTTGAGTAAGTTATTTGTGCTATTGGGTGAAATTAATTAATTCCTCACACTTCAGTTAGTTTTCACTGATTTCAATTGCGACACTATACTGCTCTTCTACGTGTGGTATGTTCCATTGTAAGTGGGTTTTACGCTATTTCTTGGCCATCTTGTTGATTTCCTAAGTTTTTTTTTATATTCTGCTGCAGAGCTGACTCGTTATTTCAGTTGTACTAGTACTTCTTCTGGCAGAAAAAACTTCCTATAAATATGTTTAAAATTGTATTGTGTTTGTAGCAAAGAACAAAAACCACTCACATCTCAACCCAGTCCTACCACTTCCTCTAGTGGTATATATAGATTTACCTTATAATTTAATGCTTATATATTTATATATTACATGTGGCGCTGCAGTGTGTAAAGAAACTGGTTCTCTACTTCTAAAAAAATACCCTTTTAAATAATAGAACATGACCTATACAAGAAATCTGATTACCTCTGGTAGCCATGGACGAAAAAGAAAAAAAATTAGGTAATTGAGTACAGTTATTATATACATGCGATAAATCACTTTAACGGGGGCCGAATGAACAATTAAAGTCAATATAATTCCAGTAAACCTGCTAAAAGTAAAAACAAATTATTCTAGGCTCCTACATAGACATCGTGCATCTGCTAGATGCCCACGAAACAGGTAATTTTGTTTCGAAGCTGACAGCCAATGAGAAAATAGGTGCAGTTTTCAAGCAGTAATGGCGGACAGCATCCGCTGGTAATATAGGGGATGGCGGGGAAAGATGGGGAAGCTAACTTTAAACCGTTACAAAAGGGACAAAAATAAACAAATTCAAGTACGTTTGATTATCATTTGTTAACTTACAAAAAATGGTTCAAATGGCTCTGAGCACTATGGGACTTAACATCTGAGGTCATCAGTCCCCTAGAACTTAGAACTAATTAAACCTAACTAATCTAAGGACATCACACACATCCATGCCCGAGGCCGGATTCGCACCTGCGACCGTAGCAGTCGCGTTGTTTACTTAACCATTGAATTACAATAGCATGCAAAGAAACCTGCAGACTTGATACATTTAGTTAGAAATATCTCGATTTGAAACATAAACTACCAATTCCCCTTCTTGCCTCATATGCAGGGTAAGATGGGGAACTAGCATGAATTCATCTCTAAAGCTTGAATAAGAACTGGAATAACGAAATCATGTGACGATAAGGTTTCGAAACTTGGATCTGCGAATTGTAGAATCAGGTATTACGTTTTGTTTAGGCCTCTTGCTTTCACTTAGTACACAAGTGTGGACAGCCTCGTCATTATCACTTTCTATCACTGCACAAGTGTCGTGGGCCAAGGGTCCGGAGCTAATACACGGTATTCAGCCTCCTTCAGAGAAGTCATAGCAGTATAAACATTCTTCACTCTCTTCCTCATTGTCATTCGACCTCACTTTATTATTCCTTGAGCATGAAGGGGTGGTTAAGATGTCAGTAACGTTCGTCACTTTTTCGTTGTCATTATGTCCTTTTGGTTTTATCCCAGGTTTATTAAACGTCTTTGAGAAGCGTTTTCGTTTACATGCAGCACGTTTGGGGATTCTTTTTCGTTTAATTTCTTCAGATAGTTCACTCCTATAAGGAGATTCGGTAAAAACAATGGGTTTCTCACGCCTGTTAGATGGTTTCCTTTTGGTTTTTTTTATCCACCTTTGGAACATCGAACACCATTTCAGGGCTGGTAACCTGAAAGCTAGATGAAAAAGGGGCTTGATCGTCAGTTGTTAATTGTTCATGTTTTTTACGTCTTGATAACATCTCTGATATTTTGTCTTCCGTTTCTGTAACTTCAGATGTGTAAGCTTGATGAATGTCTGTAGTTGAACAGGGAAGGTAATCACTTTCTTGAAACACATTTCTGTTTGCAGGCCAAATGCCTGTCTTCCGAAACCCGTTCACTGCCGTGGACATAGTAGCTGAATGAATGAAGGCTTTGCCGAACAAACTTGCGATCTGATGCAGCGTAACAACTTTTGCAGGATGGATTCTAAGCCACGATCTTACTTCATCTTCGTAAAATTTACCGAGAGGTTTCATAAAATACACGTCCAATGGTTGAAGACGATGTGAGCAGTGTGGTGGCAAACACAGCAAGACAATACCATTTTCGAGGGGCCACATCTGTCAGTTCTAAATTCTTGGTGCGTTTTGTGGCCGTCCAATATGAGAAGTATTGGTCCCTCCTTTGACGCTCCAGTAAATACAATAAATTTCTTAAACCAAGTCAAAAATAGTTCTTTCGTCATCCAACCAGTTTCCTGGACTTCTTCCCAGGCACCAGGGGGCAGGCCAGACTCAAATGCTCGTTGCATTCGTTTTCGAGGATAAATTAACACAGGTGGTACTTAGCACCCCGACGCTGAAACACAGATTTCTGCAGTCACAGTCTGGCCTCTTTCTGCTGAAGTAACTGCTCCTACCTGTGGGCGCCCTTTCAAAGCAACCACCTTTGTGTGACCGTTTGGAACGACTGTTAAACCAGTCTCATCACAATTGAAAATTCTGTCTTCCGTAAACTTGAATGTGTCTAATTGACTTTCTAACAGATCGAAAAACCGGTCTACAGAAACTCGATTAAACTCCATTGCTCGTGCGATTTATGTGGCCTCTGGTTTTCGTATTGTTAAGGTAGGATGTCGTGCAAGAAACCCCTTCAACCAATCTCTTCCAGCAGATTTGGCTACAGTATTAAATGGATGTTTGATGTTTCGTTCAGCTAGCTGAAAAGTAAGTTTACAAAGTTCTTTAAGTGTTCCGCCAAAATTTTATCCTTCCATCTGTGTTAACTAGTCATTAAGTTCTGCCTCTTGTTCTGGGGTAAACACACCTGTGATTGGTCCTAACTTTTCACAACTGTATAGCCAGGATTAGCACGTTTCTTTTCCAAATGTCGTTCAATCGTTGTCTGTGGCACGTTGAACTGTCGAGCAGCCCTGAAAGAATCGATATGACCCTCTTTAACAGCATTTACAACTCCCTATTGACTCCAATGACCAACCTTGCCTACACGTTTGTCGCCGATACTTGCGAACCATTTGAGATAAAACACGTGGAACGTACTATTGAGTCAGATAATTCTTAGTAATCTGTATTATATAGTAAATACTATATTTCCAATAGTCAGTCGTTAAAGCATAGCAAGAATACTGACTTTTCACGTTTTGTGTATTTTTATTCACCATATAGCCTAAGGCATACTTTGTAATTAATTAGTAAACATTGGAATAACGAATAACATTCTATTTACAATTGTATTCAACGTATAATGTACGTGTTACGGCTACATGAACTCTATATAGTGAACATTGACTACTGACACAGCAGTTTACTGTTAATAAGACGTACTATTCAGTGCTATATATACAGTCTGGACAAATGTTCACGAAACACATGTTTTAGGACCTCGAAAGGTGTAAAACATTGAAAATCGGTATAACAATTGTACGTACGGTGCAAATCTCACAGAAACCGCCGCGTAATTAAGGTTCAGCAAAGTCAACACATTCGGACGATATAGTAAGTGTTTCTTGATCAAATCACAGCACTGTTCTTTTACTTAACATTTTGGTTTGTTCCACTTTCACGCAAATTCTAACAGTTGGTGTCTGATTCATGGCTAATTGTCACACGTCCACACAGTTTGTAAAATTGTCACCGCAAACACTCATATACTTTTCAGGTTTTACTGTTCACTTAATAATGAACTATCTCTTATTAACAAAGCGGCCGCACTGTAATTAATTGTTCCTCGGCGTATGACTGTCTTTCACGCCGAACCTTGCCACGTCTTTTCACCCCCGAACCGGCCACTTACCACAACAGCTCGCACGCTCTCTATCGATAGTCGTTCGCTCTCTCTCTGACGCAGTACTTCTCCTAGGTTAACCAAACATTTACAAAGCATATAGAACCAGAATATATATATTCGAGCAATATAGAATATAAAACAGTAGCAAAATGAATGTAGAAACAATGTGACGTATTAACACATAATGAATAGTTGAAATAAATGATACATACGTACTATGACAAGGTAATGCACAAAAGAAAAAAAATATCGACTTAAGGGGAAAGCAATGCCTTTACAAGTGGCGGTATAAAACACGCTCATATTCGGTAGCAACGTCGTATCAAAATATGATATGTTCCAGTAAAGAACTTCCAGCGATTTAAGTATTGAACAAACGAACATTTTCATGTTTATTTACATAAACGTAGTCTAGTTTCACATTCATATAAATAAAAATTAAAATGTTCGTTTGTTCAAAATCGTATATTCCAAAATTTCTTCAGCGATTCATTTGAAAATTTAACCATATTACCTTAGAATATATGCATGTTTTGTATACCCACGGGAGCATTATATAGCAAGTAAAAATATATATTATATACATTAAATTTTTGTTTATTATTGTGTATAAGTGCTCTATAAAACCACGCTCGTATTGGAAAGCTGTTGTTGTTGTTGTTGTCTTCAGTCCTGAGACTGGTTTGATGCAGCTCTCCATGCTACTCTATCCTGTGCAAGCTGCTTCATCTCCCAGTACCTACTGCAACCTACATCCTTCTGAATTTGCTTAGTGTATTCATCTCTTGGTCTCCCTCTACGATTTTTACCCTGCACGCTGCCCTCCAATGCTAAATTTGTGATCCCTTGATGCCTCAAAACATGTCCTACCAACCGATCCCTTCTTCTAGTCAAGTTGTGCCACAAACTTCTCTTCTCCCCAATCCTATTCAATACCTCCTCATTAGTTACGTGATCTAACCATCTAATCTTCAGCATTCTTCTGTAGCACCACATTTCGAAAGCTTCTATTCTCTTCTTGTCCAAACTAGTTATTGTCCATGTTTCACTTCCATACATGGCTACACTCCAAACAAATACTTTCATAAACGACTTCCTGATACCTAAATCTATATTCGATGTTAACAAATTTCTCTTCTTGAGAAACGCTTTCCTTGCCATTGCCAGTCTACATTTTATATCCTCTCTACTTCGACCATCATCAGTTATTTTACTTCCTAAATAGCAAAACTCCTTTACTACTTTAAGTGTCTCATTTCCTAATGTAATTCCCCCAGCATCACCCGATTTAATTTGACTACATTCCATTATCCTCGTTTTGCTTTTGTTGATGTTCATCTTATATCCTCTTTTCAAGACACTGTCCATTCCGTTCAATTGCTCTTCCAAGTCCTTTGCCGTCTCTGACAGAATTACAATGTCATCGGCGAACCTCAAAGTTTTTATTTCTTCTCCATGAATTTTAATACCTACTCCAAATTTTTCTTTTGTTTCCTTTACTGTTTGCTCAATATACAGATTGAATAACATCGGGGAGAGGCTACAACCCTGTCTCACTCCTTTCCCACCCACTGCTTCCCTTTCATGCCCCTCGACTCTTATGACTGCCATCTGGTTTCTGTACAAATTGTAAATACCCTTTCGCTCCCTGTATTTTACCCCTGCCACCTTCAGAATTTGAAAGAGAGTATTCCAGTCAACATTGTCAAAAGCTTTCTCTAAGTCTACAAATGCTAGAAACGTAGGTTTGCCTTTTCTTAATCTTTCTTCCAAAATAAGTCGTAAGGTCAGTATTGCCTCACGTGTTCCAACATTTCGACGGAATCCAAACTGATCCTCCCCGAGGTCCGCATTTACCAGTTTTTCCATTCGTCTGTAAAGAATTCGCGTTAGTATTTTGCAGCTGTGACTTATTAAACTGATAGTTCGGTAATTTTCACATCGGTCAGCACCTGCTTTCTTTGGGATTGGAATTATTATATTCTTCTTGAAGTCTGAGGGTATTTCACCTGTCTCATACATCTTGCTCAACAGGTGGTAGAGTTTTGTCATGACTGGCTCTCCCAAGGCCGTCAGTAGTTCTAATGGAATGTTGTCTACTCCGGGGGCCTTGTTTCGACTCAGGTCTTTCAGTGCTCTGTCAAACTCTTCACGCAGTATCTTACCTCCCATTTTGTCTTCATCTACATCCTCTTCCATTTCCATAATATTGTCCTCAAGTACATCGCCCTTGTATAAACCTTCTATATACTCCTTCCACCTTTCTGTCTTCCCTTCTTTGCTTAGAACTGGATTGCCATCTGAACTCTTGATATTCATACACGTGGTTCTCTTCTCTCCAAAGGTCTCTTTAATTTTCCTGTAGGCAGTATCTATCTTACCCCTAGTGAGATAAGCTTCTACATCCTTACATTTGTCCTCTAGCCATCCCTGCTTAGCCATTTTGCACTTCCTGTCGATCTCATTTTTGAGATGTTTGTATTCCTTTTTGCCTGCTTCATTTACTACATTTTTATATTTTCTCCTTTCATCAATTAAATTCAATATTTCTTCTGTTACCCAAGGATTTCTAGCAACCCTCGTCTTTTTACCTACTTTATCCACTGCTGCCTCACTACTTCATTCCTCAAAGCTACCGATTCTTCTTCAACTGTGTTTCTTTCCCCCATTGCTGCCAATTGTTCTCTTATGCTCTCCTTGAAACTCTGTACAACCTCTGGTTCTTTCAGCTTATCCAGATCCCATGTCCTTAAATTCCCACCTCTTTGCAGCTTCTTCAGTTTTAACCTACAGGTCATAACCAATAGATTGTGGTCAGAGTCTACATCTGCCCCTGGAAATGTCCTACAATTTAAAACCTGGTTCCTAAATCTCTGTCTTACCATTATATAATCTATCTGATACCTTTTAGTATCTCCAGGATTCTTCCATGTATACAACCTTCTTTTATGATTCTTGAAGCAAGTGTTAGCTATGATTAAGTTATGCTCTGTGCAAAATTCTACCAGGCGGCTTCCTCTTTCATTTCTTTGCCCCAGTCCATATTCACCTAATACGTTTCCTTCTCTCCCTTGTCCTACTGACGAATTCCAGTCACCCATGACTATTAAATTTTCGTCTCCCTTCACTACCTGAATAATTTCTTTTATCTCATCATACATTTCATCAATTTCTTCATCATCTGCAGAGCTAGTTGGCATATAAACTTGTACTACTGTCGTAGGCATGGGCTTTGTGTCTATCTTGGCCACAATAATGCGTTCACTATGCTGTTTGTAGTAGCTTACCCGCATTCCTATTTTCCTATTCATTATTAAACCTACTCCTGCATTACCCCTATTTGATTTTGTATTTATAACCCTGTATTCACCTGACCAAAAGTCTTGTTCCTCCTGCCACCAAACTTCACTAATTCCCACTATATCTAACTTTAACCTATCCATTTCCCTTTTTAAATTTTCTAACCTACCTGCCCGATTAAGGGATCTGTCATTCCACGCTCCGATCCGTAGAACGCCAGTTTTCTTTGTCCTGATAACCACGTCCTCCTGAGTAGTCCCCGCCCGGAGATCCGAATGGGGGACTATTTTACCTCCGGAATATTTTACCCAAGAGGACGTCATCATCATTTAATCATACAGTAAAGCTGCATGTCCTCGGGATAAATTACGGCTGTAGTTTCCCTTGCTTTCAGCCGTTCGCAGTACCAGCACAGCTAGGGCGTTTTGGTTAATGTTGCAAGGCCAGATCAGTCAATCATCCAGACTGTTGCCCCTGCAACTTCTGAAAAGGCTGCTGCCCCTCATCAGGAACCACATGTTTGTCTGGCCTCTCAACAGATACCCCTCCGTTGTGGTTGCACCTACGGTACGGCCATCTGTATCGCTGAAGCACGCAAGCCTCCCCACCAACGGCAAGGTCCATGGTTCATGGGGGGATTGGAAAGCTAAGTTTCGTTAAAATTTGAAAGTAATCGATGAAGAACTTTCGGAGATACACGATTTTCAGCAAACGAACATTTCTATGGTAGATTGGAATGTGACATTTCTCGCTCAGCACGACTCTCTTCAGGTAAGCACAATTGTCGTGTCAGCACTGTTTACCCTTCGCTGTTTGTTCTTGGTATGATGGACGTTCACAGGTCCAGTGGCTGTTTTGCACGAAAAGAGGCAATCTAGCGATCTGTCTTCACAAGCCTTTAAAAAATGAATGGGAGTAACAGGAGAGGTGGATGAGAATTCTCAGTACTATAATGCAGTAAATGATCGATGAGCACTGCAAATTTGCCATGAAGCGACATTAAAATACAATACAAAAGGAATTTCATGATTTAGTTGACAATGAAAGAGCAAAGAATTACAACGGTTGACAGATGGGATTCATTTTTCTGAACATCAAGAAGTACTTCGTTCTAAATTTTAAAGCACTGAGCACGTGAAGAAACTGGCGGTACAAACAGGAAAATACCTGAAGCTGCACGCATTATTTCATTGTCAGCTGGAAGAGTTTTCAACAGAATTGAGCTACATGAGTGGATACTCTATATATTGCTGCAAAGTTGGTTGGTTAAGTCAAGGGACATGCATGGAAAGATTTTTCTAATTTAAAACACGCTGTTGTTGTTGGAAATTAGAGCATCCAGAATGGATCGCGGACCTTGCATTTTAAGTGAACTTGACTGCACGCTGCCCGCAGTAGGACACTGCAAGGTGAGATAAAACTTATTTCTGATTTGTTGGGGAACAATTTTAAAATGAAATCCCATTGTAGAAGTGATAAATTCTGACAAACACAGCCCACTTCCCCAAGTTCACAGTCATTAAAAAAAAGTGAGGTTTGAAGATTTCATTGCGGCCTTGAAGGAATTACAAGGATTGTTATATAAACATTTTGAGGGTACTGCCAGTCTTATATCGGTTTTGAGCTATTTTCGAGACCGTTTGCCGTTCCACTTGAAAGAGCCTCTGAGGAAGTGCATATGTGGCTGATAAGTAATATAATTCATGTCTTAAATACTAGTCCTTTTACGTTAAAACTATACAGGACACGAACTTCGTTTTCTTCAAGCTGTTTCCACATCTCCATAATGAGGTTACAAAAGTGCAACAATATTTCTACCAACATAAGTTTGTAAAGGATGGTTCTCGGTTATGTAATTAATTAAATTATATTAAATGGCATACGTGAAATAGTCTGCATCTGTCCATATACCGACAGTTTTTGCAAGATAAAAATTCTGTTACGTAAGAAGCATGTTAAAATAATTAAATAGTACTGAAACTCCGTTTCGTTAGTGATCTGTGTGGTTTTGATCAATATGAAACCAAGTCATATCCTGTGAAGTTCTTTTTAGTTGACGCCACTTCGGCGACTTGCGAGTCAATGACGATGAAAGACACACAACACCCAGTCATTACGCGGCAAAGAAAAATCTCCGACCCCACCGGGAATCGAACCCGGGACCCCATGCGCGGGTAGCGAGAACGCTACCGCAAGATCACCAGCTGCGGACTGTCTGTTGACAAATAAAACGGTAGATCATCCAAACAAAATGAAACAATATGTACGTTGTAGTGTTTCCCCTTGTAGATACCTTGAAGTTCACAAGAAAATTAATCACCACTCAGAGTTTATGCCTAGGCCTATTCCGGGTGGCCTACAAGTCATAAAAGTACTAAAGTATGATCGATGTACATGTGATAAGCATGTCGCTAGCCCCTCCAGCCGTTATTGCCAGTAGATGAGTCCTGACGGTGCTACTGCCTCTTTGTTCAAGTAGTTCCTCTTCTGGCCTCACTAGGGCTGATGTATTTTAACCAGCTGTGAAAAAATCATTTTAAATCACGTTTTTATGGCGTTTAGTTTGGGAGCTAGAAACCTTCAAAGTGTTAGGGGTGGACGCAACCTGATGTACATAATACTTTGTGTAGGTGGATGATCGGGCTGTGGAATATTGATGCAAGTGAGATATTTGAATATATGCCCCTGTTACTGAATGCACAACGTAATGTGCCTCTAAATTAATGACTTGTGGATAGGATGTAACATCGCTGGTGTCACGGAGCGACAAACTTGATCGTTGCACCGTTTGAAATCATCTGGGTTTGTGGCTTCAGTGACATAAACGCGATTCTTCAGAGGTTCCACAAAAAAGAATCTGATGAATGAAAACTTCACTCTGCAGCGCTGTGTGCGCTGGTATCAAACTTATTGTCAGATTAAAACTGTATGCCGGACCGAGACTCGAACTCGGGACCTTTGCCTTTCGCTGTCAAGTGCTCAGCGCACACTCCGCTGCAGATTGAAAATTTCATTCTGGAAACATCCCCCAGGCTGTGACTGAACCATGCCTCCGCAATATCCTTTCATCCTTTCTTCCAGAAGTGCTAGTCCTGGAAATTTCTTAGCAGAACTTCTGTGGAGTTTGGAAGGTAGGAGACGAAGTACTGGTGGAAGTGAAGCTGTGAGGACTATTCGTGAGTCGTGCTACGGTATATCAGTCAGTACAGCACTTGCCCGCGAAAGGCAAAGATCCCTATTTCGAGTCTCGGTCCGGCACACACTTTTAATCTGCCTGGACTTTTCAGAAATCTAGTGGCTGAAATCGGGCGACTGTACAGGCCATTCCTGAGGTCCTCGGTGCCCCAACAATGTTCCAGGGATTCTGTTGTTCGATTCCTGCGCAACATCACTGGCTGTATAGGATGCGTGACTATACTGCTGCATCCATGTGTGGCATATAATGTCTACAAGATAAATCTGTCAGCGTTTCAGCGAACCAGTGTGGACCTATTATTCCATCCGCAAGGATACACACCTCACTTTAACGGACCACCTCCGTTGACAATCGACAGCCATATGGGAATTTGTGTGCCCCCGTAATGCATATTATGATGGTTCACTGCCACGTAATTTATTAACATAGAACACATTTTTATGCGCCCAGAGCGATATTACGCACATCCCAATCGCAGGAAGTAACCCACTGACTGAAATCGTTCCCATCCAGATCCTGTGTCAGTGACAGGTGGTACGGATAAAGCCTGTGCCCCTTTACCCTACGCCACGCAGATGTAAACGTGATACCCACGAGTGCAGGAAATTCTCGTAAGCTGATATGAGGATCGTGGCGTACTGCAGCTAAAAGAAAAATCTCCATCTCTTCACTTATTCTCATTTATTGCTGGTTTTCGTCTGTCACATCTACACCTTCTCAAACTATTTGTTTCCCGAAACTATTGTTCAGCACGTAAGAACGTAATGGCTTCGACCAGGATCGAACATCAGCAACATGTCAGTGTACTCGTTGGATGTGTATGCCCTATTTGTTCAACGTCAGTATACTTGGTACACTGAAACCTGTTTGTTTGTGTTGTGCTACCTGTCATGTGTGCGGCTTTGTAACGCGACGGTCGGCAATCTAACCGAACACGACATCTCCTAGCGCATCGAGGAAGCTTGTTGCTCCGTAACACCGGAAACGATTACTTTCAAATTTTAACGTTACGTCCCGTCCGGAGGTTGTTAAGAAGGCGCACGGCGTTGTGTATTCAGGAACAGGCCCACACATCTGAACATCTCAGTTACGTCAGCATTCTTCCCCCAGAAAATCCATCTGCACGCAGCCAAGTACCATTTATAGCTTGTTGCACCCACACCTAACACTTTGAAGGTTTCTTTAAGTGACGATCATAAAGTTACCGTTCTACGTTACCGTAGGGAATCGGTATGTTAATCAGGCAAAATCTCCGTGAGTACTGACGCAATCATCCCACCGACACACTACGTTGAAGATACCTATTTGGTAAAACATACTGTCCTGCTGTGTGAAGAGGTCTGCTGCACATCCTTGTCTCATCGGGAGGGCATTCGAGTGTCTCCCACGATAATTAGCGTAACTTCTGCGTTACATTTGCAGTACGGAGACGTGCGTTACCATGGAGCAGCCACATCCCTTAGCGCACCATTCCACTACGGTGGTTTTCGATATTCTTCATTCTCCAGTGGATGTCTACCGGTGTTGACCTTTCGTCTGCCAAGAAAAGAATAACAACACGTTAATCCTGTTTGGATACGTCTGGTGATAATGCGGCCATAGTTGAGGTTTCCGCGTTTACCACACACGTGTTGGAAAGACACGAATGCCGCATAATTCCTTACCTACATGTTACTGCTCGTATATCTGCATCGCCATCGCGCTCAGATGTATGTTCGCTGCTACAAAGCTCCCGGAGGGAAACTTTTGGGTCGTCCCTTCTAGCTCCCAAATTAAAGTGATAGAAATATTATTGAAATCGATTATAATACAGTTGGTTTAAATACATCAGCTAGATAAAACAGAAAAGCTAGTGTTTTATTTAAAAATTGTGTCGCGTTGCTGTAACCCTCTTGAAGATAACTCATTGAACTACGATCGTAACACCCTAAAAGGTGTGACGTTTTTTATGTGGGCTTGTCTCAAGATACATTCCTATCAACAATTATTTTGTAAGGTATAGAGACCTGCACTTTATCTCAAACACCCTGTGTAGTATATTACCTATCTGTCCCAACAGCTAGCAGGGGACTTTGTAGTCAGGGTACACAAAGACTAGATATATCATTTTGAAGGTAAAACCGCTTCAGCTGCATGTACTTTATTTCTAAGCACTATCGGTTTTGCAGCATTTAGCTGCATTATGAGGTGCAACAAAATCAAGTCATGTTCTGATCGCGTAAAGACAATGGACTGACCTAGCGTTCACAGTCAACAATTTTTCGTTAAGTAATGGTCGTCAGTTATTAAGTAAGAAACTGCACAGAATACTCACGCGATACGCTCCCGTGATACCATGAGTCCACAGGTCCCCTATACAGAAAAAGTGATCAAAAACCGATCGTGTATGATCATCCTATCCTCATTTCTCGATCAGAGCGTGACAATTTTATTGCACCTTATGATGCAACTAAAATGCTGCGAAACCGGTCGTGCTTATAAATACAGTACTTACAGATGAAGGCCGGCCGAGGTGGCCGAGCAGTTCTAGGCGCTACAGTCTGGACCGCGCGACCGCTACGGTCGCAGGCTCGAGTCTTGCCTCGGGCATGGATGTGTGTGATGCCTTAGGTTAGTTAGGTTTAAGTAGTTCTAAGTTATAGGGGTCTGATGACCATAGACATAGTGCTCAGAGCCATTTGAACCATTTTTGCAGATGAACCAATAGCCTACCCCTAAATTTTTTTCTCAGAACTGAGGACTTTTCGCACCAGCTTACATTTCAGATCGCGAGTCTAGGTCGAAGAATCTGAAGAAGGCAGTCTCAAAGGCATAACCGATTTTCTGTTGCTTTCCGAAAGCCAAACTGTTTTTCACATAATCTTCAATTTTTCCATTGTTCTTTATGTTATTCTGAGCTGTTGAATTGATTTTGCGATAATTCTCACACTTACCAGTAGCTTGAAACGTGCCTCATTATTCCTCAGTTCATTAGTATCTCACTTCTTTTCAAACTGATTCCTTACCGACAATTCTCTTAGGCTTCAGCCTACCATTTATCATGAGACTCGATGTCTGCTGCTGGGTATAACTTACTGTCTGATATCTGATTTCGGAACCACAGTATAACTGTGATATTATCCAGCTGTAACCTACCTGTGATTGAGGGACTCGGGGCAGAGATTACTCACTGGACGCCCATTCGTGTGGATCGCAGTTCAAATCCGCGTCCACCAGTTGGTTAGAAAAATCTGTTCGATTTTTTGTGATTTTCCTAAATCGTTCTAGGCAAGTACCAGGATGGTTCCTTTGAAAGGCAGCGGCCGATTGTCTTCCTCATCCTCGAAATATTCCGAGCTTGTGAGCCATCTGTAATGACGTCGATGTCCACCGTACGTTACATCTCATTTTCTTCCCCTGTTTCTTTTCTTTTCATGTGTCTCCAAGCCTCCTCCATTTATACCTGCTCTTGTGACTTTAGAATAATGTTATCCAATTGCCAATGATTCTTAGTTTATCGTGTTTTACATGCTGAATTGCCTGTTCTTTCTCTGTCCATCTCTCACTTATAGTGCGGTAATGTATACCTTAACTGTTGTAGTGGAAGTTGGAGTCCTCTAGCTTCTAATAAAAATAACGCTGTCACTGAAATTTTGTGATGGTGGATAGTAATCAAATGGTCGTTATTTGTTATGTCGCTATGAAAACAATCTTAAGTTGTCTGTGTGTGCTCCCCACCTACGTTAGTCATCTACAGAACATGAAAACTAATTTTGTGGTCAGTCAGAAGTTACGAAGAACATACTGACCATAACTTCTAGTCTGCGCTTCCATTTTACTCTTTGTGCTCTCTGAAAGAAAATATTCCTACCTGTCATTTACTCATCGAGATCAGAAAAGGTGACAATAAATAAAAGTTTTGAGTTCTAAGTAACTTATATAGTACGTAAAGGTTCACACGCATAAAGTGCATACATAAAGTTTAATATTGTAGCTAATATCCCTATTGGAAACAGCACTATTAACAGTTCAGAGGCGACCTCTACTGGAGTTTCCGAGTCAATTGATCTGTCGCCCTGACTTCTAATCACCAAAAGTTAATTGCTTGCCTTAAGAGTGGAAAACAATTTCGCCATTTCCTTGCTGGTTTGACAATATTACGGACGGCACACAAACATTTACTTCCGGGAAACCTAAGCTATGCAGGACGGCATACAGTCCTCGCAATTTCACTACAAGCCTGAGCTCTGACGTAGTGATGCTAAGGATGTCAGCATTCCACGTTCATCTTCTGCAAAGTGGGGCCTCAATATACGGATCAAAACAGTGTTCAGGAAAATTTACGATCTTTAAAAATTGTAAATTTTCGTGATCTCTGTTTTCATCCGGATATTGAAGCTCCACGTTGCAGAAGATGGACGTGGAATGATAACATCCTTATGTTACTTAAGAAATAAATTGCAATGATAGTGAGAAGAATAGTGGAGTAGCAGAAAGTTACAGAAAATTAATCTTGCGTTTCGCATAATTCTTGTTATGTTTTACATTATCAAATCAAGTTGCTGTGCATGAGAGTAAATGAACAGGCGTCCGAAAAAAATAAAGAAATAAAAGAAAGGTAAACATAGAATGCAGATCAAGCCAATGTAGAAGCAACAAAAATTTAAAAATTTTAAATATGCTTTCTCGGTCACTTATTAGTTAATAGCTCTGTCATATTCATAATTTACAATCTTCTTAATTTTTATGTAAATAGAGTTAAATTTGCTTTGGTTACTGGAAAATTTTTAGCTCGACTGCATGTAAACTTTTCCGGTTAGAAATTTGAGAAAGAAATCTATTGTAGGGCATGACCTCTGAAGTACCTCCTTAAGATTCTTTGTAACCATTGTTATTTACAATACACTCTTGAAACTGTGTACACCTGTATTATTTCGTGAATGTAATCGAGTGCTGCAGTTAGAAGTTTCTATTAGAAATAGAAATGAATCTTAATCTGCCAGGAATAAAAATATTTTCAATCAGAATTTGGTTTTTAGTAAATACGTTGAAAACTAATGGACGTATATTATTGGTCCCGCGTATTTAATATTTTTACATCAAAGTGAGGCTACATATGAATTTTCAGCTTTATGAGTCTAATTAAAATTTTTAACGGCTTCAATTTTACTTAAAAATGCAGATTTTAACCAAAATATTGCTCTGCTCGAGTTGAGACTTAAAGCTTTTGATTTTGATACACGTTTGGATTTTCTGATCTTTTTCAGCTTTCTAATTTTATACACACATGGTCTAGGGATAGCCTCTTTTGATTAGTAATCAAAACTTCATCGGTCACGGTTCTAAAACCGCCACCACTTAAATTTTCATTAATAATCAGCATTGGCGGCAGAAGACTTCCGGTATAAAAAGTCACCCTCATTCTGCCAACGGCCTTGTCAAAGGGGGCGGAGGTGCAGGGTTCTCTCATGTTCTTGGGGTGGGAAACTGCCCCCAAAGATGGAAGAATCAGCAATGATCAATGGCACGAGGATGCAGAAGGCAATGTGTATCTACAGGACATGTAGCCTGGAACTGAAAAAGTGTCATGCGATCTCGCCATTGGCAAAAGGTTGCAGAATAGTCCCTCATTCGGAACTCTGGGAGGGGACTGCGAATGGGTGGTGACCATGAGAGCGAGAGGGAGAGACGGAGAGAGAAATATAATACAGTGGATAGTTAGAAATCACGTAGATTATTTAAAATTATTTTGTTATTTAGAATTTTCAATCTTTACATGAGAGAGAAACACATAAAAACATTTTGTTCTTTTATAATTTTACAGTACTGTTTAATTTAATCGCAACTGTAGCATTGTAATGTGTGTTTCTATACACAACTTTCACTAAAACACTTAAGGTAGAGTGTGGAAAGTCTTTATGGTTGGTGTCCTGAGTTGTTATGGTTGGTGTACGTTTCACTTCCTTCTCCATACAGCCTGTTGGCTGTCTTTCATGGAGCCTCAATTTCACTGGGAAAGAGGTAATAGAGCCTAAGCTTCTGTTCTCAGCTTGTATCTAAGGTAGGACAAGACACATTCTGTACCCTATGTCCTCCTTGAATTTAAGTAAGTAACTGAGAAGCGTTTAGAAAGATTTTTTCTTTCGAATATTTATTATTTGCAAAACTATTATTATATTTTTCAGAATGATTATTGATTAGATGCCACTTCATAAAATCGTAACGTTACTCTATCTCACTTTTACTAGTTACTTCCTTATTAAGCTTGAATCACAAATTTTGAAACTTTTTGTGATCACAGCTATTCTGAAAGTTAACATCGATTTTTAACATAGCCACATTTTGAGATAGTTTGCAATTTAATTCATTACCTAAAATGTTATTTTTAATAGAAAACCGAACAACCTTTGTAAGCTCTACCTTCAAAGGGCTCATTTTTCGTACGGATTAGTATGCTAAGGAATTTACACATTTACATACACAACGAAACAGCTGTTATTATTACAACGTACTAGTATTCCAAAGTCGGCATAATCCTAACACATTCGTTTATCGACATTGCTGTCTGTATGTTTCAATATTTGTCTGGTAATTGAACGTTTTCTTTAAGCATTTTTCTTTAAGCCTTTTTATTAGACATGAGTGAATTTTCACCAATTTTCCGTCACTTTAGCCAATATGCCAGCCTAATGACTTCATTACTACTGTTTATCCCTATTTTAATTTATCCATATATCTCACTTTTCTATGTATTTCGACGCTTCTTTCTCCGTTTTATCTTCATCAGCCTATTGACCTCAATATTTACACATATTTTTGTTGCGATGCGCAGACCACTTTCGCACATCTCCTTTGACTAATTAATATCAAAACGCTTTGGCTTGCTTCTGTTAGCACCATATTATTACTCTCTCTTACCTACAGACAAACTTACTTCCAACATGAAAATTATTAATTTATGCAGAGTTTATTCTTTCATATTTTTGGAATTTTCAGCTTGAGTTAGTTATCTTAACGCAAAGTATCTGTTATTTGCTATTAATAATCTTTTTTTTGGGTCTTAATTATTATTTGTTTACCTTATCCATAAATTTTCTATCATTGGTGGTCGTAAGTTACCCATTGTTATTTTAAGATTTAGAATTTACTATTGCAAACTAGCTTTCATATTCTCTTGTAATTCATCATTCGGGCACAGTCATTTTCGGAAATCATTCTTACCTAATAGAAACTAACAACATATGTAAAACACAAAGACATATATTCCCTCCTTACAATACATACAACAGAAGAAGAGAATGAAACTTTAAAGGGTAGTAAAGTTCCATCTAGCTGGGACCGCACAGGACGCCAAACTTTGCATCCCTACAGAATCTAATTACTATGAAATTTGAAACGCTTGAGAGCTACAATGTCTAGCAGATGTAGTTCTGTCTTACTTTTCCGGTATTGTAGTCGGTATGCGTTTACTTGAAACTTACTTATTGTCTTGAATGATCCTTGATAAACATTCATAAACTTCTTTGTTTCACCTGAAATTTTCGTACATTTTTCTTTTCTTTTGACTAACCCCAACTGATCATCATCACTTTGGTCCCCTCACAGGATTTTTGCCTACGTTCTTCAAGATACCGCCCTCCTTCACCTCATGTACGACAAACATGCACACCTCTTGCTTACCTGACAACGGAATTTCTGATTCCCTACATAATTCAGCACTTCTTCGCAGCCCATCTGCTACCATATTGTTCTTACCTTGTACGTATATAATATTAAAGTCGAACTACTGAACGCACATGTTCCACGCCTTTGGACTTGGGTGTCTTGGTCTGCAAATCTTCAAAGACGTAAGTGTTTTGTGATCAGTGTATATTATCACATTGTGACCTAATAGATAATGATCTAACTTTTATATACGAAGCACGGTAGCCGGTGCCTCTAATTCAGAACGTACTCAGTTTAACTCAACAGATGCAGTGAACGACTAGCAAAGGCGATTGTTTTACGTACCTCTTCATTCTCTTCTGTTTTCATCTGAAATATCTCTACTGCAATTCCGTAACCACTCATGCCAACTGACATGCAAAAGTATTTTGAAAAATCTGGATGGCGCAGTAGCCGACTACTCATCAAAGAGTTTAATTCTTGGAAAGCGTACTGGCACTCTTCAATAGAAACACATACGGTATTTCTCTTCAACAGTTGCAGTAGACAAGGTCCATCAAACAAGTGATCTTTTACAAAACGGCCGTTGAAGCGGAATAAACTGAACATTTTTATTTCTCTGCGCTTCAAACTTTTCGATGAAGGATAATTGGTAGGGTCAGATAGTACACATTCCGTGTTAATTCCACAGTACAACAATTTTTTTTGGTCTCTGAAGCACTCAGCTTTCATTAACTGCAATTTCATACCTCCTTTTCCTGTAGCTTTTAGCACACCGTTTAGTAGAACGGTATGTTTCAAGTGGGAGCTGCCTCCAGTAAAGAATCTACACAGATAGTCACCGAATGGAATAATTCCTGCCCCAGTACAGGCGCCGTCACTCTTAGAAAGGCACCCACAGAAATATTTAGTCCAAATTGGACTACTTTATAATGGTAGCACACTCTTTAAAAAATAAAATTAAAAAAATAAAAATAAAAATGATGTATATTTACTAGATTTTTTTATTATTTATTTATTTTTTTTTTTTTTGCCGGGGAAAATTCCAGTATCCACATGTTATCTCCACTGATGTAAGATACATAACTCCTCAGAACTTTTGTATCAATTCGTCCATAGTTATCACAATTTCATTTAGCAAATCTGCGTCCCGTACGAATCTGATGCTTCCCTAACGCTTAGGCACAATAGAAAGAGTATTACTGTGTTCACAAGGTACTTACTAAATGACACCCTATGGCAACAACCGTTGAATTTCTTTTTTGACAGCTTCCTTTCTCGCAACATGTGTTTGGTAAGGGTTCTTGAAAAATACGTACCCAGGTTTTATATTCTAACGGCATTCATATCCTGTAACGTCACCAGGCATGTCTGAGAATACACTGTCATGAGTGGTTAATACTTCTCTACTTAATTAGCATCTTACACATTATTGCCGAATTCAGTATCTTCCTCATCACTATATTCATTATTAGTGCCCACATAATTGCCATCGAAAACCTCCATAACCACTCCAGAATCTGGTGAAGTTAACACTAAGTGGTTCTGATCAAAGTCGATTTTTCCTTGATTTTTAGTTAAAACGTCTGTACTAACTAACATCCTGACACTTAAGTGAACAAGATTAAACAAGGATGACCTATTACTATGTTACCTGTACCAATAGATATCAAAGTTTCTTGCTGTACTGGACGAGAAACTTTCCCAGTAGTAGCTACTCGTATTATTCTGAAACCACTTACATTCAAGACAGTTAACTCATTGTTATGAAGAGTAAAATCAAAGAATGCTTGGTACAAGGTACTTGTTTTGCTGCCAGTATCATGAAGACAACGCACTGTTATTCCTGAGATGTTAGTTTTTTTATTACGGAGACTTATTCTAGGTTGAACAGGTTCGTCATGGAAGTCTTCTAATAAATCGTTTTTTAATCTGTGACCAACAAAAGTAATTTTGTTCAGTTGCAAATACATTTACACTTAGATTCATGTGGTAGTCAGCCTCTGCATTCACATTGCCCCTTCCAACCTGTCCACCAGTTTTAAATCAAAGCAATTGACGACTTCCTCTACTTTCGTTTGCTGCACATCAGCTGAACTACTCTTTAATTCTGAGCAACTGTTTCCCTGCGCAACATTGCTATCTATAATATCGTTGTCTGCTTTTACAGATGGCAGCAGGTCAATGCAGCTAATGGTGTTTACTGACCTCATTATTATTGCTACCCCCTTCATCTAACCACTCCTTCTCCTCAAACCTTACAAAACTGACTCTACTTCCTCCACCAAAACTTTTGCTTTCAGATTGCAATCAGTGTCGAAGATGTAAGCCTTTACTTCATCTTTTTCCTCATCTGATTCAAACCAGTTAATTTGTTGTACCATATTACCAGCATATCCAGACACTCCGGGATGACGATGGCATTGAAACAGAGGATGACACGCGTAAAGCTGAAATACTAAATTCCTTTTTCCAAAGCTGTATCACAGAGGAAGACCGCATTCCAGTTCCTTCTCTAAATCCTCGCACAAACGAAAAAATGGCTGACATCGAAATAAGTGTCCAGGGAATAGAAAAGCAACTGGAATCACTCAACTGGCTGGATACCATTTCGATTCTACACAGAGTACGCGAAAGAACTTACCCCCCTTCTAACGGCCGTGTACCGCAAGTCTCTAGAGGAACGGAAGGTTCCAAATGATTGGAAAAGAGCACAGGTAGTCCCAGTCTTCAAGAAGGGTCGTCGAGCAGATGCGCAAAACTATAGACCTATATCTCTGACGTCGATCTGTTGTAGAATTTTAGAACATGTTTTTCGCTCGAGTATCTTGTCGTTTTTAGAATCCCAGAATCTACTCTGTAGGAATCAACATGGATTCCGGAAACAGCGATCGTGTGAGACCCAACTCGCTTTATTTGTTCATGAGACACAGAAAATATTAGATACAGGCTCCCAGGTAGATGCTATTTTTCTTGACTTCCGGAAGGCGTTCGATACAGGTCCGCACTGTCGCCTGATAAACAAAGTAAGAGCCTACGGAATATCAGACCAGCTGTGTGGCTGGATTGAAGAGTTTTTAGCAAACAGAACACAGCATGTTGTTATCAATGGAGAGACGTCTACAGATGTTAAAGTAACCTCTGGTGTGCCACAGGGGAGTGTTATGGGACCATTGCTTTTCACAATATATATAAATGACCTAGTACATAGTGTCGGAAGTTCCATGCGGCTTTTCGCGGATGATGCTGTAGTATAGAGAGAAGTTGCAGCATTAGAAAATTGTAGCGTAATGCTGGAAGATTTGCAGCGGATAGGCACTTGGTGCAGGGAGTGGCAACTGACCCTTAACATAGACAAATGTAATGTTCTGCGAATACATTGAAAGAAGGATCCTTTATTGTATGATTATATGATAGCGGAACAAACGCTGGTAGCAGTTACTTCTGTTAAATATCTGGGAGTATGCGTGCGGAACGATTTGAAATGGAATGATCATATAAAATTAATTGTTGGTAAGGCGGGTACCAGGATGAGATTCTTTGGGAGAGTCCTTAGAAAATGTAGTCCATCAGCAAATGAGGTGGCTTACAAAACACTCTTTCGACCTGTGCTTGAGTATTGCTCATCAGTGTGGGATCCGTACCAGATCGGGATTACGGAAGAGATAGAGAAGATCCAAAGAAGAGCGGCGCGTTTCGTCACAGGGTTATTTGGTAACCGTGATAGCGTTTCGGAGGTGTTTAACAAACTCAAGTGCCAAACTCTGCAAGAGAGGCGCTCTGCATCGCGGTGTAGCTTGCTCGCCAGGTTTCGAGAGGGTGCGTTTCTGGATGAGGTATCGAATATATTGCTTCCCCCTACTTATACCTCCCGAGGAGATCACTAATGTAAAATTAGAGAGATTAGAGCGCGCATGAAGGCTTTCAGACAGTCGTTCTTCCCGTGAACCATACGAGACTGGAACAGGTAATGACAGTGGCACGTAAAGTGCCCTCCGCCACACACCGTTGGGTGGCTTGCGGAGTATAAATGTAGATGTAGATGTAGACCTGTGGGGTTTTCTTTTCCCTTCATCTCCCATTTTCCTAATGTGTCCAAAATGCGGTCAGCTAGGTTATGAGAGTGATCTAACACATTATCGGTACTGTCTATTTCATCATCCCTGTTATCGCTTTTCGTGAGCTGACTGACTATGGTCTGTGTCACGGTTTTCGCCTGGTCAGCGTCATTTTCCGCTTTTCACATGTTATGTTCATTCGATTCAGAATCAGATCGGGTAGCATTCTGCTGTCCTTCTTGTCTCAGTGGCACATTATTTATATTTCTTCCTTCAGCATGGGAATTATTGGGAAAACTCGGTAACTGTCTAGCTCCCCCTCCTCCTCCTCCTCCTCCTCCTCCTCTACCACGACCTTGACAACGATAACTAGGTCGTTCATTCCGAACGTACATACTTCTAACATTCACGTTCCCACTGTCATTATTTCGGTTGTTTTTATGACTCTCAGAGGACCTATTATTATTTCGCACTTGCACCTCGTCAGGAGCGACTCTTTTCACTCGCTATAGATACTCAATGAACCTGTCCACATTACCTCTAGGTGCGGAAATGATTCATTCCTGACAGAAGCAAGGCAGCTTACCTTGTAGTCTAATGATTGTCATTTCCGGTTTAATCTTTTCTGTCCAATGTGACAGTCGTGTTAACCTACTTTCTAGTGAACTCTTTAACTGATTTATGACTTTTATACCACACCAAAATTATCTGAAAATATCGTCTTCATTATTGTGTGAGCAGAGCTCATTAAGGAAGGCAAGTTCAAGTTCAGACGGAGTTTTACATGTAATCGTTACGTCAGCTGATCACCACAATGCAGCTCCTGACAGATGATTTCTTATGGAAGAATTTTTTCTCACGTTCTGACCCTGCAATTGGTGAAACATCCTCAAAATCATTTTAGAACTCTGTGAATTTGTCTCTGTGGATGAAAAAGTAAAAACTGACGATATCCGACAAAAGCTGCGTGAAGTGAAGGAACATGCTGTACTATAGTATTACAAGAGCTAACAGAGGTTACTCTATGTTCTGTGTCACTAATACCAGTATTTAGTTCTACTTGCCGACCTACTGCCTCCACTCTACCAAAAAACTTTTTATCAACATCCTCACATAGTATCAAACAGTCAGATTTCAAGTTCTTAATATGCTTCTGACAATCATTTACTTTATTACTTCCTCAAACTGATTAGAGCAATGTTTGGCTTCACTGCCTATTCTTTCTGACTACCTCCCTGTCATAAAACCGTCTGCGTCTTTGAAATCTTTTACGAATTCCACCAGTTTCTGTTTTGAAGCTACTATGGAATTTAGTTAGCTGTAGTCTACTTTGACTGGCAGATCATGGTGGTTAGAATCACAGCTACTTAGTTTTATGTTCATTTCGTCCTTCACTTCTTTATTACTAGATTCAATCTTACTACTTGACTGTTTACTACTGGATTCCATCTTATTGTTCAGTTATTTATGAAGCGGTTCAAGTTTAGAAAACGGTAATTGCACCCATTTTGTTGCTCTACCTTGACACTTGGCATTTAAACCGGTTTTAACGGAGTTTCTATCATTGCCCGACTTGCCTGAATTTCAGAAATACTGAACTCAGTTTCAGTATCTGATAACTCTATTAATTCTACATTCCTTTTTTGATTTCAATTTCAGATATATCATAATTAGTAATTGGTTCTAATTTAGCAGTAAAATTTTAATTTATTTCCGATTCTACTTTTGACAAATCACCTTCAGATTCTGGATTTATCAATTCAACAGAACCATCCTCGTTAGTTCCAGTTTGTAATTCTGAGGATTCATCGCCATAATCTAGCTACATCTTACGCTTCACATCATCCGTATCAGTAGGTTCCATTTTTAATAGCCTGTTAGAAGTAATTAACCAAAAATTTATATATTCTTGACTTAATTTAAGTGCTTGACTTCGACTGGCGATGCCACCGCAGTGTACCAGCAAAAGTGATGCGACACATTGCGACGTAATGCACACAGCGGTATCAGCTATGCAAGTGGGGATGGCAGGGGGTATCGCATACTCCGAAGGGAGATTTGTAAGGAGCGTATGTTTTCCTGACATATTCATTTGATAATTCTGTGACTTTGCGATGTTAACATTAATATACTTAAGTATACATCGACGAAATTTGGAAAAATTATTATACTTTTTAATTTCACCCTTAAGTCCTTTGTTAACTAAAGATTCGTTATGGTGACGGCGCTGGTAGTAGTGAACTGGGGTAAGGTCCGGCACACTCGCTCGCCTCTGTACCTCTTACCATAATATAGTTCTTGTTTTGCCTCAAACTGCTAACGGTGACCCATTCTCTATGCTACCTTCTTATTCATAACGAATCCATCTTGCATTAAACGACTTTTTTCAGCTGTCGGTTTTGCCTTCTATGCGTCTGAGTAGAAACCCTTATCGCCTTTACGTTGCAGTACACTGACTCCCTACGATTTTCCTTTTGGATTTCGCTCGTTCACTCCAGAATGTTTCAGTACGGGAGTAACAAAAAGTACAGAAACAGTTAAGATGGTGACTTTTAATACCTTAGCTGTCTTACGTAGATTCCCCCCACTTGAGTAGAACGGGAGCAATGTTCGTATTACCAAGCGAAAGTGACAGAAAAGTCTTTCTTTGGGATGCTGTTCAACTCGTGCGTCACCTTCACACCCTCTTCGGTCATGGCGAACCATCAGAGACCCTTCCTGTACTTCATAGTTTTCGTATTAAACCAAATTTTGTCACCCGTTATGATTTTTCTCATAAAACGACCGTCGAAGAGAATCATTTCAAAATAGTCAAGGCAGGCATCCATGCGTCTTTGGTTTGTGTTCTTGGGTGGGCGGAGCAAATTTTGAACACACTTACCTCGTTTTTAAAACATTTTGGACCATCTCATGAACGCAAGAATTAGAGATGGACCTCCATTGGAATTTCTGACACAATATCGTTTACACACCTCGATTATTTAGCACTACTACCTCATAACTGGCAGGTCGAATGCACGACCGTTGTTTACGTCTGTTAGTTCAAGCTGCTGTCGTGGCTACTGCTCTCATGTCGCTTATATGTGAGGAATAAAATCAGTCTCGGAATTTTTTGGACGGACGCTGTGCTTGTTTAGCTTCCATATCACATTAAAACTACCGATATTTCATTGCTTCGTTGTTTATTCCATCTTTTTCCCTTGGTTACCACTGCCTGGACAGGCCCCTCCCACAGCCAAATGTAGGGATAGTTCAGTAACAGCAGTACTTCACATTGCCTTCTGCAGCGTCACGCCGTTGAACATCACTGATTCATCCACCATTTAGGGGAAGTTTCGAACCACAAGTGCAAGCAGTTGCTCTGATGCTCTGCCTTCATCGTCTTTGATAAGGCCGTTAGCAAAACGTGGCTGGCTCCTTACACCACAAGACTTCGACCGCTATTGCTCATCGTCATATCTAGTCTTTGTTTCGGTATCCTTCCATGTTCCAATTTCAAGGGCACTGCAGCTGAACTTTCCACCTCTCCTTAGACCGCCCAACTTTTCGTTTTGCCCGAGGTGTGTACTTGTTTATTAACTTGAGTATTGGTTTATCTGTTATTCTTCGAATGGGTTTATACAATTTTTTCTGTGCTCTTAACGTCCAGTTCATTTTTCTTTACACCATTCTTTATCCTGTCCAAGAGTTAATGTACTTAGAAGTTTCATCTCTGCTTCTTCAAGCGTCCTGTATTGAGAGGATGTCAGAATCCAAGTCTGTTACCCATAGATTAGAACTAGTATGCGCAACACGTTTTAAAATTTTTGTGCTGACTCTTTCCTAAGTATTTTGAGAAGAGTGGGGATCATAATACCTATCAACTGTTGAAATATTTGCAGTTTGTACTCTTTATCATTGAATCTCACATCCCACATCCCAGATAGTGGAACCTATTTATTTGTTTTAGCTGTTTATCATCAATTATAGTTTTTGTTCCGAAGTATTCCTTGCCATGGAATGCCATTATCTTTTATCTATCTTTAGATATCATCGTCTTATAATCATTTGCTAACTTGTTCAAGGACAAAATTGCTCTTTGTAATTGATCTTCCGACTCCACTAACACTAACTGATCATCTGTAAACATAAATACACTTATATCTTTATTATTAAGCTTATAAATGTGCATCAGTTTATTCTGCTGTCTTCTATACATTAAAAAATGTGAGTGATAAAAGGCACTCCCGTCTAACTCCTTAAGGCCCCGTATTTGTACTTTGATTTTGCTCTTTATGCACGTACTTTGAATTACATTTATTAGTTGCTCAGATATACCACTCTTTTCTAAAATTTGCCAAAATTTATGTTAGCTTTATCAAAAGCCTTCTCATAATCTGTGAAGGCTATCTATGTGGGATGATTGCATTATTTGTGTTTTTGAACAACTTCCAGACTGGAAAATACTGTCTAACCAAGATCTTCCTATCCAAAACCCATTCCGTCTTTTGGGAGATATACTTCTGAAAGTATTTTTTTCTCTTTGCTATTACTTTCATGTATTTATATCCAGAGTTCAAAAGACTAATACTAAGATCATTATCACAAACCCTGAGGTCCTCTTTTTAAATAATGGCATAACAACTGCAGTTTGCCAGTATTCTGGTATATTACTGTAATTCAAACAAAAATATATAAAATGTAATTGCTGTCGGAGCTATGATTCGGAAGCATTAAATAATTCCACAATTGTCTTCGCTGAGAATTTTCTGTTTTTAAAAGCCTTTAACACAACCATTAGTTTTTTCTTACATATAACTTTACTTCTGCTTCTCATATGAGGTACTCCTGCTCGCCGCTAGAGGAAGGTTTCATGTTTTTCTCATCGTCTGTCCTTAAGCTTTGGAAATAATCTAGCCATTCATTTTCTCTAATGGGATGAATTTGAATCATATCTCTTTTAAGGTCTTTCTGCATCCTATAGGCTTTAGTTTGTAGCCTACGTATATCTTGCTCCAGTTCACTTAGATAAATTTTCAGGCTTCGCTTTTTTAGGTTAATGTCTTTTTTCCAACTACTGCTGTGAGTCGCATATTTCCTGAGTTGAAGATATTTCAGGTATGTGTATTCTTAGATTTTATGACGTTCTAGATTGGGAATCTTCAGGTGTCTTATATTTCATTCTTTGCCCTAAAGCTTCATCAGCCCCACTTATGTTGTTTTTAATGTTTGCTTCCACTCTTCATTAACGTTCTGTTTTTTTAAGTCTTTTAATATTTCACCCAAACGGTTTTTGCATAACCATAAAATCCTTAGACCTTGCAGCAAATGCATCCTGTAAAGTTTTTTGTGATTTTATTGCTGTACAATCGGATTTTCAGTTTCGATATGACCAGGAAATTGTCAGTACCAACAACGTAACCTCTTTAGAATCTGTTGGTTTCTATTAATGAAGCTGCTTTTCCATTTCTAACAACATGGTCATAGGCCTAGTACATCAAGTACTCCAAGTAAATTTATAAATATCTGCATAGTGGAAAAAGCGGTTTGTTATTTGTAAGTGGCTAAGGGCAGAAAAATCTCTTAAGCGATCTCCATTATAGGTTTAGTGTTCTGCTGGTAGTCTCAGATGGCGGTCGATGCTGCGGATGTTGCTCCACTGCCAATGAAGTCCTGCGGAGACAGCCAGTTCTGACACCAAGCGAGCTGGGGAGCTGGAATCCAGTTCTCAGCAGAAGGCCGGGACAGCGTTTAGCTGAGTGACACTTTGGCATATTACAATAACATCTATTTCTTGTGATGAGCCTGCACAGCTATAAAGTGTCTTCAGAGGGACAGCCGGCAGCCGGTAAGATGCATGTGCCTCGAAGAAGTGCGGACGCCTCGTTATCAAGACGTGAAGTCGACTTGTAGGTCTGCGAGCCATGGTTACGTGTTGTCCTGTGAGCAGCGTAGAGCCGAGGTGTTCTACAATGAAGGTAGGATACGAGGTATTGGTGGAAGTAAAGCTGTAAGGACAGGTTGCGTGTTGCGTTTGGTTAGCTCAATCGGTAGAACACTTGCCCATGGCTGGCAAAGGCCACGAGCTCGAGTCTTGGTCCGGCACACAATTTTAATCTGCCAGGAAGTTTCAAGAAGGTGTTGCCTGCCCAACATCCTGTGGTACAGTTTGGGATCTCGTAGTGAGCTCGTTATGCGCTAAGATGAAAACAGCTGACCCAGGATGTCGGTTGTCGTGAAGACCAGCCACTAGTCATCCAAAATGGGTGAATCAACGCTGCAGCAGATGTTCACGAGTGGCTTGGGGGTTGCGCAAACAATACATACCTGCCATTGTGGAGATGACAGCTTACATATGATCCATGATGACTCTCATTGGAGAAAGGCTGACCGCACGCTAGTTTTCTCTTCATCTGGAGTGTCCTAGCAGACAGCAATGGCAGACTGCGACTGTAGTACGTATCAGGTTGGCTGCGTCTCGGCGTTGAAGACAGGAAGTAAAAAGCAGGCAGATAATTGATCTGCTTGTCGTGGTTTCACTGGAACTCAATAGACCGTCATTCTCTCTGCTTCTACTCACTCGGACGGTGTGACAGCAAGAGTGAATGTGTCTTTGAAAGCCTCGTTAGTTAAAAGGCCAAGTCAGCCCCTACGACGCGGTTGCTCTGGTTGTATGATCGCATTTGCCCTCTTTTATCTGTGTCATTAGATCTCCTTGTCCGCTGTGGTAAAGTAGTAATTATTTTGCATCAGCCTAAATGAAACTGCAGTCACGCTGTGGCGCTGAAGTTGCAAAGTGGTGCTTCACAACACCTTGTTATGTAGCTCTGCGACGTTTAAGTTTCTGCATTCCACATTCGGAGGTTGTGTGGGAATGCTCGTTGTGTGCCCTGATATTTAGCACGAGAACTTCTTAGACTTTTTTGCCACGTTTATAGACAGAGCTTTATTTTTGAATTCATTGAATGCTTCACGTATAGCCCTCCTTACGCTAATTTTGGCTCCGTTATGGTTTTGTTTGTCTCTGAGGCTTTGGCTACTTTTAAATTTGCGGTAAACCTTTCTTTGATTTCGTACTAGCTTCCTAAAACAGTTGACAAACCGCGGTGGGTTTTTGCCGTCCCCGCATCTCTGTTTATAGTTGTCTAAAACGTTTTTTACGAGGTTCTTGAACTTTGTCAATTGATATTAAACATTGTCAGTCATAGAGATGAAATTTTGGTGATGACCTGCCATGTTATCTGAAATCTGTCTCTTGTCGCTCTTGCTAAAAAGAAAGATCTTCCTGTCTTTCTTCGTAGTCCTACGTACAGCCGTATTCAGTGATTCTGTGTCGGCCTTACGATCACTGATTCCCTGTTCTATACTGAGTCGCAAAGTTCAGGCCTGTTTGACTCCATCAGGGCTAAGATGTTATCTTCACGATTCGGTTGTCTGACTAACTGCTCAAGGTAGTTATTCGGATAAGGAAATTAGAACAATTTCATACTCGTATGTGTTAGGGCTAAGGCTTGGAAATATGCTGATGAGCCTATATATTACGGTCTCTGGCCAACGCGAGCTGAATGCCGTCTGGTGGCCTTGCAGTGAATTTACGCGGCAAAGAAACCATGCACCAGGAGCACAGACGAATGGTATTCTTACGCGGACGCAAAGGGGAAAGTTACTGACATAACTGATTTTGTCACAGTGTAGATTGTTACAACCTGGCGTCTAGGAACAAGGTTATCGAAAATAGTGAATGTGGTCGGGTTTTCGCAGGCTACTGTCGTGACATTCTGTGGAATGTGTTTGAAGGTCGATGAATGAATGGGTAGACGACAGGGTCTTGGACTGCCAAGCCTCATCATAGAATACAGAGCCCGAAAGCTGGTCTGCTCTGTATAGTAGAGTAGGGTGCGATTTGTGACACCGCGAATAACAGTGTACTGTGTTGGTGCACGTACAAATGTTTCGGAGCAAAGCGTTCAGTGCACAATAACGAACGTTGCGCTCCGCAGCAGATGAGAAAAGACATAATCAGTTACGATTTTATGTCATTCATACCACTATTGACGAACAGAAACTTGCGGTACCCGTTCTGAAGAAGAATTGTCTGGACAAATCGAACACCGGTAATTACTAAGAAAACAATTGGTTATCTAGGCGATGTTTGTCCATTCATTGTAAGAATTCAGATTACAGGTCGTGAAATATGGCGTCTATTATGAAATATCATCCGAGTGGGCGCGAGATCATCGAGACTGAACAGTGGATCAATGGAGACGTGTCAGCTGGCCGTATGAATAACGTTTCTTTTTACACCAGGTCGATGACCGTTTCCGGATACAGAGTCACCATGCGAACAGATGCTCGAAAATTGATTGAACACAGGTCACTGAGAGTCGTACATTAGTTTATAGGGAACGCTCACCTGAGTTTTCGTGGGACGGTGGGCAGTAGTTGAAAGCTGTGGACTACGTGATTATTATTATGGTTCGCCTACATCCTTCGTCCACATCCGTGCAGAAGTGACCAACTTAAGCTCGTTACCAAAACTACTCTTGTCCTGCTGTGGTGGTGTGTGGGTTCCGACACACATCAAAAACGTAATCACTTAGAGAAATATTGATTATTTATTTTTATTTTTTTTGAGTCTGCTGACTCGTTTGATGGGGCCCTTTACGAATTCCTTGCCTGAGCCAGCTTTCTCATCTGAGAGTAGCAGTTGCAACCTATGCCCTCCATTGTTTGTTAGATGTATTCCAATCCTTGTCTTCCTCTACAACTTTTACTTTCTACATCTCCCTGTAGTACCATGAAAGTTACTCCTTAATGTCCTAATAGAAGTCCTATCATCCTGTCCCTCCTTTTTGTCTGTTTTTTCCAAATGTTCCTTTCCCCGCCGATTCTGCGGAGAACCTACTCATTCCTTACCTTAGCAGTCCATGTAATTTTTAGAATTCTTCTGTAGCACCACATCTCAAATGCATCTACTCTCTTCTCCTCTGTTTTTGTCACAGTCGATGCGTCACTACCATACAATGCTGTACTCCAAACGCACATTCTCAGAAATTTCTTCCTGAAATGAAGGCCTATGTTTGATACTACTAGCCTTTCCATGGCCACGAATTCGCTTTTTGCCAGTGCTAGTCTGATTTTGTAGTCCTGCTTGCTGCGTTCGTCATGGATGATTTTGCTAACTAGGTAGCAGAATTCTATAACTTCATCTACTCCGTTATTAACAGTTCGGATGTTAAGTTTCTCACTGTTGCCATTTCTGCTACTTCTCATTACTTCTTCGATATACTTTCATTCCATGTTCTGTACTCATTACACGGTGCATTCCATTCAATACATCCTGTAATTCGTCTTTATTTTCACTGATGATTGCACTGTCGTCAGCGAATCTTATCAATGATATCCCTTCACCCCGAATTTTAATCCCAACCTTGAACCTTTCTTTTATTTCCCTCTTCACTCCTTCGGTATATAGATCGAATAGTAGGCGCGAAAGACTACGCCCCATCCTTACACCCTTTTTAAGCAGAGCACTTCGTTCTTGATCTTTCAGTTTCATTTTTCTTTCTTGATTCTTCTACATATTGTATATTATCCGCCTTTCCCTAAGACTTAATCCTATTTTTCTCATAATTTCTGACATCTTGGACCATTTTACATTTTCTAACGCTTTTTACAGGTCGACGAATCCAATGAACGTGTGTCGATTTTTCTTCAGTCTTGCTTCTTTTATTAACCGCAATGCCAGAAATAGTCCTTTACCCTTCCCACAGCCAAATTAATCGTCATATAACAGATCCTCAATTTTCTTTTCCATTATTTTGTACGTCATTTTTGTAAGAAACTTGGGTGCTATAGTCATCGCATTTGTCGGCTCTTACAGTTACCGGAATTGTGTGGATGATGTTTTTCCGAAAGTCTCATGGTATATCGCCAGTCTTATACATTCTACGCAGCAGTGTGAACCGTCTTTTTGTTACAATGTCTTACAAAATCTTTAAAAATTCTGATGGAATGTTATCTATCTCTTCTGCTTTGTTTGCTCTTAAGCCTTCGAAAGTTTTAAATTCCGATTGCAATACTGCATCCCCTATCTCTTCCCTGTCGACTCCTTTATTCCATAAGACATGGGTTGCCCCTTATGGAGGCCTTCAATGTACGCTTTCCACATGTCCTCTCTCTCCTCTGCGCTTAACAGGGGAACTCCCATTGCTTTCTTAATGTTACAGTACTTGCTCTTAATTTCAACGAAGGTTGTTTTGAATTTTCTATATGCTGAGTTAGTCCTTTCAACGATCATTTCTTTTTCAATTTCTTCACACTTTTCATGCAGTAATTTTTCTTAGCCTCTTTGCACTCTCTATTTATTTCGTTCCTAATTGACTTATACTTACGTATTCCTGAATTTCCGTGAACTAACTTGTACTTCCTTGTTTCTTCGATCACCTGAAGTATTTCGTCTGTTATTCATGTTTTCATCGTAGGTGCCTTATTGTAGATCCGTTTTTTTTCAGTTTCTGTGATTGCTCTTTTTAGCGGTATCCATTCCACTTCAACTCATCTGCGACTAAGATCTTCATTATCATGGTATCTATATGCTCAGAGGACTTCAACCGTGTCTCTTCAATCCTTACTACTTCCGTATCCCACTTCTTCCAGACTAGTCTCTTAAGCTTCAGCCTATTCTTCATCACTGCTAAATTGTGATCTGAGTCTATAGCTGCTCCTGAGCACACCTTACAATCCAACATCTGATTTCGGAATCTGCCTGATAATGATGTAATGTAAGTGATATCTTCCCGTATCTCCCGGCATTTTCCAAGTACACCTTCTCCTGTTGTAATTCTGAAACAGACTGAATGCTGATACTGATATTTATTGCAGGACTCAATTAGCTTTGCTCCTCTATCATTCTTACTACGAAACCCATTGTCTCTCGTGGCCCTTTCTTCGACTCCGTTCTCCACAACTGCATCAAAATACCCCATGACTATTCGATTTTTATCTCTCTTCACGTACTGAATTACCTGTTCAATATCCTCATATGCTTTCTCTGTCTCTTCATAATCTGCTTGTGACATCAGAATATACCTGAACTATTGTTATCCGTGTTGGTTTGCTGTCGATTCTGATGAGAATAACCCTATAACTAAACCGTTCACAGAAGCTCACTCCCTGCCCTACCTTCCTGTTGATAACGAGTCCTACTCCCGTTATACCATTTTCTACTGCTGTTGATATTACCCTATGCTCATCTGACCCTAGATCCTTGACTTCGTTCCATGTCACTTAAATGACACCTTCTGTATCTAGACTAAGTCTTAGAATTTCCCTTTTCAGAATTTCTTGCTTTCCTAACGCGTTCTAACTTCTCACATTCCACTCCCCAACTCGTGCAACGTTACCCTTTCGTTGGTTATTCAATTTTTTTCTCATGAGCACTCAACTTTAATACAAAAGATATCTCGCCGAAGGTGGGTAAATTAAAAACTTTATTCACAACGCAGTAATAAACGTAAGTCTGCACTATGACGATCCTCGGCTGTTGGAAACTGGAACTACTTGGCAACTTGGCAACGACTCTGCCAGAACTGGGCGGAGTCTCCGTCGGGTGGCCTCTTATCCACGTGATCCATGGTCTCAGCTCAGGAACGTGGCACACGTGCGCACAGCGGCTAGGCAGTGCAGGTCGCTTTCACTGTCGAACAACAATGTAACCTTTAGTGCCAACGTCTGAAGGTTGATCGATTGCCTGAAGCGTAAGGCATATTTCAGTTTAATGGATGTCGCAAAGTCAGATCGTCCCATAGTGCTTTGATGAGCATGGTAGTAACTTCACGCTGATGTCTTGGTCAGTAAATTCGCCTTATCAGAAACGTTTGGAACACATCTGGGACGACATCGGGCTCCAACTACGTGACGACTGACCACTCGCGAGTAATTCACTGCAACTGAATGTCCTGTGCGTAGATACATGGTGACAGATGCTACTGTGTTGCATTTCAAATGTGGACCCATACACTGTTAAGCAGGTGGTAAAAACGGTTTGACTCCTCTTTTTATGACTGTAAACGCTAACCGTGTTCATTGCTGAGAGCGATGTGTACACAGGGCTAACGGTTGCCTGTGAAACCACGCCAATAGAGGCACTTTTATTCTTCTTCAGTATTTTCCCAACTGTCGGAACCTTCAGGTTCAGGCGAAGTGATGCAGAGTACAGATAAATAAAATCAATAACATCACCAACAAATTCCGGCTTAAGAGCTGGAAACTGATGACCTGTAAGGAGCGGTGGGATACCGTTGATGATGCCTGAAGGTACAGTCATGCTCAAAAGTATCCGAACGACCAGAATTGCATTTCGCCTGATTCGCATGCAACCCACATATCGCAGCTGTCTAGCAGGTCCTCTAATCGCTCCTTGGTACAGTCGTTTGACTATTGAAAATGGTTCCAACAAGTCATCACTAGAAAACACTGCTCTGTATCGCAGTAAATCAAGATGTAAAGTAATACTAAGATACTACAAATATCAGGGGACACATTATAACAAGTAAGACTGTCCTTAAGGCTTGTAAGCTCACATTTGTTAAAGTCAATGACATACCTGAAATGTTATCACTCTCATTATTACGTCAGATAGGTAATACACGTAGTAAGTTCGTCGTATTCATGATTTCCTTTCCAAAGTAACATACCGTACTTATTATTTAACACAAAATGACATTAAAAATGTAGGTTATTCAGGAGCAGCTAGTTGAGAATATGTATGACCTTCAAATGACACGACGAACCCTCTCGTTCTGCATATGGAGTCAAACCCAGGTCATGCAGACTAAGCAAAGATTTCGTGACTGACGGAAACTGACAGCCATTCCTGATTAGGCATACGGAGAGTGATATACCTTGATTTTAGACAGTACCAATTAGCAAATACCAACTTTAAATTACATAACGCAAAAATTTTTAACGCACGCGAAGTGCTACACAGCAGGTATTGTCCCTGTTAACGAACTACGAGAGATGTTAAATATTGCTGCTTAGCAAGTACGTTATTTGAAATGCTGTGAGGTAAAGCTTTGTGTTGGACAGGGATTCGAACCCAGAACCTAATAAGATAGATATCGAAGATATCGAAGCACAATCAACTGTGACAGGTCACATTTTCTGGGCAGTAGCTACATGTGTTAACTGAAATGACGAGACGAAACATTAATTTTTTCCTTGCCATAACTCCAACCCGGCATCTACTGCTATAATATTCTAATGAAAACGAACGTTAAATATCGGTTTGTTGCACCAACAGCGACATGTGAGCATGCTTGAACTAGAAATAATATGACGAAGACTTCAGAGCAGACTGGGTATAGAGCTCCACACATATCGTTGTTGACTACACAAAAAAAGACGTCAGCTACCGAATTTTTCCTCACCAGGAGATCGGAATAACATCTTGAAGTTACAGTGATCTCGCAAATAGTTCTGTGTCTCACTAGGAGTCAAAAACGTCAAATATCGTTAGTGTTGATAACGAATGTAAATACATTAAAAATCGAAATTATCATCCACCGGCAGATAGGAGTTCTCATGCTAGATCTTTATAATACATAATGAAATCTATAGTGCCGGACCAGGATTCGAACCCATTCACGCGCAATATGTGGAGATGTTGAGGAATCTGCAGTTTTTAACAAACAACAAATTGTAGCCGACCTGTACTGTCACCAAGGGAACAAATCCCGCTTTAAGGGCGGTTTGAGTTGCATTCCCAGTTCAGAACCAATTATATCGACATACAGAATCTCAGATAAAAGATGGAATAAGTGTCCTGTGGTCCTACATAGTGTTTGTTTCGTCACTAGAAATAAATAACTACTATAAGAAAGGTTACTGGTGATAGAGCATCTACATGTCGCTGCTCCAGACTTTATTGTGGCTCAACCTAACGTCTACTTGGTAGAGAAGGAATATCATTTTTATTGTTAATTTCAGACCACAGTGCCATCATATCTTCTTCACTTGGTATAGCCAGAAGAGAATGGAATCTGTCTCTCCCTATCTAAAATCACTGACCAAAGTTGGAACCGAACCCAGACCGAATCCAGACCATGGACATATGAATCTATCATGAGCCCAACAGACCACCAAATCCTCTTTCCAGTGGCTCATTTTGCTATCATAACACGTGAGGCATTACTGACCTTACGACTTATCTTAGAAGAAAGATTGAGAAAAGACAAACCTACGTTTCTAGCATTTGTAGACTTGGAAAAGGCTTTTGACAATGTTGACTGGAATACTCTCTTTCAAATTCTGAAGGTGGCAGGGGTAAAATACAGGGAGCGAAAGGCTATTTACAATTTGTACAGAAACCAGATGGCAGTTATTAGAGTCGAGGGGCATGAAAGGGAAGCAGTGGTTGGGAAAGGAGTGAGACAGTGTTGTTGCCTCTCACCAATGTTATTCAATCTGTATATTGAGCAAGCAGTAAAGGAAACAAAAGAAAAATTTGGAGTAGGTATGAAAATCCATGGAGAAGAAGCAAAAACTTTGAGGTTCGCCGATGACATTGTAATTCTGTCAGAGACAGCAGAGGACTTGGAAGAGCAGTTGAATGGAATGGACAGTCTCTTGAGAGGAGTATATAAGATGAACATCAACAAAAGCAAAACGTGGATAATTGAATGTAGTCGAATTAAATCGAGTGATGCTGAGGGAATTAGATTAGGAAATGAGACACTTAAAGTAGTAAAGGAGTTTTGCTATTTAGGAAGTAAAATAACTGATGATGGTCGAAGTAGAGAGGATATAAAATGTAGACTGGCAATGGCTAGGAAAGCGTTTCTGAAGAATAGAAATTTGTTAACATCGAATATAGATTTCTGAAAGTATTTGTTTGGAGTGTAGCCATGTATGGAAGTGGTACATGGACGATAAATAGTTTGGACAAGAAGAGAATAGAAGCTTTCGAAATGTGGTGCTACAGAAGAATGCTGAAGATAAGGTGGATAGATCATATAACTAATGAGGAGGTATTGAATAGGATTGGGGAGAAGAGAAGTTTGTGGCACAACTTGACTAGAAGATCGGATCGCTTGGTAGGACATGTTTTGAGGCATCAAGAGATCACAAATTTACCATTGGTGGGCAGCGTGGAGGGTAAAAATTGTAGAGGGAGACCAAGAGATGAAGACACTAAGCAGATTCAGAAGGATGTAGGTTGCAGTAGATATTGGGAAATGAAGAAGCTTGCGCAGGATAGAGTAGCATGGAGAGTTGCATCAAACCAGTCTCAGGACTGAGGACAACAACAACAACAACACCGTTGTGCCACACTGGCTGAGAATTCTGACACACAGGCTCCCTGTATCAATTTGCACCATGTTCAGTAAATTCATTTACTTGGTTGACTGAATAACCATGAACTAGCTGCGTCGGTTGCCCAGTGCATACCTTCAACTTTATTTTATAATCACCAAAATAAAACCACGTAACTGCCACCAACACAGAATTACCAACAATATAGGATGCAAAAATTTAAATAGGAAGTCTTCCTTTCCAGTTGAGCTACTCTATTGCGCTATCTGTTTGTTGGAAACGTCGTGCAGTGCAAAAGAAAAGGTATAACTGTTTGTCTCTCGTAAGTATTGACCTGGCGATATGCATTATCCCACAGCGCTGTGGAATGCAGAAGTTCTGGAGGAATTTTTATTGAATTCTGGAGCTGTTATAGCTACGTGCCAGCTAGTAGCGTAATGGTAAGTATCGTGCACGACAGATAAGATGTTGCACGTTCTAGTACATTCACCTCCAAATTTTTTTAAAACGCAATTCTGTTCTCTGCTAACGTTATCAATCTAATGGAATTTGTAACATAATTCCCTTCACTTCTCAACCCAAAATAGTCGCATGTGGAAAAAGGGCTAACTTCTGCGAAATTTTATTCATTTCATTTTTAACAGACAGCCAGACAGTAGATGCATCTCGAAACTTTTGTATTATGTATGGGTAGAACGCATCGTGCCAAAATAGGTGGGAAAAGTATTTTCTACGTTAGCTGTCGTCCGGTAGTGGCATTTTATTCATCTTCAAACTTTGTTTGAGAGCTTCAACTCAGAACAAGTTTTCTACATGCATGTGATCAATAAGCTGCATGTGCATTTTCAGACTGTTATTGATAACATCAGAGAATTCGCATGTATCGTTGATAATTAATTTCGCTCTCATGTTTACTATTGTTTTAATAGCATTAAAGGAAACCTTACGAAAATTATGAATTGTATTATAAAAATTGAAATACAACTACCCACAATAACCTAACGACGGAAACATGTTTTAATAAAACTGAGTATCTGTACACAAGCGTGCCTGTATCGTCACGAATTGGTAAAATTGTACTCACTTGGATTTTGATTGGGTCTGTGTTTAATTGGTATGCTGTGTCATACTCAAGAGGTATGCAAATGTGGCATTTCATAAATTAAGTTATGTATTCCTAGAAATACAAAATACACTTGTCAGCAGCGGAAAGAGGCGTTACCTGTTGTGCAGCGTTGTGAGTTTTTCACCATTACACTATGAGCCGAAAGTATTTACTTGCGATTTCCTTAGCGATGTTTGATCTGACTGTTTGTAGCTCTTTCAAAGAATGGACAAAAACGCTACACCCAGTGAGAGAGGAACTGCGAACCATAACAGACGCTTTTTCACAGCTCAGCACTTTACCACAGAGCTGGCGAAGAAGTGTGTGTCTTTGCTTCCTCTTACGAGAGCAATAGTGCCTAGAACTCGTATACCACAATTTGAAGGACGAGAGTAGTTGCGATTTCCACGTCCAACGACTTTCCTGGCCTGAAAACCGTAAATTTACAATCTTTTGTCACACTTCAAGCGAAAATAACTCAGATTATTCAATGGAAATGGCAGGTAGAATCAAGAGAACTTTGAGGCTTAATTCCGTGGACACCAGGAAGTAACTCGTCGATCACATAGTAGCCAAACGTACGTTGCCTTGTTGCCAAATCTCAGTTACAATACCAGCAGGAAGAAAACGAACCGCTGCGATCTTACAGCGGGCTGGGAAGTGACCATAGCTGGTGTCTCCAAGTCCCGGCTGCAACGGCTTGGAATATGTACTGCGTCTGATTAGCATTTATGTAACTGGGTTTAGGGACTGGAGCGTAGTTGCTAATAATACTCAGAATTGACTGCAAACTAAGCATCATAAATCTGTAACTATCATAGTCGTTTTTATATTTCTTTCGTAAATGTACTCAAAACTAAGAAACTCATTCACAGACGTTTCCGTGCCTTAGCCGAGCACAACTAGCCATGAACGATCATGAATTATCGAAGTTTTTGCCAATACCAGTAACCAAATCTAAACTTGAAAAAAAGACGACAATTTTGTAATAAACTGAGACTTCGGTCAAGACCCTTTCGTCCCTGTTAATTAACCACGAAAGATGTCTGATATACCTCTATTCTGAAGTAACAAAGTGTGCATCCATTTGAAGATTAAGTGCGTGATGTGAAGTTCTGCGACAGAGATACGAACCCAACACGGTTCTTTCCCTGTCTACGGAATCCTTTTCATGTTAATATCAAACATCAGTAATTATTTCTAGATGACATTAGAACTAAAGTAATTGATGAAGACGTTACTTGATAACAAAAACGCGCTGCCTTTCTTCATTAAATCGCGCCTAAAAATGGCTATCGAGTACTGCCAAACCAAAAGGTAAGAGATCTTACTGCCTTCCGATATACGTCGCTGTCTGTTCTTCCATATGATTTGGTCGACATGACCTGTTTCAAGTTGTGTATGACAGACAATGTTTTGGAAAATCAATTGTTTTCCTTTGCTTTAAACAGAAAGATTTTCATTCTAATCCATCCAAGAACAAAATTTTCACAATATTATTTCAAATTTAATATTCGCTTCTATAATGTAGGAAAGTATTTCACAGTTGCAAAACTCGCACGCGAGTCATTGACATTACACTTAGTCGCTGACCATAAATTCTAGCTCAGAGTGACACCAGAGTTTACCAGTGCTCTTTATCACCGGAAAATACGTAATTAACTAATTGGGCTCCATAAGTAAACTGTAACAGTAATTTCTGTGTGTATGCAATGTATACGGTTTAGAATTTAGCGGTGCTCTCTCTTCCACTTCTGTGCAACAGAACTTCTGTGCTGTGCAACAGTGATGTGCTTATACTGACAACCTGACTGTTTGTTTTACCTTATTTAGTAATCATTTAAATAAAACAACATGACCTACCAGTGGGAGACGTTTCGTCCCTCTTTTCCTTCTGTGAAATTTGTCAGTAAGCTTTTTGCCTTCCAGCCAGCGAAATGCGGCTGAGTACGGCCGGTAAACGATTCACAAATCACGATTTAGTGCCGTTAGGACGATTTCTTTAAACATTGTCGTAGCTGATGGAATTCAGTTTCGTCCTAAATCGTTTCAAGCAGCAATGTTCACAGACATCTCAAATAGGAAAAAGCTCATTATCCAGATACGAAAGTTGAAAACAATCTTCCCACAATATGTGTCAGGTTGATCTTTTCATCTGATAGCACTGCGTAAGTATTTTGTCTAGGAGGTATACATCTAGTGTTCCTGTAGGTGTGGAAATCATTAGTTGAAAACGAGTTCAACAGCAATGGGTACAGTACTGCTAAATATTCAAAATGATTATCAACTTAAGTCTGTGTTCATCCGCAAACTGAGGCGCACTTATAATATTGAAGCTAGACTGTTTATACTTGTCCTCCTTGAGTGGGCATTGGATGGCGTTTACACAAACGTATACAATACTATGAATACTTCGAACGATATAGTTAACGTTGCTCTCATGAACTACTTTTGTTTTTTAATTCTTCTGGGTCTTCAGCGTGCAATATGTATTGTAGATACCGTCTTAGATCAAAAAATTGACCGCCGAGTCGTTCACGTAAGGGGTGAGCAATACAGTCGTGCTCCTCTCAGAATCCTATGTCCGGCAAGATGCTCGATCTGGCAACATTGTAGACTGCGGCACTTCCCAGAAGAAGTCTTTAGTTTGACGCAGCTCTCCATGATACTCTACCCTGTGCAAGCTTCTTCATCTCCCAATACGTACTGCAGCCTACATCCTTCTGAATCTGTTTAGTGTATTCAACTCTTGGTCTCCCTCTACGATTTTTACCTTCCACGCTGCCCTCCAATACTAAATTGGTGATCCCTTGATGCCTCAGAACATGTCATACCAACCGATCTCTTCTTCTTGTGAAGTTGTGCCACAAACTCCTCTTCCCCCCAATCCTATTCAATAGTCCCTCATTAGTTACGTGATCTACCCATCTAATCTTCAGCATTCTTCTGTAGCACCACATTTCCAAGGCTTCTATTCTCTTCTTGTCTAAACTATTTATCGTCCATGTTTCATTTCCATACATGGCTACACTCCATACAAATACTTTCAGAAACGACTTCCTGACATTTAAATCTATAATCGATGTTAACAACTTTCACTTCTTCAGAAACGCTTTCCTTGCCATTGCCAGTCTACATTATGTATCCTCTCTACTTCGACCATCATCATTAGCTACTTTGGTCCCCAACTAGCAAAACTCCTTTACTACTTTAAGTGTATCATTTCCTAATCTAACTCCCCCAGCATCGCCTGACTTAATTCGACTACATTCCATCATCATCGTTTTGCTTTTGGTGATGTTCATCTTATACCCTCCTTTCAACACACTATCCGTTCCGTTCAACTGCTCTTCCAAGTCCTTTGCTGTCTCTAACAGAATTACAATGTCATCGGTGAACCACAAAGTGTTTATTTCTTCTCCATGGATTTTAATACCTTCTCCGAATTTTTCTTTTGTCTCCTTTATTGCTTGCTCAATATAGAGATTGAATAACATCGGGGAGAGGCTACAACCCTGTCTCACTCCCTTCCCAACCACTGCTTCTTTTTCATGTCCCTCGACTCTTATAACTGCTACCTGGTTTCTGCACAAATTGTAAATAGCTTTTCGTTCCCTGTATTTTACCCCTGCCATGTTCAGAATTTGAAAGAGATTATTCCAGTCAACATTGTAAAAAGCTTTCTCCAAGTCTACAAATGCTAGAAACGTAGGTTTGCCCTTCCGTAATCTAGCTTCTAAGATAAGCCGTAGGGTCAGTATTGCCTCACGTTTTCCCATGTTCCTACGGAATCCAAACTGATCTTCTCCGAGGTCGGCTTCTACCAATTTTTGCATTTGTCTGTAAAGAATTCGGGTTAGTATTTTGCAGCCGTGACTCATTAAACTGATAGTTCGTGAATTTTTATATCTGTCAACGCCTGCTTTCTTTGGGATAGGAATTATTATATTCTTCTTGAAGTCTGAGGGTATTTCGCCCGTCTCATACATTTTGCTCACCAGATGGTAGAGTTTTGTCAGGACTGGTTCTCCCATGGCTGTCAGTAGTGCTAATGGAATGTTGTCTAATCCTGGGGCCTTGTTTAGACTTTGGTCTTTCAGTCCTTTGTCAAATTCTTCAAGCAGTATCATAACTCCAATTTAATCTTCATCTACATTCTCTTCCATTTCCATAATATTGTCCTCAAGAACATCGCCCTTGTATAGTCCCTCTGTATACTCCTTCCACCTTTCTGCTTTTCTTTCTTTTCTTAGAACTGGGTTTCCACCTGAGTCCTTGATATTCATACAAGTGGTTCTCTTTTCTCCAAAGGTCTCTTTAATTTTCCTGTAGGCAATATCTATCTTACCCCTAGTGAGATAAGCCCTTACATCCATACATTTGTCCTCTAGCCATGCCTGCTTAGCGGTTTGGCACTTCCTGTCGATCTCAGTTTTGAGACGTTTGTGTTGCTTTCTGCCTGCTTCATTCACTGCATTTTTATATTTTCTCCTTTCATCAGTTAAATTTAATATTTCTTCTGTCACCCCAGGATTTCTACTAGTCCTTGTCCTTTTACCTACTTGATCCTCTGCTACCTTCACTACTTCATCCCTACCCATTCTGCTTCTACTGTATTTCTTTCCCCCATTCCTGTCAATTGTTCCCTTATGCTCTCCCTGAAACTCTGTACAACCTCTGGTTCTTTCAGTTTATCCAGGTTCCATCTCCATAAATTCCCACCTTTTTGCAGTTTCTTCACTTTTAATCTAGAGGTCATAACCAATGGATTGTGGTCAGAGTCCACATCTGCCCCTGGAAATGTCTTACAATTTAAAACCTGGTTCCTATATCTATCTTACCATTTTATAATCTATCCGAAACCTGTCAGTACCTCCAGGCTTCTTTCATGTATACAACCTCCTTTTATGATTCTTGAACCAAGTGTTAGCTATGATTAAGTTGTGCTCTGTGCAAAATTTTACCAGGCGGCTTCCTCTTACATTTCTTCCCCCCAATCCATATTCACCTACTACGTTTCCTTCTCTTCCTTTTCCTACTATCGAATTCCAGTCACCCATGACTATTAAATTTTCGTCTCCCTTTACTATATGAATAATTTCTTTTCTCTCATCATACATTTCCTCAATTTCTTCGTCATTTGCAGAGCTAGTTGGTATATAGACTTCTACTACTGTTGTAGGCGTGGGCTTCGTGTCTATCTTGGCCACAATAATGCGTTCACTATGTTGTTTGTTGTAGCTTACCCGAACTCCTATTTTTTATTCATTATTAAACGTACTCCTGCATTACCCCTATTTGATTTTGTATTTATAACCCTGTATTCACCTGCCACCGAACCTCGCTAATTCCCACTATATCTAACTTTACCTATCCATTTTCCTTTTTAAATTTTCTAATCTACCTGCCCGGTTAAGGGATCTGACATTCCACGCTTCGATCCGTAGAACTCCAGTTTTCTTTCTCCTGATAACGACGTCCTCCTGAGTAGTCCAAGCCCGGAGATCCGAATAGAAGACTATTTTACCTCCGGAATATTTTACCCAAGAGGACGCCATCATCATTTATCCATACAGCAAAGCAGAATTCCCTCGGGAAAAATTACGGCCGTAGTTTCCCCTTGCTTTCAGCCGTTCGCAGTACCAGCACAGCAAGGCCGCTTTGGTTAATGGTGCAAGGCCATATCAGTTAATCATCTAGACTCTTGCCCCTGCAACTACTGGAAAGTCTGCTGCCCCTCTACATGAACCACACGTTTGTCTGGCCTCTCAACAGATACCCCTCCGTTGTGGTTGCACCTACGGTACGGCTATCTGTGTCGCTGACGCACGCAAGCCTCCCCACCAACGGCAAGGTCTATGGTTCATGGGGGGGGGGGGGGGGGGGGGGAGGGGGTATGGTAACTAATAGTACACGTCGTCAAAGTTTTTATCGCCTCTTTCATCTCGGTGCTGAAGCTATCAATGAAATTCAACTGATCTTCAATAGATTTTGCTTTCTGTCACACTGGTAATAACAGTTTGGTCCAACAATGTTTTAGCAAACGATTTCTTTGCCGACCATTGGCTCTGAACACCGCATGCGTCTGAGTTGTCTAGGACCCGGTTAATGTCTATCGGCGGAGGCTGCAGCGCTGCATTGTCCTCGCCTTCTGCCGACAACGTCTGCTCCACTCCACACTCTCGACCATGTAAAATGCTTTAATGTTGTTGAGTGGCGACCCATAAAATCTGTCTAAGATTCGTGTTTCACTCTTGATGGCAAAGGAGGCACAAAACCGTTTTTATTTGATGATTATTTTATTACACTAGAATGCAACACATCAATGTGGCACAGAATTAATTTCATTGTTTCTGATCGAGTGCACTATAATTATAGCGTCACATTCTGTTCTTTTTCCTTTCACGGGAGGTTCCTCAAATAATTTATTATTGTCATGGATTCATAGGTGTTAGACAAGGCACAGAGAGTAAATGCAATGAAATGTGTTTGATTTCTTTCTTTGATTCTCTATGGTAAATGGATGCAAAAGATTGTGTCAATACCTATCAGAACCTAAAAATCAGGTAAAACAGTCAGGTTGTCAGTATGATGTTGCACTGCCCAGGGCCTGTAATGATAAAGGGCCCGTTTAGGTCAGGCATATTGTATACAGAAGTGGAAGAGAGAGCACCGCAAAATTCTAAACCGTATGCATTGCATACAAACAAAGATTACAGTTACAGTGTACTTATGGAGCCCAATTAGTGAATTGCGTATTTTCCTGTGAGAAAGAGCACTGGCAAACTCTGGTGTCACTCTGAGCTAGAATTTATGGTCAGCTACAAAGTGTAATGTCAATGACTCGGATGCGAGTTTTGCAACTGTGAAATACTTTCCTACATTATAGAAGCGAATATTAAATTTGAACTAATATTGCGAATATTTTGTACTTGGATAGCTTAGAATGAAAATGAAAATCTTTCTGTTTAAAGCAAAGGAAAACAACTGATTTTCTAAAATATTGTCTGTCATACACAGCTTGAAACAGGTCATGTCGACCAAATCATATGGAAGAACGGACAGCGACGTATATCGGAAGGCAGTAAGATCTCTTACCTTTTGGTTTGGCAATACTCGATAGCCATTTCTAGGCGCGAGTAAATGAAGAAAGGCAGAGCGCATTTGTTATCAAGTAACGTCTTCATCAATTACTTTAGTTTTAATGTAATCTACGAGTAATTACTGATGTTTGATATTAACATAAAGAAGTTTCCGTAGACAGGGAAAGAACCTGTTCTTGGGAAACAGTAGCTCAAGTGGAAAGGAACACTTCCTATTTCAATTTCTGCACCCTACATTGTTGGCAGTTCCGTGTTGGTGGCAGTTACGTGATTTTATTTTGGTGATTACAAAATAAAGTTGAATGTATGCACTAGGTAACCGAGGCAGCTAGTTCATGTGATTCAGTCAACCAAGTAAATGAATTTATTGAACATAATGCAAATTGATACAGGGTGTCTGTGTGTCAGAATTCTCAAACCAGTGTGACTGAACGGTGTTACGATAGAAAAATGAGCCACTGGAAAGAGGATTTGGTGGTCTGTTGAGCTGATGATAGGTTCATATGTCTATGGTCTGGGTTCGGTTCCAACTTCGGACAGTGATTTTAGATAGGGAGAGACAGATTCCATTCTTTTCTGGCTATACCAAGTGAAGAAGATATAATGGCATTGTGGTCTGAAATTCACAATAAAAATGATATTCCTTCTCTACCGAGTAGACGTTAGGTTGAGCGACAATACATTCTGGAGTGGTCACATGTAGAAACTCTATCACCAGTAACCTTTCTTATACTATTTATTTATTTCTAGTGACGAAACAAACACTATGTAGGACCACAGGACACTTATTCGATCTTTTATCTGAGCTTCTGTACGTCGATATAATTGGTTCTGAACTGGGAATGCAACTCAGACCGCCCTTATCGCGGAATTTGTTCCCTTCGTGACAATACAGCTCTGCTAAAATTTGTTGTTTGTTAAAAACTGCAGATTCCTCAACATCTCCACATTTACCGCGTGAACGGGTTAGAATCCTGGCACGGCACTCTAGATTTCATTATATATTATCAAGATGTAGCATGAGAACACCTATCTGGTGGTGGATGATAATTTCGATTTTTAATGTATTTTCATTTGTTGTCAACACTAACGATATTTGACGTTTTTGACTCTCAGTGAGACACAGAACTATTTGCGAGATCACTGTAAGTTCAAGATGTTATTCCGATCTCCTCGTGGAGAAAAATTCGGTAGTTGACGTCTCTTTGTGTGTAGTCAACACCGATATGTGTGGAGCTCTATACCCAGTCTGCTCTGAACTCTTCGTCATATTATTTCTAGTTCAAACATGCTCACATTTCGAAGCTGGTGCAACAAACCGATATTTAACGTTGGTTTTCTTTAGAATATTACAGCAATAGGTGCCGGGTTGGAGTCCTAGCAAGGAAAAAATTAATGTTTCGTCTCGTCATTTCAGTTAACACATCTAGCTACTGCCTAAAAAATGCTATTTTCACTGTTGATTGTGCTTCGATATCTATCTTATTAGGTTCTGGGTTCGAATCCCTGTCCAACACAAAGCTTTACCTCACGGCATTTCAAATAAGTTACTTGTTAAGGAGCAATGTTTAGCATCTACATCTACATGACTACTCCGCAGTTCACATTTAAGTGCTTGGCAGAGGGTTTATCGAACCATAATCATACTATCTCTCTACCATTCCACTCCCTAACAGCGCGCGGGAAAAACGAACACCTAAACCTTTGTGTACGAGCTCTGATTTCTCGTATTGTTTTTTGATGATCATTCCTACCTATGTAGGTGGGGCTCAAAAAAATATTTTCGCATTCGAAAGAGAAAGTTGGTGACTGAAATTTCGTAAAAAGATCTCGCCGAGACGAAAACCGTCTTTGCTGTAATGACTTCCATCCCAATTCGCGTATCATATCTGCCACACTCTCTCCCATATTACGTGATAATACAAAACGAGCTGCCATTTTTTGCACCCTTTCGTTGTCCTCCGTCAATCCCACCTGGTAAGGATCCCACACCGCGCAGCAATATTCCAACAGAGGATGAACGAGTGTAGTGTAAGCTGTCTCTTTAGTGGACCTGTAGCATCTTCTAAGTGTCCTGCCAATGAAACACAACCTTTGGCTTGCCTTCCCCACAATATTATCTATGTGGTCTTTCCAACTGAAGTTGTTCGTAATTTTAACACCCAGGTACTTAGTTTAATTGACAGCCTTGAGAATTGTACTATTTATCGAGTAATGGAATTCCCACGGATTTCTTTTGGAACTCATGTGGATCTCCTCACAGTTTTCGTTATTTAGCGTCAACTGGCACCTGACACACCATACAGCAATCTTTTCTAAATCGCTTTGCAACTGATACTCCTCTTCGGATGACCTTACTAGACGGTAAATTACAGCATCATCTGCGAACAACCTAAGAGAACTGTTCAAATTGTCATCCAGGTCATTTATATAGATCAGGAACAGCAGAGGTCCCAGGACGCTTTAATGGGGAACACCTGATATCACTTCAGTTTTACTCGATGATTTGCCGTCTATTACTACGAACTGCGACCTTCCTGATAGGAAATCACGAATCCAGTCGCACAAGTGAGACGATACCTCATAGCTCCGCAGCTTGATTAGAAATCGCTTGTGAGGAACGGTGTCAGAAGGTTTCCGGAAATCTAGAAATACGGAATCAACTTGAGATCCCCTGTCGATAGCGGCCATTACTTCGTGCGAATAAAGAGCTAGCTGCGTTGCACAATAGCGATGTTTTCTGAAACCATGCTGATTACGTATCAATATATCGTTTCCTTCGAGGTGATTCATAATGTTTGAATACAGTATATGCTCCAAAACCCTACTGCAAACGACGTCAATGATATAGGTCTTTAGTTAAATGGATTACTCCTACCACCCTTCTTAAACACTGGTGCGACCTGCGCAATTTTCCAATCTGTAGGTACCGATCTATCGGTGAGCGAGCGGTTGTATATGAGTGCTAAGTAGGGAGCTGTTGTATCAGCGTAATCTGGAAGGAACCTAATCGGTATACAATCTGGACCTGAAGACTTGCCCGTATCAAGCGATTTGAGTTTCTTCACAACCCCTAAGGTATCGACTTCTAAGAAACTAATGCTAGCAGCTATTCGTGTTTCAAATTCTGGAATATTCCATTCGTCTTCCTTGGTGAAGGAATTTCGGGAAACTGCGTTCAATAACTCCGCTTTAGCGGCACAGTCGTCGGTAACAGTACCATCGGCACTGCGCAGCGAAGGTATTGACTGCGTCTTGCCGCTTGTGTACTTTACATACGACCAGAATTTCTTTGGATAGTTCGTTAACAGGGACAATACGTGCTGTGTAGGAATTCGCGTCCGTTAAAAATGTTTGCGTTATGTAATTTAAAGTTGGTATTTGCTAATTGATACTGTCTAAAATCGAGGTATATCATTCTCCGTACGCCTGATCAGGAATGACTGTTAGTTTCCGTCAGTCACGAAATCTTTGCGTAGTCTGCATGACCTGGGTTTGAATCCATATGCAGAACGAGACGGTTCGTCGTGTCATGTGAAGGTCATACATATACTCAACTAGCTGCTCATGAATAACTTACATTGTTAATGTCATTTTGTGTTAAATAATAAGTACGGTATGATACTTTGAAGAGGAAATCATGAATACGACGAACTTACTACGTGCATTACCTATCTGACATAATAATGAGAGTGGTAACATTTCAGGTATGTCATTGATTTTAATAAATGTGAGCTTACAAGCCTTAAAGACAGTCTTGCTTGTGATAAGGTGTCCCCTGATATTTGTAGTATCTTAGTATTACTTTATATGTTGTGTTATTGCGATACAGAGTAGTGTTTTCCAGTGATGACTTGTTGGAACCATTTTCAATAGTCAAACGACTGTACCAAGGAGCGCTTAGAGGACCTGCTAGACAGCTGCGTTATGTGGGTTGCATGCGAATCAGGCGAAATGCAATTCAGGTCGTTCGGATACTTTTGAGCACGACTGTACCATAGGAACATTTTTCTGCGGCCCTGATAGTTAATCAAGTTTTCTACCAAACATTAAGATGTTATTTCACCTCTCCAGTTTCAATAAACAACTACGAATTTCATAGTGGAATTACTGGAGCAGGAAGCAGCCTACATTATGATCCAAAGCCGAAAACATGAGGGCGGCTGTGGTAGCACTGTGAGAGCATACCCCTCGACAGAACATCCAATGACGTCTTTTTCGGGGGATGACTCACCTGATTGTTCTGAGCCTCATCACGGAGTTACACCGGTTAGCTGAGAAGACCTCTGAGAAATGTAATGTTGACTATATTAGAAAAACAAGTTGCGGATAATGCTGCTGTATGGGTGAGTCAGTGGTGAGTGAGATTAATGGTAGTCGACTGAGTCACTTGACATTGTCATTGAATGAGTTTACCTCAGTACATCCTATACTGGTTTGAACTTCTCTATAGCAGCTCTGTGGCACCATAGCAGGGGCGTCAAATTGCCGAAACCGCATCACCAGGTACAGCTGAAAGGGGAGTAATACCCTTCGTTTGTTAATTTCATTGCGCAGTGCCCACTGCGTTGGCGGATGGCGGATGGCGGATGCGTAGCGAATGCGTAACCTTCACAGCAAGATCTGACCTTCCGAGTCTCGCTTCATATGCGGTTGAAGCGTGCACTACAGGTGGAACGGTTGTACTGAGTATCGACTGGTTAAAATGAAGCATAAGCTCCTCCACTTCTCTCCTAAATTTGATAACCAAAAGGAACAAGTGTATGCAATAGCAGCTTCGATTAACTACGACAGTGCAGTGATGAATTTCACTCAGTGTGCCCTTTCTTTAATGTATCACCAATGGTGGTTAGATACTCTACGATTGTGAGGAATATGGAACGAGTTAATATGATAATTTGTATTCAATTGCTTCGCCATTTATTATAGGAATACAATCACAAAATTTCAACACTATTCTCTGCACATGTTAAACGTGAGTTACCTACTATAGTCCATTAAGTATGGACTGGAGTTTATGTTGTAGTTGCGAGAAATAAGCGAGAGATAGCCTCATTTCACTCTGTTTGCTTAAATTTTGATGTTCTGACAGGGAGTCAGACATGTACACTACCAAAGACACTTACACAGACAGCACTACGAATCCAACACTAATTCCAACAGATTTCAATAAAGCCGTGAATAAACTATATGTCTTAGGGAAACTTGGCATTCCTTAAACTGGCAACTCATGACACACTCTAATCAATCGCCGTGAGACCACGACGCGATCAGTCCCGTCTTTCTACAAGTTCAGACTCACTAGACTGTGTTCCAAGAATTATTGCAGAGTGAATACTTCTCAAACCCAAAAGCGTTTGAGAGACCAAAGAAAAGGGTCCGTACCAGACACTCCACAGACACCATGATATTACTACTTCACACGAAATGACTGAATTACACCAGTAGTAGCCAAAACTGTATTGAATCACTATCTACTCCTAGTAGTGCCGATGTCATCAGGTTTTACCGAGAGCTAACTTAAAAATTTCAGCCCGAATAAACTCTTAGATCGTAGTTCCAACAGAAACGTGTGTACCCACCGAAACTTAGAACAAGAATGTCTAGGCCACAAAACTTAACGCCCTTCGCTGCACACTGAGTATGTGGTGGGGCGGTCTGGTCAGATCGCCAACCTCACTACACAACGCGCCAAGCTAAGCCACTCAGACGGACAGCAAGAAGCACGGGATGCTAACAGCCTCAGTGCATTAAAGGTAGTGCACTATCTAGTACATTCTGGTAGCTTCCGCACGCGATCTCCCATGTCTTGAAAACGGCTGGAAAGTGCCTTATCACCTTTATGGCTTGCACCTTCCAGGCAAGTTTGAAGAAAGCCAAAGAATTAACCACGTCCCCGATGTAGAAGAAAAGATAAAAGGAATCGTCTTAAACTGGCCCCCAATACGTCATGTTACTGTTCCTAGCAAGTGGCTACGTAAGGTATTGAGATATGGATTGAAATGAGGACGCTGGTCTCAGTAGTCACATGAGGAAATTCCCCATATATCGACACGTGACAGAACGATCCGAGTTACACAAAGATTAAATGTAAACATCTCAAAAGCGAAATCATGAAAGATTCACACAAGTGCCATCCACATTGTGAAAGATACAAACAGCTAACACACACCTTTTACAAAATTCTCTCTCGTGCAAGAGCATCTTCTGATTTCAGCCATTAGTAACAGAGTGGTCATGCAATTGTAGATACAGCCAGCTGCAGGTGGTGGCACATGTCGGCACTAATGACGTGTGTCGCTTTGGATCTGAGGAAATTCTCTCTGGATTCCAGCGGCTATCTGATTTGGTGAAGGCTGCCGGTCTTGCTTACGAGATGAAGGCAGAGCTCACCATCTGCAGCATTGTTGACAGAACCGACTGCGTACCTTTGGTGCAGAGCCGGGTGGAGGGTCTGAATCAGAGGCTCAGACGGTTTTGCGACCGTATTGGCTGCAGATTCCTTGACTTGCGCCATAGGGTGGTGGGGTTTCGGGTTCCACTGAATAGGTCAGGAGTTCACTACACTCAGCTGGCGGCTACACGGGTAGCGGAGGCTGTGTGGCGTGAATTGGGCGGTTTTTTAGGTTAGAAGGCCTCGGGAAAGTGCGGGATGGGCTGCAATGTCAAAGGGTGCTTGGCAATTACAGGACGTGCTTGGATCAAGGAACAGTCGGAATTATAGTTGTAAACTGTTGTAGTTGCGCTGGAAAAGTCCCTGAGCTTCAAGCGCTAATAGAAAGCACAGAAGCTGATATCGTTATAGGTACAGAAAGCTGGCTAAAGCCTGAAATAAGTTCTGCAGAAATTTTTACGAAGTCTCAGACGGTGTTCAGGAAAGATAGATTAGGCAGAATTGGTGGTGGAGTGTTGGTGTCTGTCAGTAGTGGTTTATCTTGTAGTGAAGTCGAAGTAGATACTCCGTGCGAATTGGTGTGGGTGGAGGTTATACTTAACAGCCGAATTAAGTTAATAATTGGCTCCTTCTACCGACCCCCAGACTCCGATGATACAGTTGCGGAACAGTTCAGAGAAAGTTTGAGTCTCGTAACAAATAAATACCCCACTCATACGGTTATAGTTGGTGGGGACTTCAACCTACCCTCGGTATGTTGGCAAAAATACTTGTTCAAAACCGGTGGTAGGCGGAAAAAGTCTTCCGAGATTGTCCTAAATGCATTCTCCGAAAATTATTTAGAGCAGTTAGTCCACGAACCCACGCGAATTTTAAATGGTTGCGAAAACACACTTGACCTCTTGGCCACAAACAATCCAGAGCTGATAGAGAGCATCATGACTGATACAGGAATTAGTGATCACAAGGTCATTGTAGCTAGGCTCAATACCATTTCTTCCAAATCCGTCAGAAACAAACGCAAAATAATTTTATTTAAAAAAGCGGATAAAGTGCCACTAGAAGCCTTCCTAAAAGACAATTTCCATTCCTTCCGAACTGACTATGCAAATGTAGACGAGATGTGGCTCAAATTCAAAGATATAGTAGCATCAGCAATAGAGATATTCATACCTCACAAATTGGTAAGAAATGGAACGGATCCCCTGTGGTACACAAAAAAGGTCCGAACGCTATTGCAGAGGCAACGGAAAAAGCATGCGAAGTTCAGAAGAACGCGAAATCCTGAAGATGGGCTAAAATTTACAGACGCGCGAAATTTGGCACGTACTTCGATGCGAGATGCCTTTAATAGGTTCCACAACGAAACATTGTCTCGAAATTTGGTAGAAAATCCGAAGAAATTCTGGTCGTATGTAAAGTACACAAGCGGCAAGACGCAGTCAATACCTTCGCTGCGCAGTGCCGATGGTACTGTTACCGACGACTGTGCCGCTAAAGCGGAGTTATTGAAAGCAGTTTTCCAAAATTCCTTCACCAGGGAAGACGAATGGAATATTCCAGAATTTGAAACACGAACATCTGCTAGCATGAGTTTCTTAGAAGTAGATACCTTAGGGGTTGCGAAGCAACTCAAATCGCTTGATACGGGCAAGTCTTCAGGTCCAGATTGTATACCGATTAGGTTCCTTTCAGATTACGCTGATACTATAGCTCCCTACTTAGCACTCATATACAACCGCTCGCTCACCGATAGATCTGTACCTACAGATTGGAAAATTGCGCAGGTCGCACCAGTGTTCAAGAAGGGTAGTAGGAGTAATCCATTTAACTACAGACCTATATCATTGACGTCGGTTTGCAGTAGGGTTTTGGAGCATATACTGTATTCAAACATTATGAATCACCTCGAAGGGAACGATCTATTGACACGTAATCAGCATGGCTTCAGAAAACATCGCTCTTGTGCAACGCAGCTAGCTCTTTATTCGCACGAAGTAATGGCCGCTATCGACAGGGGATCTCAAGTTGATTCCGTATTTCTAGATTTCCGGAAAGGTTTTGACACCGTTCCTCACAAGCGACTTCTAATCAAGCTGCGGAGCTATGGGGTATCGTCTCAGTTGTGCGACTGGATTCGTGATTTCCTGTCAGGAAGGTCGCAGTTCGTAGTAATAGACGGCAAATCATCGAGTAAAACTGAAGTGATATCAGGTGTTCCCCAGGAAAGCGTCCTGGGACCTCTACTGTTCCTGATCTATATAAATGACCTGGGTGACAATCTGAGCAGTTCTCTTAGGTTGTTCGCAGATGATGCTGTAATTTACCGTCTAGTAAGGTCATCCGAAGACCAGTATCAGCTGCAAAGCGATTTAGAAAAGATTGCTGTATGGTGTGTCAGGTGGCAGTTGACGCTAAATAACGAAAAGTGTGGGATGATCCACATGAGTTCCAAAAGAAATCCGTTGGAATTCGATTACCCGATAAATAGTCAATTCTCAAGGCTGTCAATTCAACTAAGTACCTGGGTGTTAAAATTACGAATAACTTCAGTTGGAAGGACCACATAGATAATATTGTCGGGAAGTCGAGCCAAAGGTTGCGTTTCATTGGCAGGACACTTAGAAGATGCAACAAGTCCACTAAAGAGACAGCTTACACTACACTCGTTCGTCCTCTGTTAGAATATTGCTGCGCGGTGTGGGATCCTTACCAGATGGGATTGACGGAGGACATCGAGAGGGTGCAAAGAAGGGCAGCTCGTTTTGTATTATCGCGTTATAGGGGAGAGAGTGTGGCAGATATGATACACGAGTTGGGATGGAAGTCATTACAGCATAGACGTTTTTCGGCGCGGCGAGACCTTTTTACGAAATTTCAGTCACCAACTTTCTCTTCCGAATGCGAAAATATTTTGTTGAGCCCAACCTACATAGGTAGGAATGATCATCAAAATAAAATAAGAGAAATCAGAGCTCGAACAGAAAGGTTTAGGTGTTCGTTTTTCCCGCTCGCTGTTCGGGAGTGGAATAGTAGAGAGATAGTATGATTGTGGTTCGATGAACCCTCTGCCAAGCACTTAAATGTGAATTGCAGAGTAGTCATGTAGATGTAGATGTAGATGTATTAGAAGTACACTAGAATAATAGTAAGACCCTTCCAGACGAATAACAGAGGTTCGAACTTTTCTCAGCATCAGGAGAAACAGAAGACGATCGTGGTAACTAGCAGAGTTACCATTAGCTTGTCCCTTGGGAACTAACAGGAAAAGCAGATGTCAGGTTGAGATACACTGGGTGAAAAAATACTTGAAATGGCTCTACGCACTATGGGACATAACATCTAAGGTCATCATAAAATAAACACATAAATGAAATGCTGTATTTTAACGCAGCTGAAAGAAATGTCCTATCACAAAAGTCGCACTTCAAATAGTGTGTTTCCCGAGTGATCCCATTAATCCACTCACGAATGATGTTTATAGCAAAGGCCAGGACTTCGATACCTCAGGCATACTGCGTCCATGGTCCCGAACGCAGACAGTTTTTAACATTTCACAACTCATGTATACTGTATGTCTTTTTTTGACAGCACCGAGCGTATCGAGAGCCCAAATAAATATTTGGAGTTTGGTATAATATCTATCGGAGTACAGCTAAACATAAAACAACAAAACTCCAATCAAATACACGCAAACGATTCCCTTGATATGAATAATTGAGACACACTAATGGAAACCGTCAATAGACCACAAGATGAACAGAACTAAACAACAGTTAAAATGAACGGCTTTTGTTTCAAAGTCTGCTCAGCAAGAGGAAAAAGAATTAGCATATCGAGGTACTAGCCGGCAATTTAAATGAATACGGCCGAACACAAAACGACGTAAAGGTTATCCTTCCGGTATTGTATCAATATAACCGTAGGGTACGAGAATTTTTCATAGCAAATGCACACACACTGCACTGTTTACACCAATAATATGGTTTAGCGCGCAGCTATAAAAGAGGTGTGACATTTGTGTGTGATATATATACATGGGCACGATTTTAAAGTTTCACACAGAAGTTACTTGCACGCTATGGACGAGAAATTACATTTCTGTTTTTTGGGTTTGGGGGGGGGGGGGGGGAGTGTCTAGGGGCTGATCAGTCCTCTGACTGGCCTACTATGATTTCCGCTTCTGTACGTACGTCGTCATCTCAGCAAACTCGTAAAAGTTATCCCATGATGTCTCAAAGAATGTTCTATAAATAAATGCCTTCTTCTAATTAGTGTTTTTCACGTATTTCTTTCCACGTCAGTTCTGCTGATAATTCCCTCGTTCCTTTGCTTGACAGTCCATTTAATTTTCAGTGTATTCTCTAATACTTCGACTCCTCTTTTCCCGCTTACCATATTACCTAATTCATTTCACTTACTACAGAAGCAAATTCTCAGAAATGTCTTTCTCGGGTTGAGCCCTATGTTTCTTACTAATTGAGGTATTTATCGAGGAATGCCTTCTTTCCCTGGGTTAATCTACTCGTTAAATATTCCTTGCTTCATCAGTTATGACGCATATTTCGTTTCCAAGGTAACAAGATTCCCTATCTTATCTCATTCGACAGGTACTGTAGTGTTTGTCCATTTTCAGAGTTCATGAATTATGAATTATTATTAGCATAATTTCTAGTTTAACAAAAACGTTTTTTTTAAATCTTAACATATTTTACACAGGAACTTCACAGCGACTAAAATGTTGACATAGGCTGTGTAGTGTGATTTATTTAAAATTGGTTATGCCGACCGGTGTCGAGCCTTAGGCTCATCTTCAACTGTTCAACGGTCTGAAGAACGTTTACACACAAATTTTGCAAATTTTCACTGATTAATAGGTTGTAGTAAAAATTTACGTGTTGACTAATCTCTTAGAAAGAAAATACTGAAGGCAGGAAAGGGGAAGAGTGAGAATTATATTACTCATAATATTCTTGTTTACGCATCTGTAAGGAGTAAAATACTCAAACCATTCTTTCATAACATATATGTATATTTTCTAACAAAATTCTTCATGAAAAGTAGATAAGAAATTTTACAAGAGTAATCATATCTAAACTCCAACATCGATCGAAAAATTCCCCTGTCACGCCCACATCCCCCCCCCCCCCCCCCCAAAAAAAATTGGTTACAGGTATTTTAGCCAGCAAACACATTAAGCATGTATGCAGAGAAATCGTTTTTCCTTGGCATAGTGATTCAAAAATCTTAAAGATAGAAAGGCAGATGTGAAATACAAACTGAGTTCCCTCTGTTCTCTAGGCCAATTAAAAATCAATATCTATATAGTATGTAAAACTCCAACTCAGCTGGACTTTTTTTTTTGTACTCCTAAGGGTTTGGAATCTACAAGCAAACCGTTTTGAAGTGCTATGTCAGCGATCTCCAGTATACAGGGCGGTCACAATCAGTCTGAAAAACTTGTAAGTGTGTTGCAGAGTAAGCTGTGCTGAGAAATAATTGTTAAAAATAGCTTCAATACGAGGCACCTTTTCCCATGTAATTAGCATTGCAGTCAGCCTAAAAGGCCGTTGCGTGCGCAAATTGAAGCTGCCCGCCACATACAATTAATGTCGGTTGTTCTCATACCGCAGATGATAGCGCAAGAGACTGCTTACCTTAGGCTCGGGTTCAGTCCTTATCACCTACCGATGACCAATTTTTGTATCGTTCAGTCTTAGGAAACCAAACGAAGAACACGTTTGGCGGCAACGTCGCTGACGGTCTCCTTGAATTCACGAGCGCTGTACCCTTACTGGCAAATTCCAGTTGTAATTTACTTGTAAACGGCACAGTGTAACGAATTTGTTTTTAACAATTACTTCTCAGTACAATCTACCCTACAACAACTTTACAAACTTTTCAGTCTGCGTCTAGCTGCCCTATACAAGATGAAAATGAGACAGATGGGAAAAAGTGAGTGGGTTCTTTATTATTGAAAAAAGTAAGACAGTAAATGCCCTCATGGAAATGCCTTCATGAAAATAACTGTACCCAGGCGACCACCTTTCGTCCGAACCAAATCGATGACAACGAATATAGGAAACACATCGGGAATGTGTAACGGCTTCCCAGAAAACTTCTGCGGGTTAAGCGAAACAACATTGGCAACAGGGGGATGGGCATTATCCTGCAACAAAATACTGCCTTCCGTCAACGTTCCTGGGGGTTTGGAATTGATTTTTGCAAAGCGTTCAAGGGGATCTCATCCACGAAAACACGAGACGTCAAGGCTGCTACTGCGGTATCAGACTTGAGTAGAAAGGTACTGTAGAATGTTGGAGACAAGTTGAAAGAAGTCACCATACAAAATTGATTCATCGTGAGAAGGAACAGGGAACTGAAAGTCATCTGTAGCTTCATTCCGTGATTGTGGAGAAGATTTAAGTTAAAAAGGAAATAGCCAACGACAGTACTTAAAATCTGACCATGTGCTGAAAGGCAGCGCAGTGGAACAAAGTCACCCAGGTAGTGCTTGTTAGATCTCCCGTACTTTGACCACCAGATCATTTATCGTACTTCTGTATGACCCCTTGAGACGCCAAATGCAAATCTGCTCACACACAGACATTACGAAGCTTGATAAATGTGATACTCTTCTCATCATGAATGAAACTCAGAACAGGCAGTTAGTGTATCGTTCAGGAATGAGTCTTGGCTTAGCATGGAGAGTAAGTCTCGTTAACCGTTCACACGCCACTCTCCAGGACACCGTAACTGCCAAATTGTCGATATTTCATGAACAAGCAGCTGTAATGGAACGTTACTGCTCACGCGATGCCCAGTGCCGGTTTGAACCAGACGGCGAAAAATGACTGACAATCAAGACGAATGGAAGCAACTAAACATTGTGGCAACTGATGTTGACATGTTGCTTCACTAACAGGATCACCTCTCGTATATCCATCTACAAGGTGAGTAGTTGCACAGGGTTGGCGTTAGCTTCCCGCAAATGAGAGAAGTGGCGCACCGACTGTAGTGTTCTGGCATGTTGGGAGCGTTTCTCCATAGATATGTAAGTTTTTGAATAGATGTGCTGAGAGAATATCTTCAAAATTAAGAGGGATTTAAAAATATTTATTATAAGAAATTCGTGTTGTCCACTAGTCAAGTTTACAGCTCCTCTTGGCTCCATTAAGAATGACTGAGGACTGAGGGCATTCAGTGATTAAAAAGCCTTGCCCTTGTGGGAAAACATGTATTGGAATGCAGATACTTCCTCCTGTCTCTCACTGGTAAGACAGTGCCGTAATGGAAGTTATTGAAATTAGACTCGTAGATAATATTACAAATAGAGAAAAGTACTATGTGGAACCGTGATATTAAAAAAAACAACGGTCCCGTTCCTGCCGTTCTACGTGCAGCACCGCCAAGAGTATTAATACCTACATGTCCACTCTATAGAAGGACACGTGGACAGGTATGTACTTTTGTTTCCTCTTCCAGTTTTACGATGTGCTGCCATTATGTTGTGTCTTTCCTTTTTATCTCTGTTTTCTTCCCTGAAAGTAGAGAGCAGCTCATGCAGCTCGGTTACGAATTGCCCTCGTCTTATCGGATGTGCCCTCATGGTTGACGGTTGTATGGTAAAATTCTGCTGCTTTGAGGTAGAAAGAGAGAGGTGCATGCAGGAAAATTAAAAGGGTCTAGTGAAACTATTCCTCTGATTTGAGTAAAGCCTCTGTCTTATTATTATGAACTGTCCCTCTCCCTATTCTACACAAGGATATCTGAATGCAAAACAATTAATTTGGCACTGTTTTTAATAGCAATTCATGAACTGACCCCTTTCACATAATGTACAATAAATTGAATAATCTCTCCCAAAAATATGATTAAGTGCAAGATATTCTAATGTGATTCTGTATTTACTGAAATGGCAGTGGGATTATTAATATAAAAAAACATATGAATACAATCTACAGATATTATGGTAATACATGGATATTCAAATGATAACGTGGCGGAACCGGTTTATTGTATTTCGTGACTTTAATTACTTACAAATGATATTTCAGGTAGATCAGAAAAATATAAAACCAGATATCTATTATCAGCCTAACAATTCCTTTGATCTCAAAAATGATTATCCCGGCTAAGATTTTTCACTCTGCTAAACAAATCTCCACTTGACGGTGTGTAGAAACGTTGTCTGTAAGTCGTGTGAGTGGCACTAAATTGCCTATCACTTATCAGACTTTACTCAACTGTTACTTAAGATGGAAGCACTTTTTCCGAGTAAAGGGAACATTTAGTCACAAAACACTACCGCGCACAACACTGACATATGAATCCTATTAAAATATTTCATGTAAATCTTACGAAATAATTAGGCTTCATACATCAGCAAGTAAGAAATTGATATTACGTAACGTGCTGTGAGCACTATTTTTAAAGATTAAATCTGAGTTGAATTCAGTCTTTTAAGGTAGATTTGGGACCACAGGTGCACATATATTTCCATTCATTTATATCTAACAACATTTATGTTAGTTAAAATTCTCGATTCAAAACTGCCGCAGAGATATTTTTCCTAAGATGGCGGCAGACAGACGACAGTCAATTTGTCTATTGTCATTCTCGATTCCTTTTGTAGCAAGTTAAGGTATTCAGATAAAAGTCTTTAAGCCTTTTGCTTTCGATTCTTTAGCATTTAAAATTATTCTCAGTGAAAAATACTTCATACTTTTATACCAGCTATTAATAAACTCCGCTGTAATTTACTAGCGCTAATGGCTGTGCTCCTAATTGCGGAGCTGAAAATTAACACTTAAAAACATTAATTAGACTGGGTTACAATTGAAATAAATACAAATCCACGTCCAGACAATAGCGACTCTATTTTTGAAATAATAATTAACAATATAGTTACAGGTTTTCTCTTTACAGACCTCACATGTGTCACGTCTGAACAGTTCATCGGTTCGCACAGGAAGACCAACTGAACAACAATTATCAGAGATAAGAAAAAAAGATTATAGTTGTGGTTGTCTATGAATGTAGTTCTCTGATAATAGTTTAAATTCACACAGAAATTAAATTATTACAGAAATAATGAAATACTTATAATCATTTTTACACGATACAGTCTTTTTTATACATAGTACCGATAATATTTGTTGAAGTTTGTACACTTAGTACATTTTCGCACCTTGTGTCTAGAACATGGTGTCGTGGATATTACAATAGGTACAAGTTTCCAAGAATAATTAGTTGGCAAATCTGACGAGATTTCCTATCAAATGATTGTAGTTCCCTTCCCTCTGCTGAAAGTGGGCTGCTTGTCCTAAGAGATTGTTGAGCTGTACTCTTGCTTCCCTTTTGTGTAATTATTTTTCTTCATTTACATTCATAAAAATTAAGTAGAGGGTGATGTTGGGAAGCAGCATACTCATGCCTTGTACAATTCACATCAGTCTTTCCATTGTGTGCCAGCCTAGTCCGCTGTAACTAGCTCTGACGTCATAAATATTGCGCAATACTTTAAAATGAAGTAAATAACCTGAAACGTTTCTAGCATATCAGGAGTAACACAAAATCAATATGTGATGGATATCAGTTCAATAACTTTAACCATTTTCAAAATTTGGATGATTTTTCTGTAAAATTCATTGGCGCAACAGAAGAGAGCTAGAAACTTAAAATTTTTTATTTAGATTCCTTTTGCATAATAATTTAGTAGAAACAGTATTACGGATCTCACAAATTAAAATTTTAGTTGAAATTAATGATTTTCTGGTTTTTGTGTTAGAAATTAAGGAAGCAAGATAGATTAAGTACACGAATAAATAAAGCTAGGATGTTTAAATTTAAGTAGAAGGGAGATCCACTATAATCTTAAAAATGTGAGAAGTTTCAACAGAATAACTATAAAGCTATAGCTATAGCGTATCTCCAAACAGCAAGTTCAGAGCTTGTCAACTGCGTGTAGTGTTATTAAATTAATTCTCTCGCCCAAAATATTTGATTTAGCCATGTCAGACTTTTATTATGATTACTTACTTGTGTGCTGATTGCACAATTAAATTGAAAGCTTCATCAGCCATCAGCAAAGGAAGCAATGATTTATTCGATAACTTAAAGTGGTGCATTAGTAGCCCAGCGGGTAGTCGGGAGAGCAGATTTGATCAGGCGTTCCCTTAGCCGTCCGCACCGCGGCATTATATGTAAGAACGCTGAGCGAGAAAGGTAGGCCCCAGTTCTATCCAGACACTGATTAGCGCACCACCTGTGCCGGAAGTCGCGTCGCATCGGTATCGTTCATATAAACAGCTTCGGATGCAGTAATAAGTTACTCGGGATACGCATAATCATGAAATCGATTTCGAGTGAAGTGTTAAATTTTGGAATGACGTTAATGACCTATCTTTAGTTTGTGTATGTCGTATTTTCACGTTCCGCGGCAGGACAGACATTCTACCATTATTTAGCGTGGTGTTTGATCAACATTATCTTCAAATTATGGCGAGCATGCACTTAAACATTTAATTTGAACAGTTATAGTGGCATCAGCGCATTAGACTCTGAACTGCTCTGCTAGTTGGATTGTGTGGATTCTTTTTGGTCTGTGACTTTCAGAATATAGTGAACATTTTAGAGAGAATGGTTTTTGATTATGAATCCCAGACAATCTCCTAATTCCTCAGAGCTATAAGCTGTAGCTATAAATGTATTTCTGAGATGAAGTGGGCACTAGGAATTCTAATTACAGGCTTCACGTTTTGCTAATCGCTTTCTAGTTGCCAATATTGTAGTTAGAGAGCCGGTGTTGAGAACGGCAAACAGCATAAATACAAAATATTTATTCTAATATTCCACCTGCCGCCCCACATATGTTGCTAATCGGCCGGGAAACAAACTGAGTAAAAGTGAAAGTGATTTTTAAATATTCGGATTCGGAAGTGAAATGCGACACACAACTGAGCAAAGGAACAGTGATAGACAGTGTTTCGTGTGCATGTGGACGGCGCAAGTGGGTTAACAACGCATCTGGATTGACAGAGCTGGCGCTGAGTGTAGCTGCACTGCTGGCATCGCGAGAAGTCAGTCTCGCCGCACCGCAGTCAACCGTCAGAGCGACCGCAGCCGCGTCTCCTGTTGCGGGCTACGCCCACAACACAGCAGTTGTCGTGGTGCCGTCTGCCGTTCAACGCGCCGTGTCACATGAGTAATCCTGGTACGCCGCGCCGGCAACGCCATATGTCGTGCACAAGGAACTAAGTTAAGTGAAAACTTGTAAAAACTTTTACTAAGCTGCACTAAAGGAGTGTCTGCGATGAAACCGCAAAAAGAAACAGCAGTTAAACCTAAATCAGGACCTATGTCTGTGGAAGGAACTGTAAATGCAGACGACGGTTCAAGTGTAAATATGCATGAAAATAGTAATGTTAAAGTGAAATCCGAACTAATGTCTCCTGACAGTAGTGTGAAAAAGGGCAACGATTCAATAGCAGAGACCCCTGTAGTAAAGCAGAAATTAGAAAGTGTTAAGTTATTGGATGATAGTTTCTCTGATGAATTAAAAATGAAACAGTCATCAGAGATAGTAGAGTTTAAAAAGGAGAACTTAGATATGACTGATCAATCAGAAGTTTAGTTTAGATTTGATGATTCTGGTGTCGGAGCTAGTTTTTCGTTACCTGAGTGTGATAAAAAGCCAGCTAGTGAGCAACCCAAAGATACTGGGGCTATTGATTTAAATGTAATATTACAAGCAATAGCTGCCAGTAATGCAAAAATATCAGCCAGTAATGCTATAATGATAGCTGACTTAAAATCTGATATAATTGAGGTAAATAACAGTATTGTGGCCAGCCAAACCAATTTTAATAAACGGTTTGAGGCAATGGACAGTAAATTAGAATCCAATAAAGCTGTATTAGAAACTTCAAGACTGGCTGCAATAAGTTGAAAGAGGATCTGGAGAGTGTAAATTATAAAATTGATTACAACCATGAGGATATTAAGAAAAAGGTTGCTCAGCAGTTATATGTATAAAACAGTAAAATCCGAAGTTGCTGAGGTTCGCAAAGACTTCCAAATGGAAGATGCGAAACTGGAGCACAAGTTAACAGAAAAGATCGAGGCGGAATCTGAACTGTGCTCAGATAGGTTTAAAGATGTTAATATAAAAGTAAACATATGTCAAGCAGAAGTAGACGCAATCGAAACTCATACTACTCATATTGTGCAAAGAGTAGATAATGTTGAAATGAGAGTAGAAAATATTAGTACTAACATTGCTAACGTTGAGAGTAAAGTAGCTTCAGTAACTTCTGGTAATGGTAGTATGCAACAAGTTGTAGCTGCGAACGCCGCTTTTATCGGGTGTCGGCAGTTCTTGCGGTTCGATCCTGATAAAAATACCCACCCGCTAGACTTGTGGATCGATTTTGAAGATGTGATTCACCAACTTTGTCTGAACGAGAGAAAATCTCATTTATTAGAAGCCATTTAGCGCGTGACGCCATACGTTGGTCAGCTGATGTTATGTTGAATTGTAGAACATTAGAGGAATTTAAAACAGCTTTCATTAATGAGTATTGGTCTAGTAATAAGCAAAATGAAGTGTTGAGAGAAATTTGGTGTGGAAAACGCTTCATTGCAGGCAAGGAATCTATTGAAGAGTTTGCCAGGTCATGGATCTCACGTTTGTCACATTTGGCCGAAAAGCTAAAACCTGAAATGATAATACTAGATCTTGAAGCCAGACTGCCATGGTATTGGCAAACTAGAATTATATCTGCCCCTAAAGACAATCTGGATCGTTTCATTGAATATTTGGAACGTGTAGAGCGTGTGGCTGCCAATGAGGAGCAAGCACGTAATAACAGAAATGCTAATAACACTAGTAGTAATTTTAAGGACGAGCAGAATGGCAATGTAAACATCAGAACAGTAAGTGTTTGCCATCCTAAGAAAGGTAGGAATTGGAGAAATAATTACCAGAACCAACAATGGCATCCAAACGATAGCAATTTTGTTCTTAACAAAAAATGTGCAAGTAAACAACAGTTTTGAAAGCAATGCTGTGCCATTTAAGTATAATGCAAATAAAGGTAACAGTAGTAGGCAGAGGCTGGAAAAGTAGTTCCCGTCTATGAGGATACTGGCGCTCACCAGGCGGTTGCTTTTCCTAAGCCAGTAATTACAGTAATTAGTATGACAGATCGGAATACTCAAACTGAGGATTTGGATGATGGGTCGGTAGCATCCAATGATACTGCTGAAATTTTAAGCCACTCACAGTATTTCTAAGTGTGAAGAAAAAAAAGAGAAGGCGCAGCCGTGTAGTGGTAGGGAAGAGCTACAAAATACTGAATTGTCAGGTGAAGAAGCAGAAGAAATTCATGTTTATATTAACGATGAGGATGTGCAGGATGTTGATACTGTACCAATAGATTTAGGACAGGACGTAAGTGAGAATGTAGAGGATAGCCTGTTGGGGGTCGATGAACCCAGTAGCTGTGACCAGTTGTCACTGGAGAAGGAACCCGACGATAATAGTGAAAGTGGTTTAGCTGTAACTAGTGTTATGCCCGGTCTGGAGGCCAAGAATCTCTCAGACTACAGTAATTTGGCTCGTGTTCAGCAAACTAAATGTAATGAAGACTTGCGGTGTTTCGATTTAAAGTTAATAGACCGACTGGAAAAGGCAGCTGGAAATGTAATTCAGTAAACCCCTACACACTTTGACCTAAATGTAATGAAGACAGATGTCGATCACTTTAGTTGGAGACAAATCAAAAAGGAACTATTGGATGAGTTTGAGGAACCACCTGTACAACCTAGAATAAGCCATCCTATAATAATAGTGAATATGATGGGTAGCAATGTACGTTCTCTCTTAGACAGTGGAAGTGAGGTGAGGGCGATATCTCAGTCCTTTGATTCATTACCTGGTAAAGACAAGCTTACAGTAATGAGGGTATCAGGACTAAGAATAATTGATGTATCTGGCAAGGTGTCAAAAACGGTAAAGGAAGAAGCATTACTGCCCTTTGATATTAATGGTAATTTAATTGATCATCCAAGCTTAATTGTAAAAATCTCAGTATTGAGGTTTTAATTGGCATAGATTTCTCGTCGAAATATCAGTGTTTTTGACTTTGAAAGAAGCCAGTTAAGATTGGTCTTCACGAAACCGTAAAATTACGGTACCTCCTATTGATAATCATATAGTAACTAATGATTAAACCTGGGAGCTGCCTATACGAGTTCTGAAAAATAGGAGATATTGGGACGAAGGTGTTAATCTTACTCGTAGTAAAAGTAAGCTAAACACAGAAGAAGAAGAAGCAATTATTTTGGACAAAATATAAGCTAAATTGCAGTAAATCGATAAAACTTCAGCTAATCAGAAGGAAGAAGTGAGACGGGTTTTAAAAAGGCATCATAAGGTATTTTCAAATTGACCTGGCTTGGTCAAAGGTCAATTAAAGGTGAAACCGGGCCAAGTGTTTTTCAGGAAACCACATGCCAATGCATATAGGCTAGAGGGCCCTAAGAGTAAAAAGCTATTCGGTCTCAGGAACGTGATCGACCTAAAGAAGTTTATAGGTAGTGAATGAATTCTGTAGGGAGGAGGTTGTTCTGTAACCTCTACACAGTGTAGCAGCTGTGCAGTCCCAGCTGTGGGAGATCTTCTTTCCTTTTCAGGTCTCACTCATTCTTGATCTTTCCTATCCACCAAAATTTCGGCTCTTACCCTCAAATACTAAAATCTTCCACTATAACTATCAAGCCAGCATTAACCTAATGAATTTCTGTAAGGAGGAGGTTGTTCTGTAACCTCTGCACAGTGTGGCAGCTGTGCAGTCCCAGCTGGGTGAGATCTTTTTTCCCATTTCAGGTCTCACTCTTCATGTTTCCTATCCACCAAAATTTCATCTCCTTCTTTGCAATACAAAAATTTTCCGTCATGACTATCAAGCCATGAGTTCTGTAACCATTCTACACACCGATTAGTGAAGAAAACCTAACAGTGACATAAACAACAGAGAATTAAGATGTAATTAAGATACAAAGATATTTGAGTAACAAGTATTTATAGAACCCTGTTAATATTATAAGTACAAAGTTGTTGTTTTATTGGAAATAATCCACCAACAGTAATTTAAAAAGATACACAAATTCGTGTACAAGCAGGTTCTGAAGTGGCAGTGAAACCTATTGTATGCTGTAGAGCTAACTAATTAATAGTAAAAGAGATTGTTTAGTGTTACGAAAAATATGCAGATAAGTTGTAAGAATGAACTCACCGTGTGTAGCAAGGAATGGCAGTGTAATAGAACTGAACAGAGTTTGTGGTTGACACGTCCTTTAAATATTTATAAGGTTGGAGCTGGCCGTTATTTGGTGTAGAGTGTGACCGGACACACCTACACGTATTGAGGTTATGAGTTGGAGGCGTGAATGCGACCATAGGTACCCTTATGTTAGATAAGACAGAGCAGCTCATGGTGTCCTATAGGTTTTAGGAATTTAGCATTACACTTGGCCATAATAACTTAATGCACCGTCAGGTGGCTTGCGGAGTATGGATGTAGATGTAGTGGTAGGTCGAGAGAGACTACCTGTGGTTTCATCATCCAATCAAGTGGAAATGGATTGCAACGGGAGCCAACTGATCAGCTGCAATACACTATAGATAAGAAATAAATGTGCTATCCAATGCGTTAAATGTTAATAGACTGAGTGTTAAATAAGTACATACACTGGAAACGTAATTGAGTAACATAATGGCAGACGTGAAACATTATTTATAGCTCAGTATAAGTACACTTCGATGAAGTAAGTACATAATTGCAGATGTGAAACTGACACAGCAGCAGAGGACCAATAAGTGGATTTAGTAGTCAACACGTAGTGTGTTTTGAACACTCAGAACTGCACTATTACCACAAGTTACTCACATATACAAAGAGGTTGAGAAGACAACTGCTAATCAAATATACTCACACTATGACTAAGAATAAGGTAATCGAACATGAGTCAGTTAAGTAAATAAAATACAGATTTGTCAGGAATGTACGTAGCAGTGGTTCAGTGTTCCGGCCCAGAAATAATAAATTGAGATTAAATAGGATTTACGATTGTATGCCTTGAGCATAAATTTTCTCAAGTACGTGACTAAGGGCATTTTGCGCCATTTCTTTACCGATTTTACGGCAGTTAAGTAACCGCTAGAGTAAAATTGAAAAAGTTCTGTTAAGTTTGTTCCAGTAACGTTTTGAAAGATAAAATGTATATATCCCCATTTCATTGTGACCAACCCTTAGATATTAAGTGAACAGAGTCTGAGGCACTCTTTTTCTTTGTTCTACAGGACAAACCACATACTGGCAGCCTGGTAGCTGCGTGAAAGCGTGGAGTGACTTGGATGCAACTCACAGTGACCCCTTCCCTTTCCCCATGTAATTTAGAGTGAACATGAAGGACGCACACCATAGCAACTTCCCCTCCTCTACCCTTGTGACTGGAAGTGTAGAACGCCAGCCACAGTGGCTACAACCACGTGTGTAAAAATTAAATTTGTCATGATTTGAGAAAATTTCTTTCAGGTTTAGAAAAGGCTGCAAAGATATAATTATCTGTTTATGTATCATGAATAACTGTGTTATTTTCTTTGAATTTGTGAATGTAAAAATATTTACAGACAGTTTAATGGATTTAAGATTTTCATAATTTTACATATTTTTATGTGTTTGTCTGTCTAAGGCAATATGTATGCCAAAGTGTTTCTTTGATGTTGCTTAAATTTTGAGTGACAATGTTGCTTAAGAGGCAGTGAACATGCCAGCAATTTAAATAATTGAAGTAGGTAATAAGTTTGCTTTTAATATTTCTATATGTTTACATTTCAATTTTAATTTTCATAGGGACTCTCCTTTCCCTTTTTATAATTAATTCTTTTTCATTTATATTCAAAAAAATTAAGTAGAGGGTGATGTAGGGAAGCAGCATACTCATGCCTTATAAAATTAACATCATTTTTCCCATTGTGTGCTAGCCTAGTCCGTTGTAACTAGCTCTGACGTCATAAATATTGCGTAATACTTTAAAATGAAGTAAATAACCTGAAACGTTTCTAGCAGGTCAGGAGTAATACAAAATTAATATGTATTGGATATCAGTTCAAAAAATTTAACCATTTTCGAAATTTCGATGATTTTCTGTAAAAATCATTTGCACAACAGAAAAGAGCTAGAAACTTAAAATTTTATATTTAGATTCCTTTTGCATAATAATTTAGTAGAAACGGTATTCTGGACTTCACAAATTAAATTTTTAGTTGAAATTCATGATTTTCTGGTTTTTGTCTTAGAAATTAAGGAAGCAAGATAGATTAAGTAGGCGAATAAATAAAGCTAGGATGTTTAAATTCAAGTAGAAGGGAGATCCGCTATAATCTCGCCCAAAATATTTGACTTAGCTATGTCAGACTTTTATTATGATTACTTACTTGTGTGCTGATTGCACAATTAAATTGAAAGCTTCATCGGCCATCAGCAAAGGAAGCAATGATTTATTCGATAACTTAAAGTGGTGGATTACTAGCCCAGCGGCTAGTCGGGAGAGCAGATCTGATCAGGCGTTCCCTTAGCTGTCCGCACCGCGGCTTTATATGTAAGAACGTTGCGCGAGGAAAGGAAGGCCCCAGTTCTCTCCAGACACTGATTAGCGCACCACCTGTGCCGGGTTTCGCGTAGCGTCGGTATCGTTGATATGAACAGCCTTGGATGCAGTAATAAGTTACTTGGGATATGCATAACTATGAAATCGTTTTCGAGTGAAGTGTTAATTTTGGGATGACGTTAATGATCTATATTTAGTTTGCGTATGTCGTATTTTCACGTGCCGCGGCAGGACAGACATTCTACCATTCTTTAGCGTGGCGTTTGATGAACATTATCATCAAATTATGGCGAGCATTCACTTAAACATTTAATTTGAACAGTTATAGTGGCTTCAGTGCATTAGACTCTGAACTGCTCTGGTAGTTGGATTGTGTGGATTCTTTTTGGTCTGTGACTTTTAGAATATTGTGAACATTTAAGAGAGAATGGTTTTTGATAATGAATCCCAGACAATCTCCTAATTCCTCAGAGCTATAAGCTGTAGCCTTAAATGAATTTCTCAGATGAAGTGGGCACTAGGAATTCTATTTACAGGCTTCACGTTTTCCTAATCACATTCTAGTTGCCAATATTGTAGTTAGAGAGCCAGTGTTGAAAACAGCAAACAACAGCACTAAATAAATAATAGAAACATTTATTCTATTACTCCACCCGCCGCCACACAGTGGTACCGTCATCGAGTAACGTAACTCATCTACAGAAACCAGCTTGGTGGACAACACACTGTCACCGAGCCGTGATACTAAGAAAACAACGACACAATTCCGAACCGGTCTGACCTAGTCACCAGCGTAGCGCCGGCAGGTTGCACAGCTGGCGAGAAAAAGCCGAGGGTTCCTTTCAAGGAGACCGTCCCCGACTACCGCTATTGTCACGTGGGTGGGCCCAAACATCCTGGAACTCGCTAGACGCGGTCGCACACAACTCCCAGACCTGCGTGCCTCTCCCACACAGAATGTCCACCAACAGATCTTGTAAAATATAGCAAATGGACTAAGACCCATCAGCTGATTTAATTTGAGCAAAGAGAAACTGATACCTGACTACCTTGCTATCATCATCCACCCCCCACTCCCCCCCCCCCCTCCCCGAGGGAAATTAAAGAAAATAAATGAGGTAGGACAAGCCCAGAGGGTTTGGCACCTCCTGCACTGTACATCCTGTAGCACAAAATGCTATCGGTTTTCCCATATACATTCACATACAGGGAAGGAAGGAGTAAGTCATTTTACATTTTCGTTGACACTTCCGCTGATCTTCACCATCAGAACAACACCATCCAATCATAAGCCCAGGAGAGGCGCTGTAAGCGATGTCGTACTATTAGCAAAGTCACTCGCGTCAACATTTTGCTGCTAGAGCCCATTAACGCTGAATTTCGCCTCTGTGTTCTAATGGATACGTTCGTATTACGTCCCACATTGATTTCTGCTGCCCGTTAGCATCGACAACTCAACGCAAACACCGCTGCTCTCGGTCGGTCGTTAAGTGAAGGCCGTCGGCCACTCAGTTGTCCGCGGTGAGAGGTAATGCCTGAATTTGCTATTCTGGGCACACCCTTCGTACTGTGGATCCCGGAATACTGAATTCTCCAACGATTTCCGAAACTGAATGTCCTATGCGTCCAGCTTCATCTACCATTCGGTATTTATTCCGTCATAGGGCCATAACCACCTCGGAATCATATGATTACAAATGACAGCTCTGTCAATGCACTACACTTTTGTACATTGTGTACAGAATGCTACCATCATGTGTAGATGTGTACATCGCTATCCCGTTACTTCTGCATCTCAGAGTAATTCTTGTACTACTTGGAACGCATCAACTTACTCAGTGGCAAAAGCTCCGGTCAACTGAGGAGGTATATTACTTTGCGCCGTGTTAACTATCCGTTCTGGAGTTACGAGTAGAGACCTCTGTTCCCAAACTGTCGCACAGTAAGGCCTCTCCCGTGGTCACAGTTAAGATAGCGCTGTTTTACCTTATTAGTTATTGTTCGCTTTGGCAGCTTTGATTCGTAACTGGCGTGACTAATAACGTTGTTCAGCATTTGTTCAATGCGTGCATTATGATTTTGCCGTTCGCCCACGGAGACGCCTAACTATCTGACGATGGACTTTCTCTTTATTGGACGCTTAATTTTATGATCGGGTCTCTTAAGAGATTCCCTTTTAACAGCATGTACCTGGTCCTTACAGGCGCAACAGACAGTTTGACACTATGGTACCGCTGATGTAATAATTGAAGGACTATATTATATCCACCTTACAGGCTGCTTCTGTTGCTTCCCTTCACAAGAATCATTAGGTCGTCGGCATACACCACTACCCATACGACCACGTCATTATCCTGCACCATACCGGGTCGAGTACTAGATTCCAGAAAACAGGGACGCTTGTGGATCCCTTCTGGCACCCTTCTAAAATTTCTTTTGTTAGGATCTCTCCTGGGCATGACGGTGTTGCTTTTCTATTTCCACTCGTGGGTAGTCCATTTCCCTCAGACGCTCAAAAAATAATGGTCACTGTAAATGATCGAACGCCCCGGCGATGTTCACAGTTATGGCTGTAAGTAATCGGTTTTCAGATATCTGATCGCCTCTTTTACAGCATAGTCTCTTGAGTGCCAGCTTCTGAAGTGATACTGTAGCGTATTCACTTCATGAAAAAATCTTTTATCCCGAGTCTACAGCAAAGCAGCTTCTACTGAACTTCCCTAAGGTATCGAGGAGGCGTATCCGTCTGTAAGACTTGGGAGCTGGGGGATGATTGTCATCTCCCTTTTTCAGGATAATCATATTTCCTTTCTTCCATGTGTCTCGTGTTCTTCCCTGCAATATACACGCGTTCTAGAGTCGGCACAAATATAACTTACATGAGTACGAAGGGTTATTAGAGCTTCAGCAGTGATGCCCTGTAATTGTTTACTCCTTTTCAGTTTCAGGTTTTATTTCCTCACCACCTCTTCCGAAAATGGTCAAACTCTCCTGTCTTCCCAGTATGCTTTCCTACTTTGGTTGCACAGTTCCCTGTGATCGTCAGATTCATCCTCCGCCGTGTCCATCAGTCACTGTGCGGTTTGCCAACAGTTTCCTGTGATGCTGCAGTCTGCTCGTTTAAAGTTGATAACATTGTCGGAGAGTTTCGCTTTTCACAGACGATTTTGTACAGAGTACTCCATGGCGCAAGATGTACGTTTTGTGCCACAAATCAGTTCCAGCTACCCGTTCTTGGCTCTCGCAGGCGGGTTTTCAATTGCTACTCATGTTTGTACCTGTATCGCTGAAAGCCATTTAGTTGTTATTTCCGCATTGTATCGATAGTGACAGTAACGTCAGATTGTTTGATGTGTGTTCTCAGTGTGTGAAGACGCTCGTGGCTCATTAGTCAATGATAGTTTGTTTGTTTCATGACTAGCTTTTCCAACCGTCCGACATGGATCGTATGTGTACGATAATGAAAGATGGAGTACGAACACATGATCCACGCTTTGGATAACTCCGATCCACCCTTTGGATTGCGTGTCTATTGAATGAGTTCCGAAACGCTCACTAATTTTAAGATTTCATCAATTTATTATTTTAATTCTTATAGTTCGGCAATTTATTTTACCCATTAGATTTTGAGCAGCCTCCATGCCCGTTTGACCATCTGTGGGACCCCGAATTTCGTTACCTCCAGGTGTGTCAGTCAGTTTTGGTTATTCCTCGAGATGAATCCGCTGGGGAATTCACCGTACTGACTTTTTTGCATCCTTTGCGGTGTTCAAACATAAGTACAAACGATTACAGTTACAACTTGTGGGCTCAGTTGAGGACTGTGACAGATTTATAAGGTGTTAAGTAGTGCAAAATTGTATTAATCGAAACGAATGACAGTAATAGTAGTGCTAGCACTCCCAAGAAATCTACAGCTGGTGTGTCTAAATGTAAAAGACGAAAAAAATATATAAAAAAGCCTGGGAAACTAATCCTCAATTTTAAAGGTGGTTTGTGCACTGATGAACTGAACTCTGACAGAGCTAGGGGTAGAATCTGTAACGTAACTTCTGTTCCTGAACTGAGATATGTTAAAAAACATTCTAAAAGTAAAAAACCATGTCGAAAAAGTGAAGGTGGAATCAAATAAAAGCCAGACAGTTTTGAGAACATTTGTGAAATCAGCTACAGCTTGATGCCTTTTGAATGATCATTCTCACATTGCTCAAATTAAGTTGGCAGGATTCGTGGTAGAATAGTGTTGCTTATCACCTGGAGGGCGTAGTTAAGAGTTGCTTTCCTGATTCTAAAATCGCAGACGCTATACATCGTGTCGCACTACATGTTCCCATAACGTAAAGAACGTGATAGGAGAGATCCATAAGAAAGAATTTCCAGAAAAACTGAGACACACAAAATTCAGTGTTCTTACTGATGACTCAAGAGACTTAGGATCTGTTAAAGTGTCGTGTGTATTGGTTAGGTATTATGATAAAGTCACAAAACTGAAAGTATATTTTGGAATCTATGCGGAATTTTTAAGCAGGGTGAATATGATAAGGCAACCTACGGTACAACAGGTAAAATCTCTATTCAAATCTAATGCTTTCATTTTCTGAGTACAATTTTCCTGGAAACAGTATTATGGGATCTGCTTGTGATGGTTGTAATCCTATGAATTGGTCAAGAAACTTTGTTTCTATACAATTAGCTGAAAAATGTCCTGGATTAATTATTCTCAAATGTCTACGCCAATCGCTTCACATACAGTATGTTCCAATGGAGATTGTGAACGTCTTGCCCAAGATTGTGAAGACCTAGGTAGGAGTAGATTGAAGCTAGTGCGAAGACACAGTCACAACTGCATCAATTTAAAAAAAAATTACATTAGAATTCATAAACTGTTGTATCGATCACAGGCAAGATGACTATCTTTGCAAGCCGTTGTAGTTAGAATTCTAGAATGGTGGAATGCTTTGCGCCACTATTTTGATACTAAATATCTAGAAGAGAGACTGGTAGCGGCAGACGAAATTCACCGATCCGTAAATTACAGTTTTTTAAAAGTATTTTATTTATTTTTGGCACGCATTTTACCGAATTGAAATAAGTATTTCATGAGTGGTAATGTTGTTATTATTGACTGACAAGAAGAGATGTTAGAAGGTTGCAAGGAAATGATGCTTTGCAACGTAAACTGGCAGCATGTCGTAACCAAGAAATTGACATTGACTCCTACAACAGGTCAAAGTTTCTTTCTGACAGCTGAACGTATGTAGGAGTTGAAGATCTGAAGGCAGTTCAGAAATCGTAGATATACAGGGTGTTTCAAAAAGAATATACGGGTTTTAAGGCTTTGTAGCGCATATTACATTCATCTTACAATTATAAACAATATTTCAATGAAAGCGAAACACAAATAGTGTTTCTTACAATTATTCAGTCTCAAAACCGAACACACATCGAGTCGATGGGCGAGTTGCTCCGAAAACTTGATCAATGTGTCAGGAATAACTGTTGTAATAACACTGTTTCTAAAATAGGATAGATCACCTGGCATCGAAGGCAGATACACATCACCCCGTCAGATCGCGTGTGAACGTGGTCATGCATAAAATGCTGTGTCTACCTCTCCCTTGCACCCAATCCACCGGTCGGATACAACGTCGGTTAACCAGTCGCGTACTGAGTTATGCCAGTGTGGCGGTGCACCATCTTGCCCCCAAATAATTGTAAGAGGTCCATGACTAAGGAATTTGTTGCTAGCACACTCGAGCAGATGTAATTTCGATGGTTTGCTTACGCACTGCCTGCGATATGTAAGCTGTAAGAGAATCTCAGGCCAGAGAGCAATGTTGTATGTATAAGGAACTGTGTGACTGTAGAAGTAAGAAGTAGCTAGGACTCTGGTGTGTCGAGCTGGCTGGGCCGGTCGTGGGGAACGATGGTGGTGCCTGAGCGACGTAGTATAAGGTGAAAGCAGCCTCGCGCATATGTACTATTGTTATATCAAATCCCACGTAAATGTTTTTTAAAAAAACTCTTAATAATAATCTTTCGTACAAAAATTAACTTTAGACAATCATTCATCTCAATGAAAAAAATTTACTAATTTCTCAATCCATGGTCATCCCGATTATTGTAAAGAAAAATCTGTTGTTTATTTTTATACATGACAAATATATCGGCCAGCAGTGCACTGGGCTGTGCCAGAAAAATTTCTTATAGTAGCAGATATATACGCGTTATCCGGCGACCTTATTGAGGTAAGAATATTCAGTTTATTCAGTATTGTCTTTCAGGTCCATGAACCAGCGCTGCTGACGTCCTAAATTTTACCAGTTTAAATTCACAGTCAATTATTGAAAGGTTATAAGTGAGACACAATTTTATTGAGAGATTAGTCACGTTATTATTCCAAGGTTACGGAAGTAAATTGTTGGGTAGTTACACTCAATGTGAATGATACAATTAATTATTTTTTCACTGTTGGGAGGTTACACTTGTTGACAACCGGTCAGGGTCGTATTTTTTGTAAATTTCTGAGAAATAGTCAGTTATATATCTGTTCTTATTTACTTAATGTTAAACGTAGTTTACATCTGGCGCAACGCATTTACTAATTTGTCACTCTTTCTTTCACAGATCATCGGCAATTTATTCCTCTTTGTTGTCATTGTATGTGTTCCATTTTTGCTTTGTCTTTCTTAGATCTTGTGCCTACTTTTGAGTTGTGAAAATGCCGCAAAAACCTGCTAGCAGTAGATCCTGATGCGCCATGAACGAAAAAGCCGACTTAAATACACTCCTGGAAATTGAAATAAGAACACCGTGAATTCATTGTGCCAGGAAGGGGAAACTTTATTGACACATTCCTGGGGTCAAATACATCACATATCACACTGACAGAACCACAGGCACATAGACACAGGCAACAGAGCATTCACAATTTAGGCACTAGTACAGTGTATATCCACCTTTCGCAGCAATGCAGGCTGCTATTCTCCCATGGAGACGATCGTAGAGATGCTGGATGTAGTCCTGTGGAACGGCTTGCCATGCCATTTCCACCTGGCGCGTCAGTTGTAACAGCGTTCGTGCTGGACATGCAGACCGCGTGAGACGACGCTTCATCCAGTCCCAAACATGCTCAATGGGGGACAGATCCGGAGATCTTGCTGGCCAGGGCAGTTGACTTACGCCTTCTAGAGCACGTTGGGTGGCACGGGATACATGCGGACGTGCATTGTCCTGTTGGAACAGCAAGTTCCCTTGCCGGTCTAGGAATGGTAGAACGATGGGTTCGATGACGGTTTGGATGTACCGTGCACTATTCAGTGTCCCCTCGACGATCACTAGAGGTGTACGGCCAGTGTAGGAGATCGCTCCCCTCACCATGATGCCAGATGTTGGCCCTGTGTGCCTCGGTCGTATGCAGTCCTGATTGTGGCGCTCACCTGCACGGCGCCAAACACGCATACGACCATCATTGGCACCAAGGCAGGAGCGACTCTCATCGCTGAAGACGACACGTCTCCATTCGTCCCTCCATTCACGCCTGTCGCGACACCACTGGAGGCGGGCTGCACGAGGTTGGGGCGTGAGCGGAAGACGGCCTAACGGTGTGCGGAACCGTAGCCCAGCTTCATGGAGACAGTTGCGAATGGTCTTCGCCGATACCCCAGGAGCAACAGTGTCCCTAATTTGCTTGGAAGTGGCGGTGCGGTCCCCTACGGCACTACATAGGATCCTACGGTCTTGGCGTGCATCCGTGCGTCGCTGCGGTCCGGCCCCAGGTCGACGGGCACGTGCACCTTCCGCCGACCACTGGCGACAACATCGATGTACTGTGGAGACCTCACGCCCCAAATGTTGAGCAATTCGGCGGTACGTCCACCCGGCCTCCCGCATGCCCACTATACGCCCTCGCTCAAAGTCCGTCAACTGCACATACGGTTCACGTCCACGCTGTCGCGGTATGCTACCAGTGTTAAAGACTGCGATGGAGCTCCGTATCCCACGGCAAACTGGCTGACACTGACGGCGGCGGTGCACAAATGCTGCGCAGCTAGCGCCATTCGACGGCCAACACCGCGGTTCCTGGTGTGTCCGCTGTGCCGTGCGTGTGATCATTGCCTGTACAGTCCTCTCGCAGTGTCCGGAGCAAGTATGGTGGGTCTGACACACCGGTGTCAATGTGTTCTTTTTTCCATTTCCAGGAGTGTAATTTGACTGATGATACTAAGTCGCCAGGTGACTACAGGCCGACCAGCATACTACCTGCAATATCTAAAGCCTTAGAATACATCGTCCATGAACAGCTGACGGATTACCTCAAAACTCATGACATCCATGACGAATATCAGTCAGGCTTTCGAAAGCACCATGGTACTGCAACTGCATTAACCAAGGTAACTGATGACATTAAACATGCTATGGACAGACATGAAGCTACTATCCTAACACTTCTTGACTTTAGCAAGGCTTTTGACACACTTGACTTCGATATATTACTAATTATAATGAAACAGCTGAATTTCTCAAACAGCGCAATACACTGGTTCGACAGCTACCTCAAAAACAGAAGTCAAAAAGTCATTTGTGGGTCGGAAAAGTCATCATGGAAAAACATGCACTCTGGAGTTCCCCAAGGCTCTGTCCTTGGTCCACTACTCTTCTCACTGTACATTAATGATATTTCTTCAGTGATTCGCACCTGCAACTACCATCTATATGCCGACGACATCCAACTGTACATAAGTGCAAGCCCCAAAAACATTGCTGACGCAATACCGCGTATGAACGCAGATCTTTGCTCTGTTTCTCGATGGGCACAGAAACTAAATCCCAAGAAATCCCAGGTCATACTTATATCTCATCCAAAGTTAATCAGCCGGTACTTTCGCGAAACAGTCCCTAAAATACTCCTCAATGGTACCCAACTACCATACCAAAAAACAGTAAAAGACCTTGGAATAATCTTGGATGAACACCTAAACTGGGAATAACAAACAGTCACAGCTTGCCGGAAATCGCTCTGCTCCCTACATGCAATTAAAAAATTTAGAAAAATATTTCCAACCCATGTTAAACAAAAACTAGTCCAAACACTAGTCTTGCCTAATCTTTACTACTGCGATGTAGTTCAACACGGCACAAGTAGTGAAAATTTTAGATGCCTCGAGCTAGTGATGAATGCTTGCGTTAGATACGTGTGCAATATTGGGTTGAACGATCATATCAGTCCTTCATACTCCCAGCTAGGTTGGATACGCCCACGTAAGGCACCCGATCTCCACACGATGTGCTTACTTCATCGATTTCTTAGCCACTGATGCCCCCAATACTTATCTTCTCACATTAAACACCTATCATCATTCCACAATCGCAATACCAGATCGGATACGTCTAGCATCTTGGCTGTACCTTTACATAACACAAAATCTTTCTCCGTGTCATTCTCCATCTCAGCCATACTACTATGGAACGCGCTCCCCTGTGATCTGCGTCTTATCCAGAATTACTCAACATTCAAGAGGGAACTAAAAACTTACATATTAGGTACGGTATAGCCACTATTGTTGTGCCCCTCCCATCTCTTTCTGTCTCCTCTCCATCACAGCTTCGAATTTTACCATTCTATTTTTCCTCTAACCTATCTACCTCTTATATGTCTCTTTCACCCCATTCTATCGTCTCATGTCTCTGCTCGATGAGAATAACTCACAAGCTGGAAGAACATAACGAGAAAATTCCCAAGTAACAATGGGACTGACATTCACAAAAGAAAAGTATGTTTTTCTTTCATATACATAGTCATTATTATTATTATTATTATTATCATTATTATTCTTGATTGTTATAATTATCATACTACTACTGTTACAATCTCTACTTTTTCCTTAACATCAATACTGCATAATACGTTATATGTTCTTAATGTTCTGTAGAAACTGTAACTCGTTCAATCTGAGTATGCCTGGTCAGGTGTAAGAGAGGGCCTGAAGGCCCTAATCTTGCCAGGTAAAATAAATGCATAAATAAATAAACAATAAATAAATACTAGTGACAGTGTCATTATGATGAATTACAGATAATCAGTGCGTGGAGACCACTAGTAATGATTTTAATCCTAATGATGAGCAAACAAATTCAATTATGTCCAGAGTAAATTTAACAATTGATGACGTGGCACGTTCCGATACAATGAACGCTGCCCAGTTTGACACACCTGATTTGCCAAATTTACACAGTGAACAGACTAATGTTTCTAACGAATGTGAACAATGTACTCAAAGTACGTCAGATTTATTTGGTTCCGATGTAGTGACCAACAGAGCACACTCGTTTAGCAAACCTTTTTCTGAATCAGACAATGACCACATGGTTACACAAAACGTGGCAAATACACATACACCATCACACAGCACAGAGAATAGAGTAGCTAATTTTGGCATGGACCAAGTTATGGCATTATTGCTACAACTTAATGTATCGAACAAACAACTTAATGGAAATCTCGAACAGTTGAATGAAAAATATGACAGGTCGATCAATCAAACTAATGAGAACTTAAAAAATTAAGGAAACACTTGACACCTCTTTTGAACAGCTTACTGAACATGCATACTAATGAGAACTTAAAACAAAGTATTGAAACACTTGACACCTCGTTTGAACAGCTTACTGAACATACCATTAAAGCACACGTTAAGAAATTAAACAATCATATGCTATAAGCACTTAGTTATTAAACCTTTTCTAGTACTTCCATTTTTTTACCCAGTTGTGCCTATCATTTATGAATGTGATCACATATAATCTACTTGTTTCATAACCTTGCTACAGCTGACTCATGACAAATGACATTAATAATCCTTATTTCCAGCAATAAGCCAAAAGCAAATGTTTTCTTGGCCCAGCAATTACCGATCCCAATGCAATGCATTGTTAGCACAAAAAAATTATTTCCAGCAAAACAATTACCAGTATACAACTAAATAATGCTACCAGTTTAAGATATATTTCTGGTCCTTAATGTCATACAAATTTCTCTAAAGTTTGATTCCATTATGTCTATGTATTATTGGACTAAACACCTTCAATACTAGTTCCAATGTCTTACATTTTAAATATGTCTTATGTCACTTGCATGATGTCATATATAAATACTAGCAGCTTCATGCTACGTGCAATAACTCTGGTTTTGAGTGATAACTTCTGAGTAATACTGAGTGGTGTTTTGCAATACTGTATAAATGCTATGTCAATAATTACTGTAATGAGATGACTTATGAATAATGTTCTGTAATACTCCATACATACTGCATACACGTTAAGTATCTGACCAATAAATGTCAATAATTACTGTAATGAGATGACTTATGCAAAAATGCTATGCCAATAATTACTGTAATGAGATGACTTATGAATAATGTTCTGCACTACTCTATACATACTACATAAACGTTTAGTAACTGGCAAATGAACACCAGTGATTATTGTAATGAGATGACTTATGCATAAATGCTATACCAATAATTACTGTAATGAGATGACTTATGAATAATGTTCTGTAATACTCCATACATACTGCATACATGTTAAGTATCTGACCAATGAATGTCAATGATTATTGTAATGAGATGACTTATGCATAAATGCTATGCCAATAATTACTGTAATGAGACGACTTATGAATAATATTCTGTAATACTCCATATATACTACATAAACGTTAAGTAACTAGCCAATGAGCAAATCGGTTGATACACTAATGTATTTCTGACTGATGACTAGCATAAGACTTAATGTCCTTCACCTTCTGACCTAATTACCAGCAATTACTGCAATATCCGTATGTCCTATCCATCCTCATGATCATGGAGCATTATATTTGGTTTTTGCATTAATCCTAAATTGGTGAAAGAGTATGGATTCTACAAGAATGTCGTGTTGACATCAAGCTGTCTACCACTCTGACTGAAGGAGATGTCATTATGATCCTACTGTTTGGTGTACCTAATGTACTACCAAAATGATAACATACAATGTTAATACAACATTTCATTGTCTTGGCTACACTGATAAATACTTCAGAGAAGAGAACTTCAGTTTGTCTCACTTGGTGTTGTGCTTCTGTAGAAAGATATGGACTTTCAGGGCAGCTGCGTGCAAGCCACTGTGCTACAACCTTGATGCTATTCTTCCCATTCCTTTCTTAGTTCTTCTAAAATATTAGAGACTTATACAGTGCATATGCACTTCATTTCATTTATGATCAGTTATTCTAAATATACTAAAGACTTCTACAGTGCGTGTGCACCTTATTTCACTCCTTGATGTGTTTAGTTCATGTGAAAATGCTAAAGACTTTCACAGTGGTTGTGCACTTTATTGCATTTCTTAATGTATTCAGTTCATGTAAATATGCTAAAGACTTCTACAGTGCGAGTGCACTATTTCACTCCTCGATATGTTTAATTCATGTAAAAATGCTAATGAGTTTTACATTGTCTGTGCACTTTATGTCACGTGTTAATATATTTTGTACTCAGTGCCTGTGCACTCTATTTCATTTCTTAATATGTTCTGTACTTACATTATTTATCAGTAATGATATATATATATATATATATATATATATATATATATATATATATATATATATGTGTGTGTGTGTGTGTGTGTGTGTGTGTATTCTCTGTGACTATAGACTTAGTTAACTAAAAGATTATAGAAACATTTGTTGCTCCTGGCAAGTCCAATTGACTCACCAATGCTGCCAAATTTTTGACCCCCCCACCCGCCCTCCCCCCCCCCCCCCCCCCCAAGGGATGGTTATGTAAGAGGTCCATGACTAAGGAATCTGTAACTCGCGCACTCGAGCAGATGTAATTTCGATGGATTGCTCACGCGCTGCCTGCGATATGTAAACTATAAGAGAATCTCTGACCAGAGAGCAGTGTTGTATGCAGTAGGAACTGTGTGGCAGTAGAAGTAAGAAGTCGCTGGATGTCTGGTGTATCGAGTTGGCTGGGCCGGTCGTGGGGAGCGATGGTGGTGCCTGAGCGATGTAGTATAAGGTAAAAGCAGCCTTGCGTATATGTACTATTGTTATATCATATCCCATGTAAATGTTTTTTTAAAAAAATTCTTTATAATAATCTTTCTTATAAAAATTAACTTATGACAATCATTCATCTAAGTGTCAAGAATTTACGAATTTCTCCAATCCGAAAAATCAGTTTTTTTTTATACATGACAAATCTATCGGCCAGCATTGCACTGGGCTGTGCCAGAAAAAATTCTTATAGGGGTACATATATACGCGTTATCCGACGGCCTTATTGAGATAAGAATTTTCAGTTTATTCAGTATGGTCTTTCAGGTCCATGAGCCAGCACTGCTGACGTCCTAAATTTTATCAGTTTAAATTCACAGTCAATTATTGAAAGGTTATAAATGAGACACAATTTTATTGAGAGATTAATCACTTTATTATTCCATGGTAACGAAAGTAAACTGTTGGGTAGTCACACTGAATGTTGTAACCTATCAACAGTAAAATATATAATAATATAATTGACATTCAGCGTAACCTTCCAATAAATAAATTCCGTAACCTACCAATAATAAAAATGTAACTAATCTCTAAATAAAATTGTGGCTCACCTATAACCTTTCAATAATTGACTGTGAACTTAAACTGGTAAATTCTGGACGTCAGCAGTGGTGCGTCATGGCCCTGAAAGATCATACTGAATAAATTGAACATTCTAACCTCAATAAGGTCGCCGGATAACGCGTATATATCTGCCCCTATAAGAAATTTTTCTGGCACAGCCCAGTGAACTGCTGGCCGATAGATTTGTCATGTATAAAAAGAAACAACAGATTTTTCTTTACAATAATCGGGGTGACCATGGATTGGAGAAATTAGTAAATTCTTTACACTGAGATGAATGATTGTTAAAAGCTAATTTTTATAAGAAAGATTATTTTTAAAAGATTTTTTTAAACGTTGACATGGGACTTGATATAACAATAGCACATTTTCGCAAGGCTGCTTTTCCCTTATATTATATCGCTCATGCTCCGCCATCGCTCCCCACGACCTGCCCAGCCAACGTCATACACATGACTGCAATCTACTACTTACTCCTATTGCTACACAATTTCTACTGCATACAACACTGCTCTCCGGTCTGAGATTCTCTTATAGCTTTCATATGGCAGGATACACGTGAGCAATCCATCGAAATTACATCTGCTCGAGTGCGCTAGCGACAAATTCGTTTGTCATTGACCTCTTACAATGTGAGTGATATAATAAATTTTTTTCTGTTAGGAGGTTACATAATGATATGTTGTTGAGCTTCTTCCCACTGAGGCACAAGCCATAGGTGTAGCACATCAAGATAAGAAACATCAGTTACACTCGATTCATTGAAAAAGAAAGGCCCATAAACTTTCCATGGGGATATTTCTTGGGGCTAAGCGTGAAAGATTCGCACTCGTTCAACATGTTTTTCAGTCACTCTTGGCCATTCCATACTCTTCCGATTGCGCACAGGTATAGAAACAAACCTGTTTTACTTGGTCTTTCATTTGGTGTATTACTTAGAATTGTAAGTTGAACGTAATAAATGCGACGACGGTTTAAAACCGGTATGTTCATTTTGAAACACCCTTTATAATGAACGAGATGCCGTGAAAGACTTTTACCACAGATATAATAATTTAAAGCAGATGGGATGCTCAGAACTAAAAAAGTTATATTACTTTCATGATGATTTATGAACACCGCTTGCAGTTGTCACACATAAAAGGGCTCTTTCGAAAAAAGAAAGGGAAAAAACTCCCTGTTTTATACCACTTATGTTAAAATTCCCATGAATAGTCTCTCTAGATGATATCTACAACAAATCGATGATGACTGGAGGAAACTTCCTATCCTAAAAATAGACGAAAATATTTAGTACTGTTCAGAAGTGGACGTATTTTAGGGGAACATATTCGAAATAAAAACTTTATTTGGTGGGAGAGAATTTCCAGTCCTTCCAGAGTTTGGGCTCTCTTTTATGTCCCTTTCATTTTCAAATGCTGACTGTGAAGGAGTTTTTAGTAAGACCAGTCTTATAAAAGTGAAAAACAGGAACGGGCTCGTTGCTTCCACAATGAATGGATGTTTCCTTGTCAGCCAGTATGTGAGGAGCAGTAGCTCATATAAGAATTTTGTTCCTACCGGAAACATTATCTGTAGCTTGAAGGAAACGCAGTTGTATTAGGAGGACATACACTTCCAGTTCTTCTGTTCCTGGCCCTCCAGATGAGTATGATGATGATGATGATGCATTCCATTTTTAAATCTTCTTCTATCCTAGGCAAATAAGGAGGTAATTTTTTAATTTAATATCATGAACCGTACTTAAGTTTTATAAATAGTTTCCTAGAAAGAAAATTAAAAATCAATAGCATTAAAATGTGGATAAGTTAACGTGAGTTCTTCGCAATGCACTGAAACAATCAAAATAGTGCATTAATTCCGTCATTCTGGACGATAATCATGTAACTAAGAAAACGTTTAGAAAAGGACTGAAATTATGCTTAAAGTCTGCTGGAAGTCGCTAAGTGTTTTTACTATGAGATACTGCATAATTATAGGATAGATAATTAGCGCTCCCTTTTAAGCAGATGCCCATTTCTGAAACGTCTCATTATTTCTGACGTCATATCTCCTTAACCTTTTAGCAGTAGAGTGAGATTATGTTGCAGGTGCATTCAGTGATACATGTACATGGCTACACTGCAATTCACACTTAAGTGCCTGGCAGAGGGTTCAACGAACCATTTTCATACAACTTCTCCACCATAACACTCTCGAATGGCGCGTGGGAAAAAGGAACACCTAAATCTTTCCATTCGAGTTCTGATTTCTCTTATTTTATTGTGAGAATCATCTCTACGTACGTAGACTGGTATCAACAAAATATTTTCGCATTCGGAAGAGAAAGCTGGTGACTGGAATTTCGTAAATAGATCTCGCCGGAAAGAAAAGCATCTTTGTTTCAGTGACTGCCACCCCAACTCGCGTATCATATCAGTGACACTCTCAACCCCTATTGCGCTATAACACTAGACGAGCTACACTACTTTGCACTTTTTCGATATCCTCCGTCAATCCTATCTGGTAAGGATCCCACACCGCGCAGCAATATACCAGCAGAGGGCGGAAAAGTGTAATGTAGGCTGTCTCTTTAGTGGGTTTGTCGCATCTTCTAAGTGTTCTGGCAACAAAGCGCAGTCTTTCTTTCGCCTTGTAGATATTATATGCAACATGTGTGGCGATTGGCATTAACAGTAAAGAATCAATAAACTGAAACGTCACACCTGATGTTGAAATTTTACTGCACGCCAATGTAAGCAGAAGCTAGTGTTTGACACGCCTAAGAGTCTACCTCGTTACACCCCATCTACTACTCGCCGTACAGTGATATAATTTTGCACGTGCATTGAGTGACACATGCAGATACCGTCTGTAAAGTGTGTTGCGACTACCATTAGTAGCAAAGAAGAAAAAAAAAGTCATGGCACATGAAGTTTGACCACAACGAAAATGTAGTAAGCGATAAGCTTCTTTCCTTCCATCAATTTGTGGAGACTGTCAACAAGAAAAAGTTTCGTAAAGGTTTAACGTTATATGTGAAGTTTGCTGGAATTCACCAAGTGTTATAGTTTTCGAGTAATGTATGAACGAAGTTGGAATATTTGTGTGCCATCAGCCTCAAGACAGATACTTAGTTTCTCATTGTAGCACGTATCTTATTGTGTGAAACTCAACTTACTCTTAATGAGTAGACGATAGTATGTTAAATCTTTAAAGTCGGTCAATCATTACGCGGAATATTGAAATTGAATTTGCCCCTGGAAGACGCTGGATAGGCCACCGTCACAAGAGTCCAGGACTGACACCCTAAAATGAATTTTATGTTGTAGGTTATAGACATGTACGATCCCTTAATGAAATGTACTGTAATTTCGATGCAGTTATGCAATCCAGTAGGGCTGAAAGGTTGACAGCGCTGTTCATGATTGGTATTGAACCTATCATGATCTCTTGTATCGCAGTGACGAGTTCTTGGCCTTTTGTGACAAGTATCATCCTTTTCTACCGGTTGCGGACGATGGGATAAAATCCTAAGAAGTGTACAATCGCCTTTCCTAATGTTTTAATGTGTGTTTAATGCGTCATCATTACCGAGTTCATTTTTGCAGGAGTCAACTATGAAGATTATAGCGTTGTGGTCATTCGAATTTCCAGGTTCTGACCTTTCTGACAGCGCCTTTGTTAACAATTGTGATATCTATATTGGGCTGCTTACCAGCTCTCCCTTCAAATGTCGGTGAATTCCCACGTCCAGTCGCCACTTCGACATTTAATTCCGTTACGCAAAGTTCGGAACACTCTTTGGCTGTGTTAATAGAAACACTACGTCCTGACGATGAAGAAGGCGACAGATGATCAGCTTAAGTTACGAGAAACGTTGTGCGAGGACTATAGAAACAAAAAACTTGGTATCCTTAAACAAGGATAAATTAGGTAAAGAATTATATGACTGAAAAAGAAAAACCTCCAGAACGCTGCCGAAGTAATACAAGCCTGATGTGAGCAATTAGATAGTTACTTACGCGAACTGCACAACGAGTTTCTCCTTGCGAGGAAGGGACCCTGCACAGAGGAACAACGCTGACGTGGTAATAATTGGTAAAGGGCAAGATAAGGATCCAATGATACCCAAAGCCTACAGACCAATATATCTCTTTAACGTTCTCGGCAAGATATTTGAAAACCTATTGTGGAAAGAATTATTAGTTCGTAGATAGCCACACGGGATGCACTCTCACCAGTACGGCTTCAGAAGAGGCAAATCAACTGATGACACAATTAATATGGCGGTTTCATTAGCGACAAATACTCATTGTACGTACGCTCTAGCGATGATGATCGATAGTATTGGCGCTTTCGATAACCTATGGCGGCCGTCTTTCTTTGGTCGCCTTAAGGATTTGAAGCTTACAGAAACGCTGTACAACTGTCTGAGAGATTACTGTCCCCGGCGAAATGCTTATTTAATGTGCCCAGGAAAGAAAATGACTAAGACAATAGCGAAAGGCTCTCTGCATGGATAAGTATGTATTCCAGAGTTTTGGATGTGGCACTGGAGCCCATATTACAGAACTTAAATGACAGCGGTAGTAAAAGCGGATTGGTAGCATCTGCAGATGAGGTGCTGTTCTTTGTTAAGTGGTGACTCCAGAAGTATTACAAAGACAAATGTAATGTGCTCCTCCAAGAATTTTGAGGGTTCCTGTCAAAGTGTTAAACTGTCACTAACACCTCACAGAACAACGTACCTTCTGCTGAAAGGGAAGCTAGTAAGAAACACTAAAATATAATTAAATGCTGTAACTATTAGGAGAAGCGCATAAATGGATATCTAGGTGCATTTCTGGACGAACGTCGTAACATTGCACATCATGTAGAGGTAGCAGGCAAAAAAGGTATAAATGTGATAATTAAAATTATAACAATTTGAAATAGGCAATTTCGGCTTCTGTTGAAAGCAATCAGAGTATACCATCAATCTATATAAGCATCAGTCCGTCGGACATGGTGCGAGCATTTGGACTCATTAGTTTGCAGCTAGGGAAGGCAGCCAGATTGGTGCGAACAGTTCAACGAAGGGTACTAGTAAGATTAACGGATGCCTACTACACTACCCCCAATGATGCTTTTTTAGTGAACCTAGGACTATGTCAACTGGACTTTGAAATTAGGAAAAGGGGAGCCTTTTACCGGTTAAAGAAAGGCAATGAAAAGGAATTACGAAGGGTGTTTGATAGAGGCCATTTGGAAAAACTAAATAAAAGATCGCATAATATAACTGTGGCAAAACGAATGGGACTGTTTATGTCGAAGAAGCAATGGCGAATCAAAAGAAATTTTCACAGCTAGATTAAAATTCAGGCTAAACGATAACAGTGATAAAATTCCATGATGAAATAGCTATCCTAGGTGAATGTGAAGAAAAATTACAGATTCTATTGAATGGAATGAACAGTCTAATGAGTACAGTACATGGACTGAGAATAAACTGAAGAAAGGCGAAAGTAATGGAAGCAGCAGACATAAGAATAACGAGATGCGTTAACATCAAAACTGGTGGTCACGAAGCAGGCCGAGTTACGAAATTATGCTCCGTTGGAAGCAAACGAACACATGATGAACCAAGTAAGAAGGTCATGAAAAGCACAAGATAGGCAACATTCCTGGGGAAAAATGTCTGCTAATGTCAAAGATAGGCCTTAATTAGAGGAAGAAATATCTGTGAATGTAGGTTTGGAGTGCATAATGGACTTTGGGAAAACCGGAGCAGAAGAGAATAGGAGTGTGAGATGTGGTGCTACAGAAGAATGTTCAGAGAGGAGATTCTCAACAGATTCGGCGAAGAAAAGAACATTTGGAAAACACTGACAAGAAGAAGGGACAGGGTGTTAGGACAAGTGGTAAGACATCAGGGACATGGTACAAGAGGGAACCGTAGAGGGTGTAAACTGTAGAGCAGGGCCAGACACGGCGTGCCAAACTTCACATGGGCATGGTGTGCGGGGCACTGCTCGACCTGTCCCGGCTTTACTCGCTCTTTCTCGGAAGTACTCAGAACAGAGCGACACTCCATTTAGTATGCGGTGTGCTATTCTTCGGTCGGTACAACTCTCTTCAGTTCAGTAGAACTGCGTTGTCAACGCTCTGGAATGAAGAACGTTCACAGGTTCAGTGGATGTTTCCTCACACAAAAGACAGTAACAATCTATCGTCACAAAGCTTTACAAATAGACTAGCAAGAGAGAGATGAGATTCTCATTATCTGTTATGCAGTCGCCTAAGTGACAGGTACTGCAAATTTGCAAAGAAACGATTTTACAATACCGTGCACAGAGAATTTGAAGATTTATATGGCGATGAAGGAGCAAAGAATTACAACGATTGACAGACAGGATTCATTGTTCACTTCATCACGAAGCACTTATTTTTAAAACTTCCTAGAAAACTTCCTGTGCCGGACCGAGACTCGAACTCTAGACCTTTGCCTTTTGCGACCAATGCTCTGCCATCTGAGCTACCCAAGCACGATTCACGACATGTCCTCCCAGGTTTAATACCGCCAGTACCTCGTCTCCCAGCTTCCAAACTTAACAGAAGCTCTCCGGCAGACTTTACAGAACTATCACTCCTGGAAGTTCAAATGGCTCGGAGCACTATGGGACTCAATTGCTGAGGTCATAAGTCCCCTAGAACTTAGAACTACTTAAACCTAACTAACCTAAGGACAACACACACATCCATTCCCGAGGCAGGATTCGAACCTGCGACCGTAGTGGTCGCGCGGTTCCAGACTGTAGCGCCAGAACCGCTCGGCCACCAGCGGCCCGCACTCCTGGAAGAAAGGATACTGTGGAGACGTGGCTTAGCCACAGCCTCAGGGATATTTACAGAAAGATATTTTGACTCTGCAGCGGAGTGTGCACTGATATGAAACTTCCTGGCAGATTAAAACTGTGTGCCGGACCGAGACGCTAGCTCAAAGTGCTAGTTCTGTTAGGCCTGCGAAGTTTGGAAGGTAGAAGACGAGGAACTGGAGGAATTAAAGCTGTGAGGACGGGTCATGAGTCGTGCTTAGGTAGCTCAGATGGTACAGCACTTGCCCACGGAAGGCAAAACGTCCCGAGTTCGAGTCTCTGTTCGACACGCAGTCTTAATCTGCTACGACGTTTTATATCAGCTCACACTCTGCTGCAAATTTCATTCAGGCACTCAGCATGGGATGGAGTTGGAGGTATGAATAGCAAAATTTATGAACTCCCAAGCATTGTCAATTGTCATTTGTAGCAGTTTTTGGTGCATGGGAGCGAATAACAAGGAGCCTTAATAAATACTGCAAAATATGTTAATTAAGTCTAGGCTTATTCCCAGAACGACGTTTCGCAATAAAAGCTGCTGGTTTTGAATTTATGAAGAGAAAAGGAGTACACGAACGAAAATTAGAAAGGCCTGCAGACCTCACATTGCAAGTGGACTTCACTTCAATTTCTAAACTTCAGTGAAACACTGAAAGGTGAGAAACAACTTCTTTCTGAATTAATGGGGAAGCATTTAAGAAGAAAATCGTGTTATGAATGAGTCACATTCTGATAAACGCAGTCAAGTTTCCTAACCCCGCTGCTGTTAAAGCAAACACGAGCTCTGAATAATTCATTGTGGCCTTGAGAGAGCTACTTCTATAATCTTCTAAGGGTTTTGAGAACACTGAAGCTTTCATGTGTTTTCGAACTGTTATCGAGACCGTTTGATGTTTCAGTTGAGAGCGCCTCTGTGGATGTTCGGATGTAACTAATTGACCTGCAAGGTAATTCCAGTTTTAACGACAAATTTGTAACCTTATAACCAGTCCAGGACATCCACATTACTTTCCTCAGGTATAATTCCCACGTCTCCATAGTGAGGTAGCAAAAGTCCTACAATATTTCAATCGACACATTTGTGTTAAAAACCTTTTTTCAATTACTAAACTGAGTAAGTCACAGTACCGTGGAAATATGGGTACAAAAGTCTGCGAAATTGTCTGTCTCTGTCCGTAAGCCGATGGGCCGTACTAGGGAAAAATTATATCTTAAGGGTACCGAAAATATTAAATAACACTGAAATTTTATATTTGTTTGCGACCTATGTTGGTGACAAAAGTGAAATATAAAACCAAGTCGTATGTAGTGTGAATGCAGTACCATTTAAATACGACGCGGTCGCAGTATTTTTTTCCCTGCCTAGTCCCTCAGACAGCGGGCCTTGGAGGTGGGGGAAGTGTTCAGCGAGGCTGAGTGCTTTGATGCCGTACGAAGGCATGGCCCGCCAGCAGGAATGTTGGCCGCCCTGTTGTAGAGGAAGACACAGATTGGAATACTTCCAGCTACCAACTGAAGTAAAAAAATAAAAAAATGTCGTGTGACTAGGGCCTCCCGTCGGGTAGACTGTTCACCCGGTGCAAGTCTTTCGATCTGACGCCACTTCGGCGACTTGCGCGTCGAACTAATTGAAGTATGGTGCAAGATGAAGAGGTAGACACAGGAGAGGATTTCATGGAGGGTCACCCAGTGAGAAGATGGAAAAAAGGAAGTCCATATGGATGATCGGTTTTAGGTTTCAGACCACTCTCACATGAGTTTCCATTGACATGCAGCTGCACTTTAAATTTGAGAAAAACTGATTTGTTTGAACAGTCGATTTTCGTTATATCTTCATCGGCAAGCCAACAGGAATAGCTAAGCGAGAAATCTTGAGCAAAGGCTTTCTGTGTGTTCTGTCTCATATACCAAATCCTTGTACGGCGAGTGTAAAATTTCAGTCATAAATTAATGATCATTTTCACAGGAGCGATTTTAAAGCGTTTTCAAACACACCTGTCAACAAACGGCATGGGAGAAATAACTGGCTCTTAATCTGCTGTCACGCAGAATAGAAGAAATTCACTCTCTCACTAGTGTGCAGTAACTTACATAAGTCGACCGAAAGTACGCAATGCGATATATGACAAATCTTCACTCTTAGAGCGATCTTGACCTGTCAGCCACATACATTTCAAATTTGCACCCACAGAATAGTGACTGGAATACATTTAAGGTACCATAAATTAAAATTTATTACTGTTTCATTTGCGAATTGAGCGTGTCAAGACCAACTCTTTATATGCCCTCAAGCACATTGTAACAATATTCGTGTACAAAGGACACACGTTATTTATATCCTGCCCTATATGTGCCGTTTGGTGAGACAAAAGCACCATACAAAACACGTTCTACGAACTGCACGTGGCCAGTGGGTGACTGAGAGTAAGGCCGGTTAAAGGCTAAAGCGACACAAGCCGCTACTTGGGGTGCCAAGATGGGGAGAGCACCAGAGGCACCACAACTGTAAGATGTCTGCACAAGAAGTACCACAAATGCTGGAGGCCGTTTAGGGCGCCAAGCTCAGAGGGGCACCAGGGCTGCCGAACTGCAAGTTTTATGTACAGTGCAAAACCTGATATGGGTTAAGGGAAAAAGCAAAAGTGCGGAAAAATGTTTACGAAACGGCCCTGAGACAACAACTCTACGTCCAACACCGAGGTGACAAAAGTTGTGGGGTAGCGATCTACACATACACATATGACGGCAGTATCGCTTACAAAAGGTATAAAAGAGCGCTCCATTGGCCTAGCTGTCATTTGTACTCAGGAGAGACATGTTCTAACAACCCTACAAAAACAAAGGTCAAAATATAATAATGATTGTGGTGTTGCTCACGCTGCTAAATACTGCATTTTCGGGCAACAACAAAGTTATTATATGGCAGGTGTCATTAGAGCGCAGTTAATAAACTCATTTCATGTAATAATGAATAAACTAGCCACTCATCTTTTCGTGTTTCCCACGCTGGTCTCGTTGTAAAATCATGGCTCAATCGTCGAAAATCTAGGTGGTGATGACTCCAAGCTCGGATGCAAAGAGGCCTAGGTTTTATTCTGCTATATTCAAAGGTTTTATAGATGTGTTTCACAAACCATTCTTGAAGATTACGCTTTTGCAGGACAATGGTGATGTAAAGAAGCAACGTCACGAGGCCACAGCTGTTCCCCACTGGTTTGAAGAACACTCTGGACAGTCCGGCCTGAATGATTTAGCCAACCAGATCACCCGACATGCATCCCATCGAACATTTGTGGGACGTAATCGAGAGGTCGCCTCGTGCACAAAATCCTTCACCGGCAGACTTTCGGCTATATAGGCGGCTATAATGGCAGCTAGGTTCAATATTTCTGCAAGGGATTTCCAACGACTTGTTGACTCTATGACACGTTGAGTTGCGGCACTATGCAAGGGAAAAAGAGGTCCGACACGACATTTGAGGTATCGAATGATTTTCGTCACCTCACTGTAGTTCTCGTACAGTGGCTATCGTAGTCGGTGTTGATTAAGAGTGAAATCGTCTTTTAGAGGGTTACATATATCCTTAAAAACTGTACCAGTACCACGCTATGTAATTCGACTCCATCCCTGCAGAATATCTGGAATACCCGAGTCCCCGTGCATCATTATGCTCACGGAATGTGCATCGTTACCAGCTCATTGACTCTAGCTACGCCCGGGCAGAGATTCACAGTGCGGGGTGGAGCATTAACACTGTCCGTTTCGTGCGCAGTTAATATCCGGTAGCGAAAACCGCAGAAACCGTGAGGCTAATCATGCGTATACCGGGAGTAGCCGAATGCGGCTTCGCTAGTATTCGGAGGCGGCACAGCAATGTGGGCTGAAGATAGGGGGAGAGGGGGAATCACTTTTGCGGCTACGCGGGTGGCGAATATTATTGCGGATTCCGAGAAATTTAATCAGGGGCAGTGTTGCTGATGGGGAATCCCCCGAGGGCAAGTGGAGTGCCCGACTTACGCGGACGGATTGGGGGGTGCAGCGCCAAGGCGATCAAAGAGAGGGGCGCCTTGGCGGAGGGAGGAAAGGGAAGAGGTGTGTGGAGCCCCATCAAGGAGCCTTACGATCGTTAGGAGGTAAGGCTGTCAGGCTGACACGCTCTCTGGCGTCTGTTCTCTGAAAAGCCAGCCTACACAGTGTCTCAGCGAATGATGCCAGCCTCCGTATTTCATTCGCGGATAATGCGCGGGAAGAACAAATGTCTCTAACTTCTCTACTATCCTTCCTTAATCCTTTCAGACTTGACGTCCATTACATTGCACAGCGACATTTTACTCATTTTGTAACAGCAAATGATTTCGTTGACCTTTGAGGGGCAGTGGCCTATTTACTGGACGTCTGTCGCTTATAGTTTCATGATTCTTGCTGAGCTCTATCACGGGAATTGTGTACTACTTCGGTAAACAGTGAAGATGGTGGACCCATTAAGAATTTCTGCAGGGAAGTCATATTTATGTGTTAATTACTGTAATATGCAGACTTTCTGGTATTCAAAAAGTATGTTGAGAAAGAGGTACTGTTAACATTGAGTTTATGGCGTCCAATTTACTGGACATTTTTCTTAAAATTTTGAGCCGAGTATGACAAATTCTAATGTCGCTCCAGTGCTCAATAAATAGTCCACGTACACATGAAAAATACAAGAATTTTTTTCTATTTGTAGCATAATTAAAGACAGAAAGGATTAACTATGCCATCATAGCCGTTGTGTGAGATGCTCACTGAGCACCAATCCTCTACAGCTTGTAGGTGTCGAGTTATATACACCGCTTTTATTCCTCCCTCAGATAATTATTTAAAACGAACCATCGACCTTACCATTGGTGGGGAGGCTTGCGTGCCTCGGCGATGGAGGTAGCCGTACCGTAGGTGCAACAACAACGGAGGGGAATATGTTGAGAGGCCACAAAAACGTGTGGTTCTGGAAGAGGGGCAGCAGCCTTTTCAGTAGCTGCAGGGGCAAAAGTCTGGATGAATGACTGATCGGACCTTGTAACATCAACCAAAACGCCCTAGCTAAGCTGGTACTGCAAACGGCTGAAAGCAAGGGGAAACTGCGGCCGTAACTGTTCCCGAGGGCATGCTGCTCTACTGTATCGATAAATGGTGACTGCATCGTCTTGGGTAAAATATTCCGTAGGTAAAATAGTCCCTATTCGGATCTCGGGTTGGGACTAATCAGGAGGACGTCATTATCAGGAGAAACAAAACTGGGGTTGTACGGATCGGAGCGTAGAATGACAGGTCCCTTAATTGGGTTGTTTGTCGTTGTGGTCTTCAGTCCTGGGACTTGTTTGTGCAGCTCTCCATGCTACTCTATGCTGTGCAAGCCTCTTCATCTCCCAGTACCTACTGCAGCCTGCATCCTTCTGAATCTGCTTAGTGTATTCATCTCTTGGTCTCTCTCTACGGTTTTTACCCTCCACGCTGTCGTCCAGTACTAAATTGGTCATCCCTTGATGCCTCAGAACATGTCCTAGGAACCGATCCCTTCTTCTAGTCAAGTTGTGCCACAAACTCCTCTTCTCCCCAATTCTATTCAATACCTCCTCATTAGTTATGTGATCTATTCATCTAATCTTCACCATTCTTCTGTAGCACCACATTTCGAAACCTTCTATTCTCTTCTTGCCTAAACTATTTATCGTCCATGTTTCACTTCCACACATGGCTACACTCCATACAAATACTTTCAGAAACGACTTCCTGACACTGAAATCTATACTGGGTAGGTAAGTCAGAAAAATTAAAAAGGGAAATGGATAGGTTGAAGTTAGATATAGCGGGAACGGGTGTATTTGGGTGGCAGGAGGATAAGGGCTCCTGGTCAGGTGAATACAGGGCTATAAATACAAAATCAAATGGGAGTAATACAGGAGTAGGTTTAATTATAAATTTAAGAAAGTAGGAACGCGTATAAACTGCTACGAACAGCATGTGAACGCATTATTGTAGCCAAGATAGACACAAATCCTACACTCACCACAATAGTACAAGTCTATATACCAACTAGCTCCACAGATGACAAAGAGATTGAGGAAATGTTCGATGAGATAAAAGAAATTATTCAGATAGTTAAGGAAGACGTAAATTTAATGGAGGGCCGGGATTCGGTAGCAGGAAAATGAGGAGACGTAAAAGTAGTAGGTGAATATGGACCGGGGGAAAGGAATGAAAGAGAAAGCCACTTGGTAGAATTTTGCACAAAACCTAATTTAATCATAACTAACATTTGATTTAAGAATCATGAAAGAACTTCGTACACGTGGAGGAGACCGGGAGACATCGGAAGGTTCGAGATTGATTATGCAATGGTAAGACAGAGATTTCTGACCAGGTTTTAGACTGTAAGACATTTCCGTGGCATATATGGACTCTGACCACAATTTACTGGTTATGAACTGCAGATTAAAACTGAAGAAACTGCGAATATGAAGGAATTTAAGGAGGCCAAAAAGAAAGAAACAGACGTTGTTGAGAGTTTCAGAGGGAGCACTAAGCAACGATTGACAAGAACAGGGGAAAGGAATGCATTAGAATAAGAATGGATAGCTCTGAGAGATGAAATAGTGAAGGCAGCAGAGTATCAAGTAGGTAAAAAGACGAGGACTAGAAGAAATCCTTGAGTAACACAAAAGATATTGAATTTAGTCGATCAAAGAAGAAAATATAAAAATGCAATAAATGATGCAAGCGGAAGGTAATATAAACGTTCAGAAATCATACCAACAGGAAGTGCAAAATGGCTAAGCAGGAATGGCTAGAGGACAAATATACGAATGTACAAGCATATTTCAGTAGGGGTTAAGATAGATGCTGCCTAGAGAAAAATTAAAGAGACCTTTGGAGAAAAGAGAACGACCTGTATGAATATCAAGAGGTCAGATGGAAAACCAGTCCTAAGCAAAGAACGGAAAGCAGAAAGATGGGAGAAGTATGTAGCGGGTGTATACATGGGAGATGTACTTGAGGGCAATATTGTGGAAATGGAAGAGGACTTAGATGAAAGTTAGAAGGGAGTTATGATACTGTGTGAAAAATTTGACAAAGCACTGTAAGCCTGAAGTCGAAATAAGGACCCGGGAGGAGACAACATTTTGTTAGAGCTACAGATAGCCTTGATAAAATTCTTCCATCTGGTGACCAATGTGTATGAGATAGGTGAAGTACCTAATTTCAAAGAAAGCAGGTGCTGACATGTGTAAAAATTACCGAATTATCAGTTTAATAAGTTATGATGCAGATACTGACACGAATACTTTACAGAAAAATGGAAAACCTGGTAGAAGCTGACCACGGAGAAGGTCAGTTTGGATTCCGGAGAAAAGCAGAAACACTCGAGACATTGCCGTCTCACAGCAGGCAAACCTACGTTTCTAGCCCTTCTAGACGTAGAGAAATCTTTTGACAGTATTGACTCGAATACTCCCTTTCAAATTCTAAAGATGTCAGGAGCGAAAGGCTATGTACAATTTGTACAGAAACCTGATGGAAGTTATAAGACTCGAGGGGCGCAAAAGGGAAGCAGTGGTTGGGAAGGGAGTGAGACATGCTTGCAGCCTATCCCCGATGTTATCCAGTCTGTATATTGAGCAAGCAGTAAAAGAAACAAAAGAAAAATTTGGAGTACGAATTAAAGTCCAGGGAGGAGAATTAAAAATTTTGAGACATACGTTGACATTGTAATTCTGTCAGAGACAGCAAAAACTTAAAAGAGCAGCTGACGAAATAGTGTCTTGTAAAGCGGATGTAATATGGACATCAATCAAAGAGGATCGAGTATAGTGGAATGTGGTCAAATCAAATCAGGTGATGCCGAGGGAATTACGTTAGCAAATGAGGCACTTAAGATAGTTATGAGTTTTGCTATTTGGGAAGCAAAATAACTGACGATGGTCGAAGTAAAGATGATATAAAATGTAGAAAGGCAATGGCAGTAGAAGCGTTTTCGAAGAAGAGAAATTTGTTAACATCGGGTATAGATTTAAGCGTCAGGAAGTCTTTTCTGAAAGTATTTGTATGGAGGATAGCCATATATGGAAGTGAAACATGGACGATAAATGGCTTAGACAAGAAGAGAACCGAAGTTTTTGAAATGTGGTGCTACCCGAAGAATGCAGATGGTTAGATAGGTAGGTCACGCAACTGATGAGAAGGTGCTGAATACAATTGGAGAGAAGAGAAATTTGTGGTACAATTTAACTATAGGAAGGGCTCGGTTGGTAGGACACATTCTGAGGCATCAAGGGATCACCAATGTAGTATCGGAGGGGAGAGTTTGTGGTAAAAAGCGTAGAACGAGACAAAGAATACAGTAAACAGATTCAGAAGGCTATAGGTTGCTGTAATTACTCGGAGATGAAATGCCTTGATAGAGTAACATGGAGAGCTGCTCACACCAGTCTTTTGTCTGAATACCATTACAACAGCATAGGCTGTATAAAAATGGATGCAATACTGAGTGCAATACCATTGGGTGTTTACACTGTGTGTAGAGTAAAAATTAATGTAAAAGAAAAGAATAATCGAGTGGTCTTTTGCCAGAATGAACTAAATGACATTTAGTTGGATTGACAGATATTCAGCGGTCACATGCCCTGCAGACCACGCGCTGTTCCCACAACTGCCTCCATTCCTTCCTCTTTTGTGCCCGGTTCCTCCAGGTGTCTTCAGTTCCGAGGGCTGCTACATCCTTCGCCAGATCGTCCACCCAGCGCTGCCTTGGTCGTCCAATGTGGTGTCTGGTGTTTGGTTTCCCGGCTAGTGCCATATTCGGCTGTCTTTCATCTGGCATATGGACTACATGGCCCACCCATTGTATTCTTTTGCTTTTTATCTTCTGTACGATAGCAGTCGCATCAGAAGGTAAATTTCCTCGATCATCCTCCATCTCCATTCTCCGTTATCTAAAACGGGTCCCCATATCTTCCTCATTACTCTTCTTTCAAATATTAATACTATTTCCCTTTCTCGCTTAGTCATGCTCCATGTTTCTGAACCGTACATTACTGCTGGGCCTATCACTGTGTTGTAGATTTTTGTCTTAGCGTTCACTGAAATCGATTTAGAGCCGAGCGTCTCTCTGAGGGAATGCATGCGTTTCATTCCCACTGCTATTCTTTTCTTGGCATTCATTTTCATGTTGTTGTCCGTGGTAAACCAAGATCCCAAGTATTTGAACCGGTGCACTCTCTTGAACCTCTTGCCATCTATCTCAAGAAATTCTTCCTCCTCTTGTTTTCTTCCTAACTGCATGAACTCTGTTTCGTCTCGATTCTCTTAGAGCCCTACCTTCTGTGCATAACTGTCCTTTTTCTGGTACATTTCTTCCAACTCGTGCTTTGATTCACTTAGTAGTACTATGTCATCTGCATATGCGAGGCAATTGAAGTTACCATCCATCTCTACTCCAGCCCACTCCTGTCGCCTACACTCTTTTATTACTTACTCTAGGATGACATTGAACAGAACACGTGAGAGAGCATTCACTTGTCTGAGAGCCGTTTCAATCTCGGATGTTTTTGATGTAGCTCCTCGGAAACGTACTGCTACCTTTGACCCTTCAATACAAGCTTGCACCATTCTCACTAGATTCTCAGGGATTCTGAAGTCCGCATTGCATTGCATAGGCTATTCTTGTGGATGCTGTCATATGCACGTTGAAAATCGACGAATTGGTTGTAGATAGCCTTATCATATTCCCGGTGTTCTTCGAACAATTGTCTTAGTGTGAAAATGTGATCTATTGTCGAGCGGTTTGGTCGAAAGCCAGCTTGGTATTCCTGTATGTTGTTCTCTAGGAATGATTGCAATTTTCTGAGGATAATGATGGGCAGCCCCTTATACGTTAATTTCAACAAGCTGATTCCTCTGCAGTTACCGCATTCCATTAAGCTTATAGGCATTTCCATTACTCTGACAGTGTCTCCTTCTCCCATATCAACTGGATCAGTTTATGTATCTGTAAGTGTAAGCTCTCACCTACCTCCTTGATTAATTCTGATGTTATTCTGTCCTCCTCTGCAGCTTTGTTGTTTCTGAGTCCTCTGATTGCGATCTACACGTCTTCTTCACTAACTTCCCATTCTTCTTCATCTTTCCCTTCCTTGGTAGTGTGTGCAGGTAGTATCTCATCTTGGTCTGGGCGTTTCAACAGTTCTTAGAAGTATTCTTTCCATCTTTCTACAATTATTTCATTGTAATTTATCAAGTTGATGTTCTTATCTCTAATGAATTTTTTATGTATTGGAAGAATTGCGTTGAGTTCTTGTTTTGACTCTCTGCATCAATTTGTTTAGCAAACTGGTTAGATGTATTCTCGTCTCTGCTCTTCGCTTTGTCTCCCTTCTGATGTTGATATAATGTTCCCTTTTCTGATCATTCTCCTTGTCAGCTAGTCACTTCTCCCTCTTATCCCTCTTCTTTTCTGTAGCCTTCTAGCATGTGTCGTTGAACCATTTCCTCTTCTTCATTATCTTCTTTCTTCCCAATATATGCTCCGCTACACTTAGTACCGTGGGCAGTCGGCTCCTCTATACGACCTGACGTCCAAGACTCTATGGCTATAGCGCTGGTCCACCAAGATGTGATCTATCTGATGTAGGTTCTTCCATCCGGTGAACAGCATGTTCCCTTATGTATTCTCTTGTGTTCGAAGTAAGTCGAAATTACTCTCAGATTCTCTGAGATAGGTAAGTTGATCATCCTCTGGCCACTCTCACCGGTCTCATCATGCAAACTGTGCCTTCCTATGGTTGATATGTAGAATTCTTCTTTTCCTGGTTTTCCATTAAAATCTCCCAGTACTATCCTGATATTTCCAGTTGGTGGGCTCTCAATGGTTTATTCGAGTTGGTAACAGGACTCTTCCTTTTCCTCATCTGTTTTATCCTCGGGCCAGCCGATGTGGCCGAGCGGTTCTAGGCGCTTCAGTCTGGAACCACGCGACCGCTACGATCGCAGGTTCGTGTGTGATGTTCTTAGGCTAGTTAGGTTTAAGTAGTTTTAAGTTCTAGGGGACTGATGACCTCAGCTGTTAAGTCCCATAGTGCTCAGAGCCATTTGAACCATTTGATTTTGTTTTATCCTCAGTTGGGGCATGAACATTGATGAATGTGCTGCCTGACACTTGGTTTCCAAGTACTATGTAGGATATTCTCTTGTTAACAGTTTTGAATTCCTTCACCGAATGTGCTGCTATGTTGTGTATTAGAAAACCAGTGCCGAATTCGTGTTTATCTACACATCCGCCGTAGAATAGTGTGTATCCATCCTCTTTGTGAGTTCCTTCTCCTATCCATCTTGTCTCTTGTACAGCCACCAGGTCCAGTTTATATCGGTTAATTTCTGAGACCATAGTCGGGATGGTTCCTGGTCTATACAAGCTCTGAACATTCCAAGATCCAAAATTAAAATTTTTAAATCGTCTGCCGTTTGTCCTTTGCAGTTTTCGTATTCCTTTGTATCCATCCACGTCCGAGGCAAGTTTGTATTTCGTAATAAAGAGATTTTTAGAGGATTGGTTTGTTAGCTCAGTGCCTAAACCTCCTCCTTTATCCGGACTTGGGACCAGAAGTGGCTGTTGCAAGGAAACTGACCACAGGAGGAATTGACATTTAGTTATTTTTGAGAAATAAAGACTGGAGTTATGAGTCTGCAGAAACTTATTTATTCAAAAATATTTATGGTTATACATGTGGAAAGGTGCATAATGGGCGTGAAAAACGTTTACAAGCATTTATTTACTAACATCATGAAACTTAATGCTGCAGAGAAACAACGTAAAAATATCCATGTACGTCAGGTTATATTGCTTTCACACCATATTTATGCACTTCAGACACAAAATATACAGTAAAGTTCTTTGTTTTTGTATTATACTCGTACATACATCTATTTGGCAACTAAAACACACAGAAATAATTTAAGAATTTATGTAAACAGCAGTATTAAACAGGTTTTGGAATTAGAAAAGAACATTGGAATATACATAAGGCGATGCTTATGCTTCCCTATTACCCATATTCCATTATTGCCGTTACTCATTTGCGTTACTTCACTCTTTTTGAGTCACTGATAGAATTCTTGGTATATTGGGGGTGCGTACGTTAGAAGGCTCTGAATATCTTTCAGTTTCTCAGGGCGTTTGCGAATCACTGAAGAATATTGTCCCATGTCATTGTGGCTGTATTTGTACTCCATTATCCCCGAGTTCTCTTTTGAAAATGTCATTTCCTTAATTCTAAGCTACTCAATCTTTTCTCCAGGAAGATTTACTTTTCTGTTGATCACTGCATTTCCCAGTACCATAGTACTTTTGCAAGTCACTACAATCCATTTTTACAACTTCAGTTTTACCTTTCTTCACTCTGTCATTCTCAATAATTTAATAAAGCTGTCGTGGGGCAAATATTTCTGGATAACGCAACAGTTTCCTCTCTATATCCCCAAAATCACTGTCATTCGGAAGAGACGGATGGTCACGTGCAGCAAATTTACAGGTAATTTCATCAATGTTATTTTTTTCGCTGTGAAACAAATAAATCCTAACTGTCGTAATTTTAAAATTTATGTTTTGCCCCCTCCCCCCTCCACCACAACACACAAAATCCGACCAATATCATGAGATTCGGTATACTTCAAAACACAAGAGCCCACCTCATTAGCCCCTCCTGAAGCAATACTTTTCTTCCAGCAATGCATTGCTGCATTTTCAATTTTAAAGTCATGAATTCCAAGATTATATCAGGAGAGTTAACGTTTATGGTATGAAACATCTGTTGCAAATTTTGGAAGCAGTAATGCTTTCTGCAAATGAAATGAAAACTGTAAGATTATCTTCTGTCCTGGAATTCTCCATATTCCTTTTGAGACAAATCTCTTGCAGCTCAGGCTTTTCTGTGGTGCAATTCCTGGTCCTTTATTAGTCTTCGTAGCTTCACATGTGTCTACCTGACCAGGCCAAAGTGTTTCTTCTGCTGTAATTAGCGTGTTTAGCCAGTCGTATGTTTCACATGTATCCATTTGAGGAGGCTTGAAACTGAGATAAATATCACGTCTAAATACTTTTTCGTACAGTGATGGGCTGGGAGGTTTAGCATTGGGATCTTCTTCTTTCAGCTTATCAGTGAATAATCTGTACATCAAACTAAAGTTGCGTCTATTGCAAATACTTTTCTGACGAATCTCTTCTGTCGTTGTGACACGACCTAGTGGGAAAACTATTAATAAGATTGTGGATGTGAATGATCATTGAGTCAGCACATTACTATGAGGTACGTGTTTTCCGCGCTGGTCACATAAAGAGCATGTCTTTGCTGTGGCTATGGCTGCTGCAAGATATCTGCAGTGTCCTTAGATCAGTTTCTTCGCATACTTTCACATAATTTTCGTCCGCACTAGGAACATAAACTTCTTCTTGTCGGTTTTAGAACGCTTCCTTTTGATGGGAGCATTTTTAACTGAACCACGTATTGTTTATGTCTGCACGTCCCGAGACCCACTTCCATAAATGTGTCAAAAAACTTTCATTTATCCTTACAATTTATTTTTTACCAGCATTTATCTCAACATGAACAGTTAAAACCAACAAATGTCTTTCCTGGGACAGTCTCCGCTTTGCTGTTAACGTAAGTTTCCCACTATTTCAGTTCTTTTTTCACATGATTTTTTCACAGTTCCCTGTTTGCTTTTTTTTTATTGCCAGAAATTTCATCTTCATCTTCAAAGCAAATTAACTTCGATCTAAATTCGTTTTAAGAACTGATTTATTAAGAATGCCAATTACGAGACCAAGTTAAAATATTCCACTTCATTACTTTAGTGGCTGCCGAATATGCGATTTACAATTCTTTAACGAAATCTTTTGCCAGAGTGAATCATATTGACATTAAATCATATTTCCTGCCATAAATAAAGATTTCTTTCTTTCCATAGGGTCAATATTTCTCTCCTCTCATTATTGTGCATTGAGCATAGATTTACCACTCGTTGTCATGTTTCATTCTGGCATGTGAGATAAACAACGTAACCTCAAATAAACGAGTTTATGTTAGAAACGAAAGTATTACTAGTTATTTGATGACTAAGAGAGGCCATCACTACGTTCATATACATCAGATGAAGTAGAACTAAACGGCACTGCTCGTCTTCACAATTAGCAGCGTTTTACGCCATGGCACGAAAACGTGCGACCGAGTTATGTACCGCGGCAGCCATCTTGTGATGTCGCATGGTTCACTCTGGAATAAGAGACCGAGTAGTACCAAACTTCTGCCAAAGAAATTCTTTGCTGAAGCAACGAAACGAGGCGAGTTGTCAGATATTTCGTTTTGGCAAAAGACAAAATGAAACCCCATAATTTTAAAATTGTGATTAACTCAATTTTTAAGAAATGTTGTCTACCTCTTTCTGCCATAAGACCACTCAATTTTTAATAAAGAAGTGAGGTCGGACTGTGTACGGAGTTGATATCACCCGGACATACACTAAAGCAAAATTAAACACCTCAGTCTCATAGTTGCCTTAACTATGTGTAGTATGCAGCATTAGTAACAAAAATCTAAATATTATACAGCACAGTGAACAAATGTACGTGGCTACCCAAAATTTTTTTATGTGAAATACATACCATGAGACAACATAAAATCAAGTTAGTTGTGGTGATATTTTCTGTATTTGTTAGTCGTTGTGGGATGGTTGGGTGGGGGAGGGGGAAGGAACTGTTTGCAATGTGGATTGGATGTATAGAAATGGCCATGTAGGGGAACGCGGGGTAAAATGGCCAGTGCGGCTAGAGTGGCCATTGCATATTTCTTACCCTGAATTGTGATAGTGCTACTGTCTACCGAGATGTGCAGCATCATTGTTACCAGTGAGTTTTACACAAAGTTTTTTCCGCTTTTTCCGATTTTCTCATTTTCTGTCGTCTGATGTAATGTAAATAAGTTATATTAGTCTTACTATGTTACTTACATTCAGAATAACAGTTTCTTACCATAAGAGGGGGCAACAAAGTATTTTGGACTACGAGTATAGATCCTTGCTGTTGGTTTCTGTTTGATAATTTCATCTGTGAACCACTAATGGCAGCATGGTGTCCGATCGGGAAAACTGGACGCCTTACTAGTCGGGAAAAGTGCCCAAATTGTTTTCCCTGGTAAGGATTAGATACTTCCATATATCACGAATAATACTTCAGGTCAGATTTACTTCCAAGCCCCTTTACATAAAAATCTATCGCCTGGCATTCTATCGCCTGAATTAATTTATATTATTTTAAACCGTCTCCATTGTGTTACATATGGCTTAATTAAAAAATTCCGATCGAAAACCATTTGGCCAAGGCTCTTTTTAGTGTTTCAGATACTAGGATGTCTAGGAAGAGCGTCCGAAAATCAGAACAACAAACATGAGATCATATTGCAATGGAACCGACATTATCCCCCTAGGTAGGGAAAAGTGGCAACTTCGTAAGCCTTCAGAAAAATGCATATAGCTCCTCTATATTATTTTCATTTTCATTTACAAATATTTGGTGTGATGCCTTGTAATATGTCTATTCAAAAAACGTTGATCGATGACCATAGTCTGCTGAAAATTCAGTTTCCCTGAGAGACTGCTTTACCCCATCTTCCCCTGTATCTAAGAGAATTAAAGTCGTTGCCCTCTAAAATACTGATCAAGCAATTCATCATCTACAGAATTAAACACGGACCTTGTTTAACTGAGATTATTACGTAAAATACAATCGAAATGGATTAACAATCAGTGAAAAAGATACGCTAATGCGTTGGCAGGTTTGGACGAAGAATCTGGAATGTGATTCTGTCCACGCGTATCTGGATAAGGAATTAAATTCGCGTAAGTCGTACTGTGATTGAGATAGGGTCACTGCTGAAAGACAGGTAATGCTACTGAAGGACAGGCCCATCTCTCTGTGGTTGGTTTTGGAAGCATAGTGGATCTTTAACTGCAAACAGGTCTTCAGAAGGAAAACTAAAATATCTGAATCTCAGTAAAAATACCTCGACTCTCCTACAGTTCACGTCGCTGTGGGAACTAAATATCACCATATTGATCTGCAGGAGGTGGGTGAAGTGACAGCCGAGTCAGTCATTGGTTTCGTACCAACAACTTAGGTATGAATCTAAATTCAAGGCACGGCGTTGAGCAAGCGTTCACCGGAAAAGATGGTCACATGATGGCTGCTGTCTGCAAGAGAATTTTGTTACATCTGCTTTCTGTGAGGAAGATTCCGGTCCCTGTAATTTTTCTTGCGACACATAACCTTGCTTGACTGACTGATAAAGATACCGAATACCGACCGGAAAAAAGTTGTCTTCAAAGACGCTGGCCTCCTTCCCTTACCGTCAAATCAGACAGTTAACCGGCAACAAACTGTGTAACTCCACAAGGTGGAGTGTATGACATTAAGTGGAGGGGCTTGGAGAACTATAGTGGGGCAGCTATCCATGTAACATTTGCAAAAGAGAGGATAGGTGGGATCAAGGTTTTGTATGCGTGGAGGATAGTGGAAGGGTGTAATCCGAAATTTCAGTGAATAGTTGTAGTTGTTTTTGTGAATTTTACACTTTTTGTTGGATGTAAGATGCACGTAGTTCCTCCTGCGCTTATTTTTGTATTTTGGAGGGGTTGATCTTAAGGAGGCATTGGCTGCACCAGCACGTAAACTGATTGAGGTAGTTTTGGAGGGATCTTTGGTATTTCTGGCGTGTGTGATAGACAGCGACGAAGGCGGTATCGCCAGCATACTGAAGGAGGTTGAATGGCATTGGTGGTTGGAGCATATGTGAAGAGTAGAGGAGATAAAGGTAAAGTGAAAAGACTGCGTCTTGGAGCGCATCTGCAGTGGGATGGAAGGTATGGGAATTCGTATGGTTAATAATGACAAAGGATGGGTGAACCATGCAATAAGGGAGACGTTAACTGGAAATATGTATGCCTGGACATTGAATAAGAGACTGGAATGACATACATAGTCATATTCTTCCTTTAGGTCGAGGGAGCAGGACATGTTTGATTTACAGAAGCTGTTGGCCAGAGGAAAAGCTGGGATGGAAGCCACAGTGGTTGAAGGAGGGGAGGTGTTGAGATGTTGTTAGTTCAGGTGTTGAAGGATGCGTTGGGTAATTATGCACTGGAAGATCTTGCTAACGCTGAGGTGAGTCTGCTCAGGTAGTAAGATAAGGTATCAGTAAGGGGTTGGTGTGGCTTGAGTAGGATTTTCTATGTTTTCCACTGCGTGGGATAGTAACATATAATGAAGAGAAAGTTATATATGGTTTGCAAGAGTGAATAGGAAGGAGAGGGAAAGTTTATGGAGTTGCAATAGGAAATGGGGTCATGACCAGGGAAGGTGTTGCCTCTCATGAGGAGTACTTGTTCATGTCATGTTATATGATTGTTGTACTCAATACTAATTGTAGTATGATGTCAAAGTTCTGGAAACTGGGAGCCAGGCGTTGGACAAAGGTGTCTGTTAGTTCCTGGATTATAGTGAACAGGGCGCAATGAAAATCGGAGTCTTCAGGAATTAAGAACATGTCAGACACACTTGATCAAAATGTTCAGCTTTGCACATGTTGTCAGATAAGGGGCAGTCATTATGAAGGAGAGTGTAGTGAGAGACGCAATTACTTGCAGTGAATCGATGGTATGCTTCCAGTACGTTGGAGAGTTAATGTGGAGTTCAGCATTGAGTCTGGTGCGTGTCTGGTGACAGTTCCATGGTTGTTTACTATTTAACAAATTCCTGATACATCTCTGTACTTTTATTGTGTCGTTTGAATGTGTCCCAGTCACGAACCTATAGGAAGGAGAGGTGTAAGTGATGGGATTCTTGGAGAAGGAGTAGGGCTATTGGGGAAAGAGTTGGACAGTGAGGGTAGGAGGAAGGTGGGCAGATACAGCATGTGACAAGATGTGCTGCACAAAGGACGTGGCATGAACAATATCGTCAGATTGCTGGAAGATAAGAGATTTGCTTCCAAGCTGGGTATCTATGGACTCCCAGTGGGAATACCAGCTGGTGTGGGATAGTCTTGGATAAGGTTCAGTCAGAAACGATGATGGAGTGTGTGGAGGGGGGGGGGGGGGGCTTGAGGTGCTGCATAGTAGATGTCAGGGAGAGCACGCAGGTGGACGTAACTGTTTAATAACTGCTTCTGTGAGGCTTCCAAAGAGGTTGGGATATGTGAGGATGATATCTGGAGTGGGACCACTTGCACAAAAGTGCTGTGGGGTGGGGACAAGCACTAATAACTAGTCTCAGTGACACGCCATATTTGTGTATTTTAGGAAGACCTTGACAACATGTGTGGTCTAGGTGTTATTCAGCTTATATTTTTCACAAGTGGGTCGCAGAGGTCAGAGCTCTTTAATAGCTCCCCTGCCTTCATGCTAAGTGCTGATGTGGAATCTGGTTTGACAATACAGTATTAGTTGCGTTCCAGTAACAGACCCACTTTCTTATCATGATCTGTAACAATGAGAATGACTGTAGCACTCCCTTTGCCAGCTGGTAAGGCATTTAACTCTTCATCCTTCTCCAACGATTTCAGTCCTTTGTTCTCCACACTGCTAATGCAGAGCTTAGGGGTCCTGGCTGTCGATAACATTTGGACAGTAGCACGTCTTAGGCCATATGCCGCTTACCGAGGAAGATGCTGCACTGCTTGTTCTACTACAGTGACAATCTCAGCAACTGGTAGCACGGAGCTGAAGTTCAGTTCTTTACTGAGAACTGAGATGTCAGCCTCTTTCACTGTTCTTTTGCTTAACAATCGAACGCCCAGAGGGGTCAAAATGACCCTTTTCAGTTTTTAAGTGTTAGCTATGTTTTAAAGAATGATTCAAGCGACATTTATTCTCGTGGCATTTATTTATTTGTCATGTATTTTCATAACACTAAAAAACAGTGCATTTCGCCTCATTGATTATCACTTTTTTTCAGTTCTACCTTTAACGCCAAAAGGGGTCATATTGACCCCTTTAGAAGAAAGCTATAATTTTGTTTATAGTTATGCCATACATTTATCTCATGCATTCTCAAGCCGCGGCTATTTTACTCTGTAGTGCAATAATTTACTTCCGTTCATATTATTGCCGTATGAAACGACAACAATGCACTCGGTTCATCATTGTTCGTCATTACCTTGTAAGAATCAATCTTTCAAAGGTGATTGTCAGCTGAAGATTGAAATGAATCGGAAAGAGTATTTTCGAGATGAAGAGACTCTTGCAGAATTACGAAGATTTATGGAGCGTGATTCAGACGGTGAGGAACTTTTTTCTTACTATTCAGAGGAAGAGTTTTTACTGTAGAAAACAAAAAAATGTTCAAATGTGTGTGAAATCTTATGTGACTTAACTGCTAAGGTCATCATTCCCTAAGCTTACACACTACTTAACCTAAATTATCCTAAGGACAAACACACTCACCCATGACCGAGGGAGGACTCGAACCTCCGCCGGGACCAGCCGCACAGTCCATGACTGCACCGCCATAGACCGCTCGGCTAATCCTACGCGGCTTTTACTGCAGATATTGAGATAAGATGAATCATCTAATGCTAATGATTCTGATTCTTCAGATACAGATAATGGAAATTTACAGTCTAGTAAATACACTATTATTATTGCTGCTCATTTATAATCATCATATTCTTATTTAGCCCGCATCTCGTGGTCGTGCGGTAGTGTTTTCGCTTCCTACGCCCGGGTTCCCGGGTTCGATTCCCGGCGGGGTCAGGGATTTTCTCTGCCTCTTGATGGCTGGGTGTTGTGTGATGCCCTTAGGTTAGTTAGGTTTAAGTAGTTCTAAATTCTAGGGGACTGATGACCATAGATGTTAAGTGCCATAGTGCTCAGAGCCATTTGAACCATTTTTTATTCTTATTTGCATATAATGCTACTGTGCTTAATTTAGATTTTATGGTGGCTTCGTGCTCTAGAGATCGATAAGAATCATTTAACAGAAGAGGAGGTAATCCAATTCCTCGGAGTGTAGAACAGACATAAAGAAGTAGCTCATGATCGAACAGTCTGGACAGAAGCAGTGCCCAATTCACAAGCTGAGTATCTCCCTAATCACAATATTTTGAGACAGTCTCCTGGACCTACAGCACATGCAAAAGAAATGTAAGTAATGAACTTGTATCAAGTGCTTGGCACTTGTTCATAGACAATTATATAATCAAACATATCTTGAATTGTACTATAAACGAGGTGGGCCGTGGTAAAATTTGCTGTTTTGAAGAGCGCGCCGCAGCGCGAAGTGTGAAGCAGTCGCGCTCCGTTTCTGGTAGTGGCGCCGCTATGGAAATCGCAGCTTTGGTGTCTCCCTCATTGTTCAGGCAATGAGCATTGGCGGTTGGATCGATCGGTTGCTCGGTCGTGCACTGAGACACAACACGACTTGTCCGCCTTGAGCGTGGGCGCATGTGAGGTCGCCACGGCAGTCCAGTGGGCCGCCACGTATAGCGAGGGGTAGTGGCTTCGCGGCCGACACGGAGAGCAACAGGAGCCAACGCACGACACCGGTCTGGCTGGTGCGAGCTGCGAGGCCGTGAGACGGGAGATCGGCGCGCCTTCCTGCGTCCGTTGAAGCGGCTGGCAGCGGACGGTTCGGGAGAGTGTTTTGGGGGTGCTGCGCCAGGTCTTCGCCAGACATCGCAGTTTATTAGAAGTTAAGTGATTCGTGATATGCTGTTTGATTAACTTGTTAAATTCTACTTGTTTTCTTGGTCAGTCTCTCGTCCCCAGCTTGCTCGTCTGTCTCCCATCCGCAGTTGTTATGCATTGACTGTCTCCCATACGTTAATAGCTGCCTCTGTCTTGCTTGTCGGATACAGTGTTAACGAATTTATTGCTTAAGGTGTAAAGGCCGAATTCCTGAAATATGTTTTTATCTTGCCTATCATCTTGAGAGACGGTATATGTGTAATGTAGAGCATGTTAATTTTTTGTTTTCATTTGTAAAAAATTGCTGCAGAGTCGAATGGAATGCTTGTAGAGGCATATGGTGATCATGCTCAGTAGCTCGGTACGGGCTTTTGTTAAAGTTTCGAGAACATACCTTCACCGAAGAGTCAAGCAGTATATTGTTCCCTCCTACGTATATCTCGCGAAGAGACCATGAGGATAAAATCAGAGATTAGAGCCCACACAGAAGCATACCGGCAATCCTTCTATCCACGAACAATGCGAGACTGGAATAGAAGGGAGAACCGATAGAGGTACTCAGGGTACCCTCCGCCACACACCGTCAGGTGGCTTGCGGAGTATGGATGCAGATGTAGATGCAGATGTTTGTACATTTTATGTAAGACTGCATTTCATGGGTTTTTATTTACCAGGTGTACCGGTGTGAAATGAGCGTTATAATACAAATGCGTCCATAGGGAACATTTGTTGTGACCGAACTTTAATTTTTGTTAGTTTGGTTGGTATGACATCTGTCAAAGATATTTAGTATGCATCAAGTCATGAAACAAACAACATCATATGTTTAATTCGTGTCAACAACGTCGAATTTTGTACTAGAAAGTGATGATTTGCGGAAAGCATAAATTTTTTGTTTTCAATTGAAAAACATTGCTGCAGAGTCACATGGAATGCTTGTAGAGGCATATGGTGATCATGCTCTATCAGAAGCAACATGCAAAAGATGGTTTCAACGGTTCAGAAATAATGATTTTGATGTAAGAAATGAAGAACGTGGAAGACCTCCAAAAAAGTTCGAAGACGCCAAATTGCAAGCAATATTGGACGAAGATGATACTTTGAGTCAGAAGCAAATGGCAGCAATGCTAAATGTTGCACGTAAAACAATTTCTGACAGTTTGAAAACTGTGGGAAAGATCCAAAAGTGCGGAGAATGGGTGCCACATGAATTGAATGAAAGTCAGATGGAAAACTGAAAAACCATTTGTCAAATTTTGCTTCAAAGATATGAAAGAAAATCAATTTTGCATCTAACTGTTACTGGCGATGAAAAATGGATTTATTTTAAGAATCCTGAACGCCGAAAATCATGGCTTAATCCAAGACAACCATCAACATCCACTGCCTGACTGGGTCGATTCGGCCAGAAGACAATGGTCTGTGTTTGGTGGGATCCGAAAGGTGTGATGTATCATTAGCTTCTAAAACTCGGTGAAACTGTGAATACTAATCGCTACAGACAACAAATGATCAATTTGAACTATGCATTGATCGAAAAAATACCAGAATGGCCCATAAGATATAGCAAAGTAAATTTTTTACACGACAACGCACCTGAACGCAAAGCAAAACTGGTTCAGGATACAATCAGAACGCTTGGCTGGGAGCTGCTACCCCTCCCGCAGTATTCAGCAGACTTGACACTTCAGACTACCATTTGTTTTCATCAATGGGACACTCATTGGCTGAGGAACACTTCCATTCCTACGAAGAAGTCGAAAATTGGGTGTCCGATTGGTTTGCTTCAAACGACAAACATTTCTGTTGGTGTGGTGTCCACAAATTGCCAAAAAGGTGGTCAAAATGTATAGAAAGCTCTAGTCAGTACTTTGAATAAAATGTTTTTGCTTTTCAATTCGAAATTAGTGTTTCATTTTCACAAAAAAAAACGCTCATTTCATACCGGTACACCTGGTAAATTGTCATTTTCGCATATAAAGTTGCCACCTTTCCACCAGAAGAGTTTTCTTTTAAAAACAAGTTGGACTTTCGGTGATAAGTAATTTTTTTAATGTGAGTGTTTTGTACCATTTCCATCCCTCCTACGCGGTGCATAGTTTATGTGATTGTGAAAGTTGTTAAAATTTTTAGTTTAAAGTAATCTGTTGTGTTGCAGATTTACACCAGTGTAGTCTTTCAGAGGTTATTGTGAGCCGTCGTGCCTACGGGCGTGTTAAAAGGGAGCGGCAAGGTTCTGAGCATAAAAGCTCATATGGAAAAAACAAAAAAACAAAAAAAAATTGCCTCTCAATAAATTGTAACTTGATATTTAGAGGGTGCTTTCTGATTATAATTTTTAAATCTGTTTTTCTTTTTTTTTAAAAAAAAAGAATGAGTTTTTAGGAATAAAATTTCCATTTGTTGAAAGAATTTTGTTTTCATCAGTTACCCACTGCCAACTACTTCCACGCTCACATAATGTGATTAAATGTGTTAATGTTCTTGATGAATCGCTAGTAAATAAAGTAAATTATTGAAGAAAATATTTTGAAAGTAAATTTACGGTTCACGAGGCACATTACTGTACAATAAATGCATAAAATTTCGAAATTTTTTTTTTCAAATGGTAGAGATCAAAATGACCCTCCTGGACGTTCGAGGGGGCAGGCGAAGTCTGGGCGTCCGAGTGCTAAGTTAGATCATTGATGTGGAGCCAAAATCATATCTGTCCGTTCTCAGTCGCATGGTGAGAGCTGTTCACCATACAAATACATGACAATTAAATAACGAGCCAGAGTTGGCCTCAGGTTCATACCTCATCTGATGTTTACTCTTTTTAACGATAGCATAGCTTTTCTTGGTAAAATTCTGTTCGCTGCAGCGTTTCGCATGTGGTGTTTGGTCACTGTAAACTTCGGTACAACCTCTTTTTATCCAACGACTACACAGAAAAAGACTTTGTAGATGCTTACAGTTGTTTCTTCTTTGGAATTCAAACTTTTAATTAAATTGTTATACGGGAATCTCCCGGCAGCGTCGGAACCTAAACATTACACAGTCAGCTGCTTATTTACGTGAGCACTTTTAGTCAGCTCCATTAAGGCGGTGTTTACCGATAGAGAATTACGCAATTTTTCAAGAATGGTTTTTAATGATTTATAAAAAGTTGAAACAGTGTTTTTCCACACTTCTTATAATAAAGTGAATATTTGTCTATTACAGGGTGACAATTAATTATCGAACTATATGAAAAAAAACGTAAGTTAGTTACAAACTACGGCGTGTAAACACTTTATTCAACACGTGAACGTCTGTACAGATTGTCGGGTTAAGATCTGCCATCACTGACGATAATGTGTCGCAGATGAATAGCGACATTCTGCATGTCCGGCTGAAGTGTCGGAACGTCGATGTTGTCGATGATATCCTGAATGGATGTTTTGACCTCAGAAATGTTGTTGTGGTTATTGCTGAACACCTTGTCTTTAATATAACCCAGCAAAAGGAAGTCGCCATGTATTCAGATTCGGAGAGTATGGCGGACAATCGAGGCTCATGTTAGTGGACTCTGCGTATCCCAGAGCCAGAATGGGATCCCCAAAGTGCTCCTTCAGGACATCAAACACTCTCCTGCTTCGATGGATTCGAGCTCCATCTTGTATGAACCACATCTTGTTGAAACAAGGGCACTTTGGGTAATGGGGATGAAATCATCTTCCAAAACCTTCATGTGCCGTTCGGTAGTCACCGTGCTATCAAGGAATATCGCTCCGATTATTCCGTGATTGGATATTGCACACCAGACTGTCACCCGTTGACGGTGGAGATATTTCTCGATCCCGAAATGCGGATTCTCAGTCCCCCAAAATGCGCTTAATGACGAACCCATCCAAATGAAAGTGGACTTCGTCGCTAAACCAAACCATACTTACATGAAAGCCCTGTTCGTCACTTCTGTGGACAATAATGATGGCGAAACACAACCTTAGTTCCATGCCCTGGGGTTTAATGGTTAATGGGTTTGAATTTTGTATGGAATGAGATGCATGTCTTCAACAGTAATTTGTCGCAGTATCTCCTGGTTGATCCCCACCTGTTGTGCAGCTAGTCTGATAAGAAACCTATTACCAGAAGCAGTAAAGCTACAATCTGCAAATTATGTGCTCCACAGAGACATAGATCTTCATGTATTCAGAATCGTCAAGTCACCACCACAACTGAAATGCAATCCAGCAGCAAACCATGAGTATGGTACCTAGGACTCACAGCTGCCATAGCTCTCCTTGTGGCTGACCTGGAGTGTTACTGCTGATGACATGACTCCACTGAGCTGGCGGGCAGGGAAAATGTGCGAATCGAATAATTCGTTTTGCAAAAGATGTTTATTGGGCTGAAATTATAAATGAGAAACTGGGGAAGGGACCAAGTAGCGTTCTCAGCCAGCTCATCGCTTCAATGATCTAACGTGGCAGAAATCAAGGGGGAACAACACAGTTCAACCAAGGGAAGGGAAAATGGATAAACAAAGATGTAAAAGGAACTTTGATGCAGCAGCAAAAGGAAAGAATGGAGGGGGGGGGAGGGGGGGAAACAGTGAGAGCAGCGGTGCCCCAGATAAGTTAAACAAGTTGAGGCACCAGCACCACCACCGGCACTTCCTGATCTCCACACCATACCATGATCATGACACTATACAAGACCATAAGAAGAAGACACAAGAAAAGGGGAAACAAGCGGCACAAAAGACAAGACAAAACGTAGGGAGAAAGAGGGGAATGATATCCTGAACGGTGTGGAGGGAACGTCAAGGCCTTCATAATCAACTCCAACGCCAATGCTAACCGATGGACTCTAATTCCAGAGGGAAAGTCAAGGACTTAAACCTGGCAAGAAAAACCACTTTCACAAACAAAACACAGGACAGTGGAGCGTTTACTAACATTGAAGAAAAGGAAGGTGTGTGTGTGTGTGGGGGGGGGGGGGTGCACTTAGTGCAAAAGGCCAAAAGATGAATGCAGTCTAGCAAAATATGGATCGCTACAAAGGGGGAGAAGAGGCGGTTCATTGTGGAGTAAGAAACCATTGGTCAACCTAAAGGGGGCGACAGAAGATGGCAGGGTGTGGTCGATTCCCGATGGGAGAGGTGAAGATGAGAATGCTACATAGTGGGAACTCGTTGATTGCATGAAGTTTATTAGACAGATAGGTAGTCCCCCAAGAGTCGGTCACGACTGAGCAAAAAGGAATTTACATAGAGCCACAAATCCAAAGCTAGAGGGGTCATGGAGAACCAGGGGGACAAGTGGCTGCCCTCACAGTGGGGTGATCAGAAAGTACAAAGGAAAATAACCGAACAAGCAGCATCATCAAGATCGGCGGGAAGGTCATGGATGTCACAGACCAAGGAGTGGCGGGAGTAACGTCGATCGTTAACCCGAAAATCACTTATCGAGTCCATACATAAAAAAAACTGTTCAACAAAATAGGACCTGATAGATGGCCATCAAATCCGGGGTACACACTCGATACATGACAGATAAGAGATGATATTCTGTGCCAACAGAAGATGTGAAAGCAAATCCCACATGATCAGCAGATTTAGAGCAGTCAGTGTAAAAAGGAATGGCATCCTGAAACTCCTGTAAGAACACACGGTAGAAACAACTAAACAGACCCCAGTAGAGATGTATCCAAAACTGGGGCCAAGAAACTAACCAAAGGGAGAGGGGGCTGGATGGCAGAGAACAAGGGGAAGAGGACAAGGAGGGGAGATGTAAATCGTGGGAGAGAGGTGAGATAGAGTACAGCCAATAAACCCACTCACTCAAGGGTGGACAGAGGGTAGATGACGTCCCAGAGCCACAAAGAGAATAGAATAGGAGTGGATGGTGGTGGCATAGAAAACCATGAGCTGGTCTCATCGAACCGAAAGAGGAGGGATCCCAGTGTCAACCAGAAGACCATCGACAGGGCTGGTCCGAAATGGATATGTTTATACTGAAGTGGGTCCCAGAGGAACTGATCCATAAACTTGATTAGCATAGTCCAGACGCCACAGAACTAATGCCCATTAAAGTCAGGGAAGGGTCACATGATCTGTGCCTAAAGAGGTGTGGGCAAGGAAGTGAAGGACACTAAGTTATGGGAACAGCCAACCTTCATAAAGCGGATATGGAGCAACGATGTAAGCTTCTTTTCGAAAACAAGACCCAAGAAAGCGAACTGGGGACCACAGCAGATGATGGGCCTCGAGGAAGAGCTTCAGAAGAGGATGGGCCATAGTACTCCTGAAGAAGTGCACCATCCTCTGCTTAATGGGAGCGGATTGAAAACCATGCGAGAATGTCCACGTGGGAGCATGCTGGATGGCACTGAGGAGCTGTCGTTTCACAGTGACCTCTGAGTGGCAGCTAGTTCAAATGCAGAAAATCATCCACGTACAGAGCAGGGGCCACAAGTCCATTAATAGCGATGAGAAAAAGAACAGTTTCTACTGAGATCTGTGGACTGCCATTCCCTTTGACTTACAGAGAACTGAGTGCGTTGCCAACACGAACTCTGGTGGAACAGGAACTGGCGAATACAAATAGAGAGTAGCCCCAAAGACCCCACTCACGGAGCATAAGTTGGTTATGATGGCGCCAAGCTCTGTCATAGACCTTACGATGACCGAAGAAAACTACGACAATATGGTGGTGCTGAGAAAAGGCTTGCAGAACTGAAGTTTCCAATCAAAGCAGACGATTGATTGGAGACTGACCTTCTAAAAATCCACACTCATAAAGAGGCAAAAGGTCCCGAGGTCCGAGGATGTAACTGAGGCGACGAGCTGCTGCCACCCATTCATGTAATTTGCAGGGGTCGTTCGTCATACTGATGGGCAGGTAACTACCAAAGAGCAACAGATCTTTGACACGCTTAAGGACAGGAAACGCTATACGATTTCTCCGTTGAGAGTGGAAAATACCTTAGAGCCAAATGCCGTTAAACGCCTGGAGCAGATTTTGTCGTTGTGTAGGATTGAGGTGTTGAAGCAATTAGTTGTGGATGCAGTCAGGGACAGGGGCTGAATCGTGGGATGGAGGGAGTGCCAAAAACGTTCCGAAACAGTGAAAGGTTTATTGCAGTGGGGAGCTTCAGCTCGCTGTTATAGGACGAGGAAAATGGTTTGATAGGAGGCTGACGCTAATGCCACTGGAAAATGGGTCGCGAGGTGTTCTGCAAGAACTGATGTATATGTACAAAGAAAACTTGCAAAGGCAAGCCCGGAATAGAAGACTGCTGCTGAGAACATTGGAGGAAGCAGACTGTAGCCCATATACATGACAGAGGAAGGGAAGGAGGGAGGAAAAGGAAAGGATGTAGCAGAGGTAAAGTTAGAAGTCGATGACACAGGATCAAGTCACTCACATCTGTTACGTGTAGCAATATAGGATACTTCTGTATCTTCATTTCCTTCTTATAAACCGGGTAATCTGGCGAGCGTCGAGAGAGATGGTCGTCATAATAAATACGCGTCAGTGGCGGAACACAGGGGCTCTTCTCTTGGAGTGGTTGTCCTCATTCACCTCATAAAGGATCTGCTGTACAGCGAGAAAACATGTGAGCAAAATGCAAGAACTGGAAACACCTAATGGGTGACCTCATGGATAAGTCATTACCTTGTCCTTCTCTGGAAGGCATCTCCCTCAAATGCCAGAATAAAGGCTCCGTTATCAGTACGATTGCCTTATGACATTTCTGAACACGCCAAACAAACTGAACATCTCATCATCCAAGATTGGCCCGGAGTACGTCACAAGTTTGAACGACGAGGTCCCTTTAAAAAATGCCTCCCTGAGCCTTATTCAAAGACTGATGAGGAATAATGGACAGCAGGATGTCGTCAAGATGGCCACAAGTACGAAGGGCTGCACGTTGGGCAGCAGAAGAAGTTCTAATCACCAGCAAAGCTGACCGCATCATGGTGCGAAACTCGACTTCTTAAAACTTGTATTTGTTATTTTCCACAACAAATAACGGCTTGGTGAACGTGTCCCTAAAATACCTAGTACAGACCAAGTAGCTGGGAAAGTGTTTCACACCAGGCCAGCAGGCCTGGTCCTCCTCCCAGGTTGTAGCCAGGGAAGGAAAGTCTACAGTCTCATAAGCAGCAACATTAACTGATCCATTACCAACGAAAGACACGTCTATAGAAGAATAGGTTGGTTTTTTGGAGATAAATATGTTTCATATGCAACGGAAGGATAACGTTCCACTAGTCAGGGCGTGGAATGTCAGACGTTTGAACGTGGTACGGAAACTAGCAAAACTGGAAGGGAAATGCAAAGGCTCAATATACACTCCTGGAAATTGAAATAAGAACACCGTGAATTCATTGTCCCAGGAAGGGGAAACTTATTGACACATTCCTGGGGTCAGATTCATCACATGATCACACTGACAGAACCACAGGCACATAGACACAGGCAACAGAGCATGGACAATGTCGGCACTAGTACAGTGTATATCCACCTTTCGCAGCAATGCAGGCTGCTATTCTCCCATGGAGACGATCGTAGAGATGCTCGATGTAGTCCTGTGGAACGGCTTGCCATGCCATTTCCACCTGGCGTCTCAGTTCGACCAGCGTTCATGTTGGACGTGCAGACTGCGTGAGACGACGCTTCATCCAGTCCCAAACATGCTCAATGGGGGACAGATCCGGAGATCTTCCTGGCCAGGGTAGTTGACTTACACCTTCTAGAGCACGTTGGGTGGCACGGGATACATGCGGACGTGCATTGTCCTATTGGAACAGCAAATTCCCTTGCCGGTCTAGGAATGGTAGAACGATGGATTCGATGACGGTTTGGATGTACCGTGCACTATTCAATGTCCCCTCGACGATCACCAGAGGTGTACAGCCAGTGTAGGAGATCGCTCCCCACACCATGATGCCGGGTGTTGGCCCTGTGTGCCTCGGTCGTATGCAGTCCTGATTGTGGCGCTCACCTGCACGGCGCCAAACACGCATACGACCATCATTGGCACCAAGGCAGAAACGACTCTCATAGCTGAAGACGACACGTCCCCATTCGTCCCTCCATTCACGCCTGTCGCGACACCACTGGAGGCGGGCTGCACGATGTTGGGGCGTGAGCGGAAGACGCCCTGACGGTGTGAGGGACCGTAGCCCAGCTTCATGGAGACGGTTGTGAATGGTCCTCGCCGATACCCCAGGAGCAACAGTGTCCCTAATTTGCTGGGAAGTGGCGGTGCGGTCCCCTACGGCACTGCGTAGGATCCTACGGTCTTGGCGTGCATCCGTGCGTCGCTGCGGTCCGGTCCCAGGTCGACGGGCACATGCACCTTCCGCCGACCACTGGCGACAACATCGATGTACTGTGGAGACCTCACGCCCCACGTGTTGAGCAATTCGGCAGTACGTCCACCCGGTCTCCCGCATGCCCACTATACGCCCTCGCTCAAAGTCCGTCAACTGCACATACGGTTCACGTCCACGCTGTCGCGGCATGCTACCAGTGTTAAAGACTGCGATGGAGCTCCGTATGCCACGGCAAACTGGCTGACACTGACGGCGGCGGTGCCATTCGACGGCCAACACCGCGACCGCGGTTCCTGGTGTGTCCGCTGTGCCGTGCGTGTGATCATTGCTTGTACAGCACTCTCGCAGTGTTCGGAGCAAGTATGGTGGGTCTGACACACCGGTGTCAATGTGTTCTTTTTTCCATTTCCAGGAGTGTAGATATAGTAGAGGTGAGTGAAGTAGAAGAAGACAAGGATTTCTGATCAGATGAGTACAGCGCAATATCAACAGCAGCAGAATGTGGTATAATGGGAGTAGAATTCGTTATGAATAGGAAGGTAGGGCAGAGAGTACGTTACTGTGAAGGGTTCAGTGATAGGAATGATCTTATCAGATTCGACAGCAAACCAACACAGACAACGATAATACAAGTATAAATGTAAAGGGATATGAAAATCTAATAGTCATGGGCGTCTGGAATGCAATTGTAGGGGAAGGAGTAGAACAAAAGGTTACAGGAGAATATGGGCTTGGGACAAGGAATGAGAGAGGAGGAAGACTAATGGAGCTCTGTAACAAGTTTCAGCTAGAAATAATCATAAGAGGAAAACGACGAATGATAAGAAAACATTTCAGTTAGATTAAATCATATTCAGACAGAGATTCCGAAATCAGGTACTGGATTGTAAGGCGTACCCAGGAGCAGACATAGACTCTGATCACAATAAATTAGTTATGAAGAGTAGGCTGAAGTTTAAGACATTAATAAGGAAGAATAAATACGCAAAGAAGTGGGATACGGAAGCACTAAGGAATGACGAGATATGGTTGAAGTTCTCTAAGGCTATAGATACAGAAATAAGGAAAAGCTCAGTATGCAGTAGAGTTGAAGAGGAATGGACGTCTCTAAAAAGGGTAATCACAGAAGTTGGGAAGAAAAACATCGGTACAAAGAAGGTAACTGCAAAGAAACTGTGGGTAACAGAAGAAATACTTCAATTGATCGATGGAAGGAGGATGTACAAAAGTGTTCCGGGAAACTCAGGAATAGAGAAGTACAAGTCGCTGAGGAATGAAATAAGTAGGAAGTGCAGGGAAGCTAAGACGAAATGGCTGCAGGAAAAATGTTAGTACATCGAAAAAGAAATGATCTACAGAAGGTCAGATTCAACAACAGGAGAGTCAGAACAACCTTCGGTGACATTAAAAGCAAGGGTGATAACATTAAGAGTGCTACTGGAATTCCACTGTTAAAGGAAGACGAGAGAGCGGATAGGTGGAAAGAATACATTGAAAGCCTCTATGATGGGGAAGATTTGTCTGGTGTGATAGAAGAAGTATCAGGCGTCGATTTAGAAGAGAAAGGGGATCGAGTATTAGAATAAGAATTTAAAAGAGCTTGGACGACTTAAGACCGAATAAAGCCGAAGGGATAGATAACATATCGTCAGAATTTCTAAAATCGTTTGGGGAAGTAGCAAGAAAACGACTATTCACCTTGATGTGTAGACCTGGAAAAAGCGTTCGACAATGTAAAATGGAGCAAAATGTTCGAAATTTTGAGAAAAGTAGGGGTAGCTATAGGGAGAGGCAGGTCATATACAGTATGTATAACAGCCAAGAAGGAATAATAAGAGTGGATGAGAAAATACGAAGTGCTAGTATTAAAAAGTGTGTAAGACAAGGATGTAGTCTTTCGTCCCTACTGTTTAATCTGTACATCGAGAAAACAATGATGGAAATAAAAGAAGTTTCAGGAGCGAAATTAAAATTCAAGGTGAAATGATATCAATGATACGATTGGCTGATGACATTAATGTCCTGAGTGAAAGTGAAGAAGAATTACATAATCTGCAGAACAGAATGAATAGTTTAATGAGTATGGAATATGGATTGAGAGTAAATCGAAGAAAGACAAAGGTAATGAGAAGTATTATAAATGAGAACAGCAAGAAACTTAACCAAAAATGGTTCAAATAGCTCTAAGAACTATGGGACTTAACATCTGAGGTCATCAGTCCGTTTGACTTAGAACTACTTAAACCTGACTAACCTATGGCCATCACACACATCCATGCCCGAGGCAGGATTCGAACGTGCGACCGTAGCAGCCGCGTTGTTCCGGACTGAAGCGTCTAGAATCGCTCGACCACAGGATTGTTGGTCGCGAAGTAGATGAAATTAAGGTAAAGTAGGCAGTAAAATTACCAATGATGGACAGAGCAAGGAGGACATCAGAAGGATACTAGCAATGGCAAAAAGGCTTTCCTGGGCAACAGAAGTCTACTAATATCAAATACCGGCCTTAATTTTAGGAAGAAATTTCTGAGAATGTACGCCTGGTGTACAGCATTATACGGTAGTGAAACATAGACTGGGAAAACCGGAACAGAAGAGAACCGAAGGATTTGAGATATGGTGGTACAGACGAATGTTGAAAATTAGGTGAACTGATAAGGTAAGGAATGAGGAGGTTCTGCGAAGAATCGGAAAGGAGCATGTGGAAAACACTGATAAGGAGTAGGGACAGGATGACAGGACATCTGTTAAGTCATGAGGGAATGACTTCTATGGTATTAGAGGGAGCTGTAGAGGGCAAAAACTGTAGAGGAAGTCAGAGAATGGAATGTACCCTGCAAATAATTGAGGACGTAGGTAGCAAGTGCTACTGTGAGATTAACACAGGAGAGGAATTCGTGGAGGGCTGCATCAAACCTGTCAGGAGACTGATGAAAAAACAAAAAAATGCAAAACATCCGCCCCGATACAACCCATCCCGATCATGCGCTCTCGCTATGGGAGCCACTCGGCCACAGCAAAGGCCCACTTGCACGGAGGCCATTGCCTGGAGTTCCGATGCTCCAGAATGACAAGCAAGCCAGAATGATAAGCAGGCACTCCCAGGCATACATGAGAAGGCAACAGCCCAGTTATAGAAGTGTGATCGCTGTTTTGTCAGGGGGCTCAGTCAGATGGGTACGTAACCCCCACCACACGGACTGGCGTGTTGGTCTCCTGGCGGGGAGGGGGTGGCTACAGCGCGGAAGGAAGATGGAAGGAAGGGGGAGAGGAATCCATACCAAAAATGAAGGAAAGGAAAAGCCAAGGGAAACATAAGGCAGAACGAATACAAGAAACCAGGTGGATAGCCATGGCGACATAACTAAGAACACCGAGAGAGGGGAAGGTGGGAGCAGATGGGAAGGAAGGAGGAGAGGGTGGGAGGGAGGAGGGCAAAGAAATGCAGCCAGAGAACGAAGAATGGGCCGTAATATCTAGGGGACCCGTATGCGCCACGCACGATCTTAGGAAGGAACCATGAGCTCCCTGAGAGGGCGATGAGTGGGGGAGGGGGGGGGGGGGGGGAAGGAGGTGCGGAAATTAGAGCTCAGCTAATGACGCCGTATCTATGTGCACAGATTTTACATGCGAAAGCAGTCACCTTTAAATAACTCCGGACTGAACCACTGGTGAGTCGCAACTTGGCTAAGCTCTTGCTTAGTTTGGATTTAAAGTGCAAAAAAACATGTTTTACTGTTGGCCTTTTGATGCGCGCCACATTTATGCTTTAAATTTGTACGAATCTGTTCAAACTTTGCACGAAGGTAGGTACAAGGATAAAGTCAGTAAGAAATTCTTTTTTTCCAGTAATGTTTATCTGTTATCGAGATGCAATGGTTTAAATTCGAGCTAAATGTAGCTTGTAAAATTCGTTCGTAAGTGATCTGAAAGAGCGGGAATGGTTTAACCCTCCATGGCGTCCTCATTTACGGACATAGTAAATAAACGCTCGGTATATTAAAATTTGTTAAATTTTACCATTTACGATGGTTGTCCTCATATTGTCACAAGAGGAGCGTTTGTTTGAGAACAGTGTCGACATCTCCTGTCAATCTGTGGTACCACAAACTAAAACTAAATGTGCACAGTTACATCGACGCTTTCGAGTAATCTTCGTACCTCGCATCAGCAGGTTAATATGTTGTGAATTTAGGTAAAAAAATTTACGTGTGTAGCAAGGTGAATTCTTGAAGGTGAGAACTAAAAATGTCTGTCAGAACGAAAGGTAAGTGACATATTTATAACTTTACATATGTCTCCAAATGAGAACATTCTGATTGAATAGCATAGAAATTTAGGATATTATTTTTCACTGTCTTCTTAGTCATCTTACGGTGATTTCTCAGTATCCCGAGTCCAAAACAGACGAAGGCCACTTACAGAAGAAGAAGTTATAGAGCTCCTTAATTAGTCTGAAACTGACGATCCATCCCATATTCCTAGGGATAATTTTGAACAAGAGGACAATGATGGAGGTAATTTCAAACGTTTTATATCATACAGTGTATTGTCAGCTGAGTAGCCTGGAAGCAAATCCCGCTAACTGCATGATAAGTGACACTCAGATAATCACGAAACACTCGTCCCATCCAAACTACAATGCATTACTGTTGCGTACGAATTTGTTTTAGCGCAGCCAACCTATAACTGAATAAGAAAAATATCCATTCTAATCGTAACTGACTGAAAGGTAGCTTTGAATGTTCAGATTGGTAAGCCTGATGTCTGTCCACGCACACGTTTGCTCCGGGCATGGCAAAGCAACAGCCACCCCTATTGGGTATTTGGCGGAGACAACATGCAGTTAGCTGTTTCGAGAGCTATTTTTAACAGTCTATATCCGGTTTTGCAACCTGAAACATATTCCATCACGTAGGCGCTGCAAAAATTTATAAGGCAGTGTGCCCAGCTCATAATCGACATAAAATTAATTTAGCAGCTTTTTCATCTGGGTTGCTGAGAAGTACGCTTTTTGTGAGTTTCTCTTTTTGTAATAGCATTTTTACTATAGGTTCTGGAATCCACTTATCATCGCAAAACAATGATGATAATGAACAAGATGGTCCTGAAATAGATATTTTGCCTGAAATTGATGTGATGGACGTTGTTGATCTAGAGAGGCCTCATGATTTTGCACACTTAACATCTAAAAAGATATACGGTGGAGGAAAAGAGCGCTCACGGATCTCCTTTTATCGAATGATACAAATGTTACTCTAAGCCAGTGGACAACCCTGAGATTCCCTACCAATTTAAACAAAAAATGTATTTCACTGATGTTCTTTTCCAGAAATGTGTGGAATGTACAAATATTTATGCAGTTTACACAGGTAATTTTCCTCCTACGACAGAAAAAGAAATACTTTCATTTATAGCAATTCATATACTGATGGGAATTTGAAATACCCGAGGAAACTGATGTTTCCCAGACACTGTATCAGTTAACCGTTTCCTAACAATTAGACATAACTTGCACTGTGTTGTCTGAGTCGTAGTTGTGTCCGGCTCTTCCAAACTCGCGCCAGGCGAAGTGCTTTCGCTTCGCGTCTAGTGTTTGCGGTGGCGCTTTGGCGCTTTCGGTTTGGCGCTCTGTTTGGATCGCTACCGCCCTCTGGCGGGAGGTGGAGCAAGTGTACGGTCGCGTGATGATCGGGCGGTGACCGAGAGAGGTGGTGGCGCGAGAGGGCCCTGCTGCTGGGGATCGTCAACTGCTCGCCACGTGCTTTGCCCGACCTCTTGGCTGTCAGGGTATAAGTCTGCCTTACTCGCATGTACGTGGCTTATGAAGCTTAGAAGCCGTGGTGCAGGAGATGAGTGCCTGGGACCGTATGTCTTCTTATCGGCCGTTGAAACCACTGGCAGCGGTTGACTGTGACGAGCATTTAGAAGTGCAACGTTTTCCCGGCGCTGTGGTGCAGTGTGAGAAGTTGAGTACTGTTTTTTCGTTTGCCTGTCCGCGGGAATGTGGTAATTGCTTCTTAGTCGGGCCGTTTCATTCACACCTCGACTGGGTGATTTAGGGTTGGTGTCGCGTGTCTCTGTGGTTCGGAGTCTGTGCTGGCACTTCCCTTGCTACATCTTCTGGTTTTGGGTAACTCGAGGAGGTGGTGGCTTGTAATGCAAGTTGTGTGGCTGTTCTGCTGTGGCCCTATAGAGCACCAATAACTACTCCGCCTATTGTGATTTGGGGCCCTTTACACGTGACACTCCCTCATCAAGCCAATGATGATTTTTTTTGGGAATTGCCTTTAATGTGAAGGTTTGTGTGACGGCTTATTCACATTTATCTTGTTACAACTGGCAGGTGTAATATAAGTTATTTAAATGGCGACAGACAACTATTTCAGCTTCAGTAAAAACTAGCTACTTAAAGGTGTCTTTTTAAGGAATTGATTTTTTATAGATATAAAAAGTTTAAATTCTTATTATTAGGAAGTTCTTAACGTCATACCTTGCAATATCCTTTATATAGAGAAAATTTGCCAGCTATTTAAAAGAGTTTCTTTTAATGTTGTCTTCGATATCTATATGTCAAGTTAAAATCTTACTATTGGGAAGTTGTTAACGTTATACATGGCAATCTCCTTTTCATAAAGAAAATTTGTCAGCTATTCGAAATTGTTTTTGAAATTGTTTTCTTTTAAATGCCAGACTTAAATATTAATATTAAGAAAAGCTTTTAATATAAAAAGATAACCTTAGCAGTGTTTTATTTCACCAGCACCTACTGGCCCCTACTTCCACAATAACGTTTTTGGAATAAAATGTGTACTTGAGTTGTTGTTTGTGAACCGCACTAATTGACGGTTCATTGTCATAATAAATGATCCTGACAAAAATGGTCGGTTCTAGAAAGTCAGACCAATATACAATTCATAAGAGAACGGGTGCTGAGTACACCAATAGAAGAATATCTTACTGTTGACGAGCAAATGGCGCCTCTCAACGGTGTTGCATGTAAAATAGTATGTGAAGGGCAAACCGAAACCATGGGGAATAAAAATATTTGCACTCCGTGGAACAAGCGGTCAGATGTTTGATTTTATAATATACACTCCTGGGAAACTTTATTGACACATTCCTGGGGTCAGATACATCACATGATCACACTGACAGAACCACAGGCACATAGACACAGGCAACAGAGTATGTACAATGTCGGCACTAGTACAGTGTATATCCACCTTTCGCAGCAATGCAGGCTGCTATTCTCCCACGGAGACGATCGTAGAGATGCTGGATGTAGTCCTGTGGAACGGCTTGCCATGCCATTTCCACATGGCGCCTCAGTTGGAGCAGCGTTCGTGCTGGACGTGCAGACCGCGTGAGACGACGCTTCATCCAGTCCGAAACATGCTCAATGGGGGACAGATCCGGAGATCGTGCTGGCCAGGGTAGTTGACTTACACCTTCTAGAGCACGTTGGGTGGCACGGGATACATGCGGACGTGCATTGTCCTGTTGGAACAGCAAGTTCCCTTGCCGGTCTAGGAATGGTAGAACGATGGGTTCGATGACGGTTTGGATGTACCGTGCACTATTCAGTGTCCCCTCGACGATCACCAGAGGTGTACGGCCAGTGTAGGAGGTCGCTCCCCACACCATGATGCCGGGTGTTGGCCCTGTGTGCCTCGGTCGTATGCAGTCCCGAAGGTGGCGCTCACCTGCACGGCGCCAAACACGCATACGACCATCATTGGCACCAAGGCAGAAGCGACTCTCATCGCTGAAGACGACACGTCTCCATTCGTCCCTCCATTCACGCCTGTCGCGACACCACTGGAGGCGGGCTGCACGACGTTGGGGCGTGAGCGGAAGAAGGCCTAACGGTGTGCGGGACCGTAGGCCAGCTTCATGGAGACGGTTGCGAATGGTCCTCGCCGATACCCCAGGAGCAACAGTGTCCCTAATTTGCTGGGAAGTGGCGGTGCGGTCCCCTACGGCACTGCGTAGGATCCTACGGTCTTGGCGTGCATCCGTGCGTCGCTGCGGTCCGGTCCCAGGTCGACGGGCATGTACACCTTCCACCGACCACTGGCGACAACATCGATGTACTGTGGAGACCTCACGCCCTACGTGTTGAGCAATTCGGCGGTACGTCCACCCGGCCTTCTGCATGCCCACTATACGCCCTCGATCAAAGTCCGTCAACTGCACATACGGTTCACGTCCACGCTGTCGCGGCATGCTACCAATGTTAAAGACTGCGATGGAGCTCCGTATGCCACGGCAAACTGGCTGACACTGACGGCGGCGGTGGCCAAATGCTGCACAGCTAGCGCCATTCGACGGCCAACACCGCGTTCCTGGTGTGTCCGCTGTGCCGTGCGTGTGATCATTGCTTGTACAGCCCTCTCGCAGTGTCCGGAGCAAGTATGGTGGGTCTTTGATTCGTAATCAACACGTCTTCGGTCCCTGGTTCGATCCCCGCCACTGCTAAATTTTGATACATAATCAGCATTGGCGGCCGAAGACTTCCGGCATAAGAAGTCAGCCTCATTCTGCGAACGGCCTTGTCAAAGAGGGCGGAGGAGCGGATAGAGGTTCAGGGGACTCTCTTGTCCTAAGGGTGGGAAATTGCCCCTAAAGGCGGAAGAATCAGCAATGATCAACGACATGAGGATGCAGAAGGCAATGGAAACCACTGCATTAAAGACACGTAACGTGTATCCACAGGACATGTGGCCTGTAGTTGAAGAAGTGTCATGATGATCTCTCCATTGGCAAAAGATTCCGGAATAGTACCCCATTCGGAGGTAGGTTACCATGAGAAAAAGATTGAATAATCCAGGAAAGGATAACGTTCTACGAGACGGGAAGTGGAATGTCAGAAGCTTGAACGTGGTAGGGAAACTAGAAAATCTGAAAAGGGAAATGCAAAGGCTCAATCTAGATATAGTAGGGGTCAGTGAAGTGAAGTGGAAGAAAGAGAAGGATTTCTGGTCAGATGAGTATCGGGTAGTATCAACAGCAGCAGAAAATGATATAACAAATGTAGGATTCGTTATGAGTAGGAAGGTAGGGCAGAGGGTGTGTTACTGTGAACAATTCAGTGACCGGGTTGTTCTAATCAGAATCGACAGCAGACCAACACCGACAACGATAGTTCAGGTATACATGCCGACGTCGCAAGCTGAAGATGAACAGATAGAGAAAGTGTATGAGGATATTGAAAGGGTAATGGACTATGTAAAGGGGGACGAAAATCTAATAGTCATGGGCGACTGGAATGCAGTTGTAGGGGAAGGAGTAGAAGAAAAGGTTACTGGAGAATGTGGGCTTTGGACAAGGAATGAAAGAGGAGAAAGACTAATTGAGTTCTGTAACATGTTTCAGCTAGTAATAGCGAATACCCTGTTCAATAATCACAAGAGGATGAGGTATACTTGGAAAAGGCCGGGAGATATGGGAAAATTTCAATTAGATTACATCATGGTCAGACGGAGATTCCGAAATCAGATACTGGATTGTAAGGTGTACCCAGGAGCAGATATAGACTCAGATCACAATGTAGTAGTGATGAAGAGTAGGCTGAAGTTCAAGACATTAGTCAGGAAGAATCAATACGCAAAGAAGTGGGATACGGAAGTTCTAACGAAAGACGAGATACGTTTGAAGTTCTCTAACGCTATAGATACAGCAATAAGGAATAGCGCAGAAGACAACACAGTTGTAGAGGAATGGACGTCTCCCAAAAGGGCCATCACCGAAGTTGGGAAGGAAAACATAGGTACAAAGAAGGTAGCTGCGAAGAAACCATGGGTAACAGAAGAGATATTTCAATTGATTGATGAAAGGAGGAAGTACAAACATGTTCCGGGAAAATCAGGAATACAGAAATACAAGTGGCTGAGAAATGAAATAAATAGGAAGTGCAGGGAAGCTAAGACGAAATGGGTGCAGGAAAAATGTGAAGACATCGAAAAAGATATGATTGTCGGAAGGACAGACTCGGCATACAGGAAAGTCAAAATAATCTTTGGTGATATTAAAAGCAACGGTGGTAACATTAAGAGTGCAACGGGAATTCCACTGTTAAATGCAGAGGAAAGAGCAGATAGGTGGAAAGAATACATTGAAAGCCTTTATGAGGGTGAAGATTTCTCTGATGTGATAGAAGAAGAAACAGGAGTAGATTTAGAAGAGATAGGGGATCCAGTATTAGAATCGGAATTTAAAAGAGCTTTGGAGGACTTACGGTCAAATAAGACAGAAGAGGTAGATAACATTCCATCAGAATTTCTAAAATCATTAGGGGAAGTGGCAACAAAACGACTATTCACGTTGGTTTGTAGACCATCTGGTGACATACCATCTGACTTTCGGAAAAGCATCATCCACCCAATTCCGAAGACGGCAAGCGCTGACAAGTGCGAGAATGATCGCACAATCAGCTTAACAGCTCATGCATCGAAGCTGCTTACAAGAATAATATACATAAGAATGGAAAAGAAAATTGAGAATACACTAGGTGACGATCAGTTTGGCTTTAGGAAAAGTAAAGGCACGAGAGAGGCAATTCTGACGTTACGGCTAATAATGGAAGCAAGGCTAAAGAAAAATCAAGACACGTTCATAGGATTTGTCGACCTGGAAAAAGCGTTCGACAATATAAAACGGTGCAAGCTGTTCGAGATACTGAAGAAAGTAGGGGTCAGATACAATAATTACAACAACCAAGAGGGAATAATAAGAGTGGCCGATCAAGAACGAAGTGCTCGTATTAAGAAGGGTGTAAGACAAGGCTGTAGCCTTTCGCCCCTACTCTTCAATCTGTACATCGAGGAAGCAATGATGGAAATAAAAGAAAGGGTTACGAGTGGAATTAAAATACAAGTTGAAGGGATATCAATGATACGATTCGCTGATGACACTGCTATCCTGAGTGAAAGTGAAGAAGAATTAAATGATCTGCTGAACGGAATGAACAGTCTAATGAGTACACAGTATGATTTGAGAGTAAATCTGAGAAATACGAAGGTAATGAGAAGTAGTAGAAAAGAGAACAGCGAGAAACTTAACATCAGGATTGATGGTCACGAAGTCAATGAAGTTAAGGAATTGTGCTACCTAGGCAGTAAAATAACTAATGACGGACGGAGCAAGGAAGACATTAAAAGCAGTCTCGCTATGGAAAAAAAGGCATTTCTGGCCAAGAGAAGTCTACTAATATCAAATACCGGCCTTAATTTGAGGAAGAAATTTCTGAGGATGTACGTCTGGAGTACAGCATTGTATGGTAGTGAAACATGGACTGTGGGAAAACCGGAACAGAAGAGAATCGAAGCATTTGAGATGTGGTGCTATAGACGAATGTTGAAAATTAGGTAGACTGATAAGGTAAGGTTCTACGCAGAATCGGAGAGGAAAGGAATATGTGGAAAACACTGATAAGGAGAAGGAACAGGATGATAGGGCACCTGCTAAGACATGAGGGAATGACTTCCATGGTACTAGAGAGAACTGTAGAGGGCAAAAACTGCAGAGGAAGACAGGGATTGGAATACGTCAAGCAAATAATTGAGGACGTAGGTTGCAAGTGCTACTCTGTGATGAAGAGGTTAGCACAGGGAAGGAATTCGTGGCGGGCCGCATCAAACCAGTCAGTAGACTGATGACCAAAAAAGAAAAAAGCCAGAGGTAATGGCATCGAATTTTGTGGGAGTTGGAAACAAAGATGTGGGTGAAAGATAATACTGAAAAGAAATATGTTGAAATTGATCGGCCAGAAGTTATTCAAGTTTACATTCAACATGTCGGAGGAGTCGACAAGATGGATTTTCTGATCACAGTTTATCGCACATTCATCAGATCTCGAAACTGGATTCTTCGCATGTTTGCTCATACAGTTCATATTGCATGTGTGAATGCTTGGATTGAATACGACAAAAAGCATCAGAATTAGGTCTTCCTAAAAATAAGACTCTTGATTTGCTTCACTTTAGGGCATGTGTGGTCTAAGTAATGACAAAAATAGACAAGCCAGCTGTCAGGAAAAAGGGGTGTCCCTCTAGTGAGAGTCCAATGCCATCTCCAAGTACTTCAAAACGAGTCAATGCGGACGTTCGTCCAAAAGCTGGCGTTCGTTTGGACAACGTTGGGCATTTTCCAGTGGTCAGTGTCAAAAAATCATTTGACAGTTGCAAGAAACCGGGTTGTAAAGGCAAAACCGAATTTTATTGTATAAAATGTAACATTCACTTATGTGAAAGAAATTGTTTCTTTGATTATCAATCTTCGGAAGTGTAAAACCATAGTTTATGTGTAAATTATTAAGTAAGCTTTGTGTAATTTATGTATTTTGGTGAAATAAAATAAAATAAAATACTTTAACTTTTCGACTTATACCACACCCATTTGAACATAATGTCCTCATGTTGGGAAGGGTTGTATCTCCCCTTGGGGAGCACCTCGAAATGTTTTATACATCTGAAAAATCATAATTTAATTCGAAGAACTGGATAGCAAAGCCATGATTGTGTTTTAAGGATAAATAATTCATTACCGAAAGGGTTAAAGTAAGCCAAAGAAATAAAAAAGGCATTCTTACGATAAAAATGATCACTCGGTCTCCGAAATTTACTTCATTCTGATTTTACCGCAAAAAACACGATTTCCCTGTTCTTTTTTCAAGTGCCACTTCTGTGTTTCACACTTTTCTGATTCAGTACAAATTTTGTAAGAAGGTGTGCAGATATATGTAATTAATGATGGTCCTGCTGTTTTGTGAAAACTTTATTCATTGCTACAATAGAGCGGTCTAAGGCTGCTCATAAAATGCGCGTGAAATTCGGTTTCACGCTAATCGCAATCTCCTGAGATGTTTTAAAGTGATAAAGATGACGATAAAGATATATTCAGGTGTGTTTTCCTAGCAGTAGTGCCTCAGTTTTCAGTTTTTATTGTTGCATATGCTTTTTAAATAAACGATGACAACAATTTTAAAATAAGGGACAGTAACGAGACTTAAGCTTTTCAATAGTTTATTATTTGTTGTATGTATCGTTCAGCTTGAGATATAATAAGCTTTTAAGAAAATTTATCTATGTAATATTGTCCTACCATAATTTTACCTACATAATATATTTACCTAGGTTAGTATCATAAACTCCACACAGTATTTAATATTTCGTTCAGTATCCTATTTGTGTTTGCTGTTATTTTGTGCACTGTATTAAATATTTATGGTTATTTTTCCTTTCTTTTGATATATAGTCTCATGCATATAAGAATAAGATGTATATAACTGTAAGACTTAAAAATTAAGAAAACGATAAAAAATGAAGAAAATTTTAACAATTAGAAAATATAAAAGAATAACAAAATAATGAAACGCAAAACATTTGAAAAAATTAAAACCTAAAACAAAAGTCCTCCAGCAGGCATATGACCTTGACGTGCTGGTGAGGCTTGTGTGCTCTGAGGACACAGTTGGCTACACTGGACAGGTTCAATCATACCAGGTTGATAGCTGAAGAGGCGTCAGACTAGCGCTGTCCAATTCAAACAACTTGGTTCGAAGAACAGTGCCAAAACCTACACCGGATCATTCGTGGCCAGAGTTAACAAAAATCTACATCGGCTGCCAAGAAATGGTATCCTAACGTCAAAATTATGGTAGAGTAAAAGTTAGGAAGCCAGAATGAGAAGTGCTCCTATCATAGCAGAATAAAGGTGAATGCGTTCTGGTCAGAGCTAGAGATGTAAAACAAGAGAACTGACTAAGGTGGTAGCTTCAAAGGCGTTTAAATCAAAACATCTTGACATATTTAAGTTTCTTTCACGACTTAACCCTACTTTCAAAGCGCATTGAGTTGTCTTGGCTGCAAGTTTGGCACACCTACTTCTTGCAATTTATAGGGTGCAGTTCTTAATCATGAGCCCAAAATCCAGAAAACTGGGAGGTCATAGGGAAAAATATATACTGTTATATGACAGCAGGGCATAAACGCACTAGCTAAAACAGTTTTCTGGGATGGATAACATTTCTGCGTTCGGTTTGTTCGGGGGGAGAAGCTGAAAAAGTTGTTTTGTTTTTTGGGTCAGGAGAATGGGGTTCGTTTATTCCTCTAAGGGACCATTTCTCCCTGACTCCGCCCCCAGTAACATGTAAGGGGTGTAAGAACAAATAACACAAATTTTTGTGCTCCTAGGGAGCGGGATGCATCTATTACAGTAAGTATCCGAGAGTGTGAGTGCATCTATAATTGGAAGTCTCCCAGTGTGGGGATGCATGCAGCCTAAACTTTAATGGCACGTTGCATCATATTTCAAAGACTTGACAAATTCCATGTAGAATGACGTGATGGCAGATGTCATTTTATGCATGACATAATACATTTACTTTTCTTGATATGGTGCACCATATTACATGATATGGGAACTAATACTAACAAATAAAGAAGCGGATTTATGTCAAGATGATATTGATTTAAATGTCTTCGAAAGTGTGAAATCAATTAGATTAACGAAAAGCGAGTTCCCTCATTTACATCCCTAACTCCGCCCTGGGCCAATAGAACATTTTCGTGCTGTGACAGCAGCATTGTTCATTCTGGTCGCTATAATTCTGATCTTTTAACTAATTTGGTGACGCTGTATAACGCTGCACGATGGCCGAAACATACAGTATTCTCGTATGAAACACCACAGTCGGTGCATCTTCTATCACTGAAGGTTCATACTCTACCACACTTGTATAAATATGGTATGTATTGGCTGTTGCCTCCACGTTAAATAATTAATATTAAAGTTGGCGGATACTGCTATTGTCTCTTCAACCAAAAGCTCACGCAGCCAAAGTACGTAACCTTGCAAATGTGTTTTAGTGCCGCGAAGAAGCTTTCCGGACATTCATTTCTATTTAAAATGACACGTATTCGGACCGGACATCTCGTCTTTAAAGTCCGTAATGGGGACTCAGAACACATTCTGTGCTTAGAGTGGATTGGAGACTAAAAGCAGCTAGAGATGTGGATAAGAATACGCCTCGCTCAACTCAGCAAATAACCATAAAAGTTAATTCCCCATATACTAGTCAAGTACTACTCAAATGTATCTGCTTCCGCACAGGAATTAGCGAAGGGATGGCCTCCACACGCACTGCCACTACCACTATTACGATTCCGTCCCAGTTCCATCGGTCCGGTACGTAGCGTCGTCCTGAGGGCAATTAGACGGTAAAAGTACTCAGCACATTTTTATACGAATAACAATAAATTACCTCGGAAGCACTATAACCAAAATGTCGTTTACAGTAAGCGATATTCACAATAATTCACATTAATTAATTCATATTAATTCATATTAATTCGTCTTAGGGAAATACATATTGTGTCAGGAACACTAAGTCAATACACAGAAATAACTGACATTTGTTAGAAGTTTCATTGTTGTACGTTCAATTGCCTTCTCAGAAATGGAACAAATGTTAGGTGTAAAATTAACATGGACCGGATAGCTAAATATGCTTTATGAATTGGTCAGTATTTATTTCTGTACACAGGCATCGAAGAAGTGACCAATGCATGGAGCGTATTTCCATATCCTGTCCGTGTTAATTTGACACATAACATTTGTTCCATTTGTGAGAAGGCTATTGAATGAACAACAATTAAACTTCAAACAGACATGAACTACCTACTGTGCGATAAGAAATGACCTGAGTTTGAACACTTACAGATGATTAAAGACAGTGTGACGCATACGTCTTATCTTCTTCAGCCTCTTACGTATCGTCAAACTTTCGTTTGTGACATCTAGCTGACTGTCTTGTTATTTTTGCTATTTCTGTCACAGATCTTTCAGTATCTTGCACTTTACAGTTGTCACAATGGTGATGACCTGAGACCATATTCTTTCCAGGAATAATTCCTAATTTTTGTAGTAGCCAACACCACACCATCAATACCACAGTTTTATGTGAGAAAATCCTAATGGACTCCTATTTTTAACGTCTGCATACCTACAAAGACAATTTTTGGTAGACAATTCCAAATCAAGCTGTTAAAATACATATTTGGATTTTGGGTTCGCCCATGAAAACACCTGTTCAGTAGCTCAGGCCTGGTAAAATCTCTGAATATAGGTTTAATAACACTAAGTACAGCTGCTGAAAGAGTATACTAATGCGAATAAGAATCTACTGTAACGTTTGCCCTGTTAAATGTTCATCATCATGTGTCTCCTTTTGGGCAGAGACCTTGACATGGACTTTCATCTGTAGAAGATTTATGAAAAATATTGACATACACTGTTTTTCGTAGCCTCTATATTGTCCAAATTCCTTCTAATTGCCTGTCCATAATATTCTGGATATTTTCTTTTAATTCTTTGCCATTTGAGGAGTTAACCATGATCTAATCTTTTGCCTTTCAGGTCAACTGTTAGTTTCCTATGTCTGGTTTCCAAAAGTTTTTTGTTTATTTTTTTTTTTACATGGCCGTAACTTTCAATTTTGATAATTTCCACATCTCCATAGGTGATGGAATTCACCACAGTCATGTAGGCCTTGCTGACTTTAAGAAATCTAGTATAACGAATGTCTTTTGTCTTTTCTGATATTTCAAATATTTTTTTAAACCAAATACTTTCATCCCACCACTGTAATCCTCGTAGTTAGAAACGCAGCTCAGTTTGTGGGCATCCTGTCGTACCTCCTGTTAATCTTTTGCAAGTCTGAGAATATTTCGTCATAATTTCGACACCAATGATCTTTCCTGCGTCTACGCTTGTTGCTGTAACAACACCGCTTAGACAGAGATGTCCGCTTTCTTGCCAGCTCCAGTTTAGGGCAGTGGCGAGGTCTACCCAACCTTCATTTTCTACGACAGGTTCACTTACAGCATAGTTCATGCTCTCTTCACTAACTTCAATTGCAGCTTTCTCCAATAATGCTCCCAAATTCTAAAAGTTTTTTTTGAGCATGCAAATTCATGACAGCACAGGAAATCTTTGCAGCAACCATACCTTTCCCAAATGAACGTAGAGCGAACACATGTCTTGTATACACTTCATAATGCCCATTTGGGTCTTGCTTCGATGAAGTCATAAAGAAAACTACAGATAAACAATTATGGCAAACAATTCATAGTGGAATTGCAAGACATTTTTTACCATTGTCACTTTCTTCAATCTTCACGCATTCAGATGCTCCACACCTCCTGCATTTCATAAATTTTAAAACAATTTCGGATAAAACACTCATGTCCAAAATAATGTTGTTCTTTCTTAATTATTTTCTGCGAGCATTCTATATTCATCAGAAAAAGTGGTCAGTTTTTTGGACGAAGTATTGTGAGCAGTATTGAGTGGAGCACTTTTCCATGGTTTTGCTGTGATGTTTTCGCGTGATATACGTACATAAGGTGTGTACATTCTGTGATGACTTCGTTCAAACTTTGTCTTTGTAAATGCATATTTTGGTTTGGTCATCTTCCTTGAGATCTATGTAAAACTGGATCCACTACAACACAACAACGCAAATACATTGATCTGAACAACAACAGAAACTTCAGAACATGAAACACGGTGTGATACAGCTAAGCATCGTGATGGCACTGGTACAGGTTAGACACACATTACACATAAAAGGAAACGAAAAGATATGAGAGAAGGAAAGATGGGCGTCAAATCGTACTGTCATAGCAAATCCGGGTATGACACACAAACATAATAAAATAAAATAAATGTCCTAAAACCAATTTTTCAGGAAAATCCTTTGGAGAGTTTATGAAGAAAATCACATTCCCTAAAAAATCGAATAAAATCAATTTATTTTGACGAATACTACATATCGGTCCCCGTATAGAAAAATGTCAAAGTACAGAATAGTTATCGTTTAACCGGGGATGAGTATTTTCTTTTCCACAGGTGGTTGTCTTTGATCGGACGTACTGCTAGCACAGGTCTTGAGTATTCACGAGGTGTAGAACAACATTGGGGGCTTGGAGTGCGAGTAGCGTGATCGTGTTGGATTAAAGGAGTCTGTGAAGTGATGACACATACAGGATGGCCAGGAACAGCCTGTAAAGCTTGTAAGGGCGTTAGGGCACTGCAAGGTAGTTTGTGCCAAGAAGTAATCGTTAAGAAAAATATTCGATTCGATGTGCTGTTTCCGAGTTAATTAGCACTGAAGTTAGCCAATCATGTTGTTCTGTGCGTAAATTCAAAAAGCCTGCCGGAGACGGTGTCACCAAACGTGTTCTTTGGTTGGTTTCCTGAAACCGGACTAGAGACTGGAACATGGGACTGTAGTGAGGATCGGGTCTGATTCAAAGGCTGAGCAACTTCTTGCTCTGTCATCTACGCTGTGAGAAGAACCAATACTAATGGTAACTGGCGGGACGCTTGAATTTGCGACCGTGACGACCTGATTGACCAACTTCAGTGCCAATTAATTCTTTAACAGCGCTCCGGTAACGAATTTTTTCTTAACATATATTTCTCAGCAACTAGTCTTCAGGTCATGCTGAATATACAGGACATTAGCTGCATTTCTCTGGTGTTTCAACAGATATCTGCATTTCGCATTGTCTAGCTACAGTCACCCCCCAAAAATTGCGTTCATCGCGTTTTTATTGCGACGGCCAGTGTCGAGTGAAAGTATCGAAAAAAAAAGGGGCCCAGATTAGTCTCACGTGATAACCAATACTCTAGTAGCCACAATCTTGTCTTAGGCCGCACTGACTTCTAGAGTCAAGCATTCAATCCTACGGAGTCGTTGCTGAATTCCTGTTTGTTTTCCTTGTTTTACTGTCTCTGTTAATACATACCGATAAAGCGAATATCGGACTAGACTAAGTTAGGAGCGCTCTGTCGATTGGGGACGTAAAAGTGTGATTTAACAATTATTTTCTTTGCAATGGTATACAAACCGACACTTTATGTTGACACTTGACCTCGGGTGAGGGATGTGACGATTAGTAAATGCTTGGGCTGACTACAGCTACACAATGCCAAAAATAACTTGCAAATATCTTAGGAAATACCAGAGGAAATGCGACTGACGAGTCTTACTAGATATACCCGGTCTCGTATAGTCAATATTCAGATATATCAAAGGCACGATCATTGGATGTAGAGAAAGTCTAGTAAACATGGGCTTTGGAATGAGTATCTTAAGAGTTATGAGAACTTCATGTTCATAGTTCTTTAGGCGTGCAATTTAGGGCCCGTAGTTATTAGATAATTTTTTGCTAGTTTTGGTTCGTTCTACCTCCTCAAATTTTAAAGGCAAAGACCTTGTAGTAGAAGAAATGGTTTCAAAGTGTCGAAGGTAAAGAGTGCTCATAGCTGTTATAGCATTTTAGAGTCCATATTTACTAGAGTCTTTGTCTCGAAAGATATTTCGTATCATATTCCTGAATATCGACCAAGCTTCCTGGGACACGCTGTATATGAGACAGGCGCATCACAGCCGAGAGCATTATAGTAACGATTCTACATCTACATCTACATGACTTATCTGCAATTCCCAGTTAATTGCCTGGCACAGGAATCATTGAACCACTTTCAAGCTACTTCTCCACCGTTCCACCCTCGAACAGGGTGCGGGAAAAACGAACAGTTAAATCTTTTTGTGCGGAGTCTGATTTATATTATTTTATTGTGATGAACGCTCTTCCCTACGTAGGTGGGCCCCAAAAACATGTTTTCCTACTCTGAGGAGAAAGTTGGTAATTGAAATTTCATGCCGGTCGCTGGTGGCCGAGCGGTTCTGGCGCTACAGTCTGGAACCACGCGACCGCTACGTCGCAGGTTCGAATCCTGCCTCGGGCATGGATGTGTGTGTTGTCCTTAGGTTAGTTAGGTTTAAGTTGTTCTAAGTTCTAGGGGAATTATGACCTCAGCAGTTGAGTCCCATAGTGTTCAGAGCCATTTGAACCATTTTTTTTTAATGTCATGAGAAGGTCCTGCCCCAGCGAAAAACGCATTGGTGTCTTTCTCTCCCGTATTTCGCAATAATACGAAACGAACTGCTCTTCTTTGAACTTCTTCAATATCTTCAACCAATTCCACCTGATGCGGATCCCAGACTGCACAGCACTACTCCAGAAGAGGGAGGACAAGGGTAGTGTAAGCAGTCTATTTAGTAGACCCGTTACATTTTTTAAGTGTACTGCCAATAAATCGCAGTCTTATGATTGCTTCCCCAAAACATTATTTATGTGATCTTTCCAATTTAAGTCATTCGTAATAGCAGTCCCTGACTATTTTGTTGAGTTTATAGGCTCTAGATTTTTGTGATGCATCGTTTAGCTGAATTTTAGCGGATTCCCTTTGGTGTTCAGATATCTTGTTCAAATCATTTTGCAGTTTGTTTTGATCATCTGATGACTTTGTAAAATGGTGAATGGCATCATCATTTGCAAGCACTCTAAGAGGTCTACTCAGATTATTTCCTAAATCGTTTACGTAGATCAGGAACAGCAGAGGGCCTGTAACACTCCCATGGGGAACGCCAATGTTATTTATCTTTTACAAGATTACTTTCAATCAGTTATCACGAACTGTAACTAAATTGCATGTTTATAGAGTGTCGTCTCAGTTGTGTTAGTAGATTCATGATTTCCTGTCAGAAAAGACAGTAAATCACGAATCCAGTCTTTTTTGACAGGAAATCACGAATCCAGACCCACAGCTACTACGATACTCCTCAATAGGCATGCAATTTATTTAGATATCTCTTGTGAGGAACGGTGTCAAAAGCCTTTTGGAAATTTAAAACTATGGAATTAGTTTGACGTCCCTTCTCGATAGCACTCATTACTTCACCAGTGGAATTTTGTTACCGATAATATCAAGAAATGAGTCAGTTCTATGTATTACTCGTAAGAATATTTCGAGTGGTACGGGTTCAGTTTAAATTCTCATCGCTTGTTGTTCACCTCTAATTTTTTCCTTTTATTCTTATTTCAATATCTTACACAAAAGGTGGGCCGGCAGCGGCAATATTACGCCGATCTTCGGCCACAGATAGAACAAATAGACACAAGGAAGACACAGGAAAACAAAAATATAATGGTGGGCAAAAAACAGTAGACACTCGTAAAAAATATGGAGCCGCTCACAGGTGGAGCGTAATAAAAAAAATAACTTTCAGTACTTGTACTAGGATACTGACTACTGAGACGACACACGAGAACGGTGGGCGGTGAAAACACTAAAGCACTAACACAAAGGCACACACAAAGAACCGATGCCAATGATCTCTGGCGCACGAATGTTCACTTGACGTGTACGAGTCTAGGGACCTGCCAAAAGGGGAAAAGGTGGGGGAGGAGGCAGAGGGGAGGGTGTAGATGCCAGTGTCAAAGGAGATGGGAGGGGGAGGAAAGAAGGTTCGGGGGTAGAGGAAGCCCGGTGTGAGGAGGGATGGAGGAAGGGAGGAGGGAGGGAAGGGAGAGACGGTGCCCTAAGGGAACACAGAGTGTGGAAGGGAGGATCAAAATTGATAGGAAGGGTAGATGGAGGGGATGAGGGCACCATCAGGGAGGGGGAGTTACTGGAAGACAGTTTGGCAGAGGGTATGGAGAGTGGAGAGGTGGAGAGCAGGTGGGACGTGGGAATACAGGTGTGGCAGCAGATGGGGGAGGGAGAGGATGGGAGAAACAAGTGGGTTAGTGGAATCAAGTTTATAGGAGGTGTAGAGGATACGTATCTGTTCAAGGAAAAGGAGGAGGTGCGGGAACGGAATGAGGTCATATAGGATCTGTGTGTGGGAGGGGAGACAGATGGAATAGGCGAGGCGGAGCGTATGGCATTCTAGGATTTGAAGTGATTTGAAAAAGTTAGGAGGGGCAGAGATCCATGCAGGGTGGGCGTAGCAGAGGATAGGGTGGATGAGGGATTTATAGGTGTGGCGGATGGTGGAGCAATCCAGAACCCATGTACAGCCAGAAAGGAGCTTGAGGAGGTGGAGGTGGGACTGTGCCTTGGCTTGGATTGTCCAGATATGGGGGCTCTCCAGGAGAGACGACCGTCAAGGGTGACTCCAAAATACTTGAGGGTGGGAATGAGGGTGAGAGGACGGCCATAAATTATGATAAAGAAGTCGAGGAGACGGGAGGAAGGGGTGGTTTTGCATATAATGATCGCCTGGGTCTTGGAAGGATTGACCTTGAGCAACCACTGGTTGCACCAAGTGGTGAACCGGTCAATATGGGATTGGGGAAGGTGTTGGGAGCGTTGCAGGGTGGGGGCGAGGGCAAGAAAGGCGGTATACTAGAGAAGGTAGACGGGGGGGGGGAGGGGGGTGGAGGCGGCTTCATGTCTGCCGTATACAGAAGGTAGAAAAGAGGGGAGAGGACGGAACTTTGGGGCACACCAGCGTAGGGATAAAAGATGTAGGAATCCGTGTTATGGATGGTGACATAGGAAGGACGTTGGGAAAGAAAGGACCCGATCAGACGGACGTACTTGATAGGAAGGGTGAAGGTTTGGAGCTTGAAGAGGAGACAGGAATGCCATACACGGTCGAAAGCACGCTCAAGGTCGACGGAGAGGAAGGTGGTGGACGGACGGGAGCTGAGCTGTTCGGAGAGGAGATGGGTAAGGTGAAGGAGAAGGTCATCAGGTCATCAGCAAGGTAAGGTCAGCAGTAAGGAGGCGGTGCTGGCGGAGGAGATGCTGGTGGATCCATCGGGTAAGGATGGATTCCAAGCTCACTTGTAATGGGTGGTCGTATAGGTATAGCATCCTTTGCAAATACCCTGCTAGGGTTTACATCAAAACATATTCTGCAAATCCCACAATATTTCGTCGACGCAGCTGTTAGACATCTTCAGGTTATGATAGCATCTGTTATCACTGGCACCGGCCGGCCTGTTGATAGGTGCTCGACTCCGTCGAAATTTTCCAGGCCAGGGGTAGGCAATGCAAGTGTGGTGCAAGAACTCGCAGTTGGAGGATACCAACGGCTTACTGCCCCTAGCGGAAGCCGTACAAAGGAGTTTCGCGCTTGCGCTCTGGGGAATGAATGTGCTGCCAGACGCTCCTGTGCTTAAAAGCTGAATTGAAGCTCAGCAGTATACTGCATCGAGTCATGAATCAGAAGTTCTTGTTTCTTATGTTCTGATTTACTGCCAGCCAGTGCGGGATTTCAGGCGGTACTTACCTGAAAACTTGCATACTTGTTGACAAGATTGTCTGCCGAACCGATATATATGGCTTCGCAGATGAATATCGATCTTCTAGTTAAACACGCGATGCCCCGTGTGGAGGCAGCGCTCTGCTACCGCTTATTTATCAGGTTGGTCCACGCGTGTATGGTGATGGAGTTCAACACAACGTTCTTGTTATTCTTTGACACTGTCAACTTGAGGAGATTTTCTTTACTGATTACTAGTTTCGGCTTATTACCGAGCATTCTTCAGGTCAGTCTAAGATGTTGTTCACTGTGTGACACTCATTGCACAAAGTCGTATTTTTCAGAGCAAAGTCGCTCTAATTAAATAAAAACTCCTAAGGGAAAAATCTTATTTGGTTATGTAAACTTAGAACGTTAATCGCTAATCAACATTTTACCCCGGCGTTGGCGGGCGGGTAGCATTGGTAGCCGGCTAGACTCTCGTCACATGAACAACTTCTTATAGAAATTTAAAATCTGAAAACAAACTGTAGCTATTTCAAACGGATTAAGTACTAGCGATGAAAATGGTTCCGTAGGTAGTACAGTACTAAGAAAGTAGGATAGTATCATCTTTGAGTTCTTTATTGGAGGGCTGACGGGAGGAGGGAGGGAGAGGGGGAGGTGCTTGAGCTCCTTGGGCCTCTCCGTCCATCTCTTCTTCTGGGTCTGCTGCTGTTTCTATCCACAAATGCGCATGAATACTGAAAGCATCGGCCTTACGAAGCTCACTAGCCTTTTTCCCGCACGGTCGTCTGCGAACCATGGATGAAGCGCAATAAATAGTTTCTACATTCCTAGATTTCAGGGAAACATTCACCACAGCGCCTCACTGGAAACTGTTTACCTAAGGAATAGGCTACCAGATACACGAGTGACTTAAAGATTTTGTTGAGTAAGAGAAGAAACATAAATTGATCTGGCTCTCTAAATAAATACATGATCTAATGAACAGTGTGAGCTGCAATCTATGACAATTTCCTGATGACGCTGTATTGTGAGGGATGTGTTGTTTGAGTGACGGTAGGAGGATGTGGGATGACTTACACACAATTTCTATTTGGTGTGAAGACATGGCAATGTGCTCCGACTGTAGAAAACTTAAGTTAAAGCAGATGACTAGGGAGAGCAATCATGTAACTTTCGAATACAGGATTTGTTGTGTGCTGCTAGACACAGCCACGTCTATTAAATATTTAAGCATAACATTTCGAGGGGATACGAGAAAGAACGAGCATGTAAGGTTAAGAACAAGTAAGTATGATGCATCATGTAATAAGATTGCTATGCATTAATGTGACAGTACGAGAGAGAGAGAGAGAGAGAGAGAGAGAGAGAGAGAGAGACATTCTTTATTACTTTGTGGCGTAGTGCACTTAGATAATTAATTTTAGATAGTAAGCTTTTGTTCTTGTTAAGATTTAATTCCATGAGAGAGTAATCTGTTCTTTATTGTGTGGTACAAATCGAAGCCATTGCGAGATTTCGAAGGGAACTTGTGTATACATCTGTATATTTGATAGAGAGACTAAAGTCAATAAAACTTCGTTCATTTCGAGATGGTACGTGTTATTTCCACAAACGACGTATACTCCAGTGTGATCTATTAATGAATACCATCTCGAGAACAATTCCGACGGGAGCGTTCAGTTCTAATTAAATAATTTGATGCTTTCTTCGGAAAATCAGTGATTTCACGGTTGCTATGCAACAGAGCCCCGACGAATAACACTTTCAGCATCAATACAGCATGTGCAGCAACTGGAGCAGATCGCCATACCAACGGAAGCTTTTAGCGTGAAAGCAGTTTCACCCATCGCTCCGTGTCCCACCAAGGGTGTATGTATTCACTACAACAAATCCTACACACATACAATCTTTCATACATATAAAGCAACAACACAAGGTGGTGTGGGAAACATGTCAGTATAAAAAGCTTCGTATAGGCAAATTACAAATAACAGGAAGTGAGGGTATTTGAGTGATTTTGTAATTCTCTGCCTGTTAGACAGGATTCGATCCTGATACAACAGCAGTAAAAAGGAACTCGAACCTGCAATACCACTTTAATTGATGACAGTTAGACACATCACTAAAAGTCAAAAATATTTGTGATTACTGATAACCGTAACATACTTTGTAACAGATATAGTTCATATCTTTAAGGAATTTAGTTATTTATTAATTAAGTAATTAATGTTTCATTTTTGTGCATGTATGTATGTACAGCTAGAAAGAGTAACTAAATAAGTTCTTTGTGTGTTTCATGCTAACTGAACGTTCGAGAGTATCTTGTAAAGAGAACGTGTACGCCCTCCTAGCACCCAGGGTGAAACTTCAAAAAGGACAGATATTTGAATTACTAGCTTTCTGGAGCATTTATGCGTTGTAAGACCTTTTAGTTATTGACTTTTAAGCATCAATGAGTAGTTTCTCCATAACTTTGATTAGAATTTCACTAGTTTAGTAGATAAATTAACAATATATCATGTATTTTCTGTGTAATGTGTACGTGTTACATTGTAAAGTGCACATCAACAGCATTACGACATTTACATATTTGCGTGTGCAGAGATTAATATAGACTCTTGTGAGAAGACTTAATAGAGAAACTATCTACTGCTTATTTACATGGTGATAACTAGGTCTATTTTTGAAGCCAATAAGTAAGCACGTAATATCACGATGGCACAAAATCAAATAAGTAATGTAACTACATCCTGAAATAGTGCCACAGAACTTCAGTCAGGCATAGTTAGCGAGGTGTCAGTTACGGCTGAGCAACTTGCAGTAATTTCTGCTCTCACGTCGGCAAACGAAACGGTTGCAATTTCCGACATTCATATGTCGGGTGAAATCCAAAGACATATGCAGCAACCAAATAATAACATGAATGTGACCTCTGATAGAGAAGCACTCACTAGGGGAGAATTCCCCGCAACTACGCGCGAAACCGAAATAACTGTGCGGAAAATTGTGTCGGTACAATCTTCAATAAACCCAGTGCAAACTTCAGTTGCTGAGAATACTGATTTGTTATCCCAGCTGATGTCGAATTTGACCGTCATATCACAAGCGTTTAACGTAATAGGGAATAAGGTCCAAGCATTGGAAACTGCGCAAATTAATTTTGCAACAGCACAGTCCACTTTTGCAAATGATATGAAACCATACAAGCTAATTTTGCTCCAGCACAGTCCACTTTCGCTCAGGAGCAATCCGAAAAACTAGAAGTAACAAATAATAATATTACTGAAAAATTCCGAAATTTGGAAGCAAAACAGGGCCACTTGATGGCCAGTCAAGCACAACTCGTCGTCACACAAGAAAGGTAATACAAAGAATTAACAACCAAATACGAAGACATCTTATATCGTCTAGATAAACTAAATAATCAAGAGTAATAAGTTATCCATGTACAGAAGACCATTGCACAGGACAATCAAGAACGAAAACGAGTAAGCAATCAATTATCTTACTCGGTGGGTAGACACTCTTAGTCTCGAGGGTGGGAAACAAATAGAAAAACGTTTCAACGAACATAAGATCGCTTTTTCTAAAGAGATAGAGTAATGGGCGAAAGTGCAAACCGATTTAGAGTAATGGGCGAAAGTGCAAACCGAGACGGTGTAATTATATGGATCTAACGTTAGCAGAAGAAACGGTTGCTAACGTACAAGTTAACAAGGAAACTGCACAAGGAAAACTTATATCAGAAATGATTAAACAAAATATAAGAGAAGAAGGCAAAGATTGAAATAAACACAAAGCATGCCAGCAAGGTTTACTTAATAAAAGAGGGGCCCCAGTTACCTGCAGTTTATCAAAAGCAGACATTATTCCTGACGAAATCAGTGAAACTGAATCGAAACAACAATACCCATGTATTGGTGCGTATTCACGTAATCAACAGTAACCAAACTATCAGGAATATCATCCACCACGAAATAGTCACCAGAATACACCTGTGACTATGAATGAGGAAAAAATGCTTAAATATTGTCAATTTCAGATATTTGACCGCGAGGGAAAGTCGATCAATCCCGTGGTCTTTATCAGGCAATTTAGAGGGATGTTGCCACGAATATGGACTGAGTAACAAAAAATTATGTACGTTGCAGGATTCATACATGGGGATGGATCGACGTGGTCGTCAGAAGCATCCGAATGCTGTCAAGAATAGAAGCATCCGAATGGTGTCAAGAATATCATCAATTTGGAAACGTTTTCTTGCACAAATACTGGAATAAGCGAGTGCAAAATTAACAGAAGAACTTCAGCAAGATATGACGCCTTGTCAAGAGGAATATACAACTGTACCTGTTGTGACAATTCAAGAGGAAATTGAAGGCATTACTGTGCAGGTAACTTTAGACACGGGAGCAGCAGTAAATGTTGTTTCTTAGAAGTTACTTCAAAAAATACTACAGAAAGTAAATCCACCGATTTTACCTTTCAGTGTTGTAGGATTGTGGGCCCAACTGCTCAGCCTTCTCAGGTTAAAGTGTAGACTCAACTACAGTTAAATATAGGAGATATAGCTATAAATTGCATATCCCTTGCAATAGAAAAATTGGTTGAGGACTGTATCCTGCCAATTGATGATTTTATAGAGAGGAACTGGAATATCGATTTTTCTCTGAGCCGTGCCAGTTTTACAATAATGGATCAGAGACATCAGGTGAATCTTCTCAGGGAATATAGTCGTCACGGAAAATATTGCCATGGACGAAAACTGCAAATCAAATGGGTACATTGTGAACCTGCACAGGACTACCAAATTAATTATTTGCAACCAGTCTTAAAAACTGATGATGTGGTATACGAAAAAGTAGAAGAACCAGAATATTAGAAACACCATCAAAGAAAGGAATTATACGATCTTATACACGAATATCATTAAGTATTTAAAGAAAAGCCAGGTGTAATCAAGGGATACAAATGTCATTTAGATGTGATTCCACACCAAGTTTCCTGCCGTACTTTTATCCAGTACCGTGGGATCTACGAAAGACAGTCGATGCAGAAATCCAACAGATACTTGAACGGGAGCTGACTGAACCTTCAACTAGTCCATAGTGTAGTTCTACTCATGTTGTCCCGTAAAAGGAAGGAAAGTCTCGTCTCGTGCTACAAGCACGGCAAATAAATAAAATTATTGTGCCCGTGCGAACTCATCTGGAAAATATCGATGAGTTAATTCAAAAGTTCGAAGGATTAAAATACTTATCGAATATTGATTTCAGGAGTTCATTTTGGCAGGTTGCGCTAGACGAACAATCAAAAAAGTACACCTCGTTTGTACACGCAGGTAGAAGTTACCAATCTAGGGTTCTACCTTTCGGGCTGAACGTGAACTCGGGAGTTTTAAAGAATGCTCTGGATTACGCATTGGAACCTGCACTTCGAAGCAGTTTAACTTTGTTTGTGGACGACATGCTCATTGCTAGGACCACATGGAAGGAACTCGACGATTTAATAAGGAGAGTGTTTGCAACATTTCAAAGAAGAAGGCATAACCGCAAATCTGCAGAAGTCGATTTTGCTCTGGATAAAATTAACTTTATAGGTCATCTTATAAATGAAAAAGGAATATTACCGTACTCCGAGAAATTAAAGCAATCTAAATCTTTGCAGTTCCAACAACTAAAAAGCAATTAATGGGATTCCTCGGATTTGTTTCTTGTTTCAGGCGCTTTATTTATGACCGCTCTATTAATGCAGAACCGATGTACAGCTTGTTGCGAAAAAAGTACTCCGTGGGTGTGGACGCAACAATGCAAGCATGCATTTCAAGGAATAAAAGATGACTTAGTTAATACACAAATATTATATCATACAGATATGAGCCAAGAATTCGGCTTAACGGCGGATGCTTCGGAAACTGGAATTGGTTCCTGCGTCTTCCAAGTAAAAATAATAGATCTAAAAACAACTTTCTGTCCCACAGCTTTCGCTGGGCCGACTCTTAACTACTTGTGAACGAGCGTAAACAGCTGCCGAAAACGAAGCATAGGCCGTAGTCTGATCATTCAGAAATTTCGCTATTACTTATACGGAACAAAGACGACAGTATACTGTGACCATAAAGCCCTACGTGTTTTGCAAACGTGTTTGTTGTGGCATCCAAGATTAGAAAGATGGATGCTCTCACTCCAAGAGTATCAATTAAAGTTAAATACATGAGCGGACAGTATAAATTCATCGCCGACGTACTGTCAAGAATGCCAGACGGTGATGTGTCAACAATTAACATCACGGATAATCCGCCCTAGTTAAAAATTCTTTTAATGACTACTAAAAAATATAGCAAACATTATCCAAGAATGTGTAAACACATGGGAAAACTACAAAATGAAGATTCTCGTTGGCTTTCAAAAAGAGAAGCTTAAGGAAAACCTGGAAACGAAGATCTGAAGCGACTGTAGAAAATTGAGGACGACGTCTTATTTTTCAGAGGGCACATTGATTGAGATAATTGGAGAGTGTGTATTCCCCAGAAGAATGAGGATGACTTAATTTTATACACGCACATCACTTGGGGATATTTTGGAATACTAAAATGTGCTCAAAAGATTCAGGCATATTACTACTTCCGAAATATTCGCAGGAAAGTACACCCACAGTTAAGGGAATGTAAAGTTTGTCAGCTAGCCAAACCAGGAAATTTTTGTGTGATGGATTTCCTACACCTTATTATCCCTTCTAAACCACTGCCAATCGTTTCGGTCGACTTCTGTGGTCCTCACCCGTCATCAAGTGGAGGCTGCAAGTATATTGTGACTTTTCTCAATCTATTCACTAAATATGTCAAACTATATCCGTTTAAATCAGCTACTGGTTCATCCATATCCAAGAAACTGGTCAAAGATTATATGGTCAATATAGGCAAACTAGAGGCTATTCTTTCTGACAATGGGTCAACGTTCACTTGATTTCGTTGGAGGCAAACACTAAGTAACTGTGGTGTAAAACAGATTCTAACATCAGTGTACCACCCTTCGGCAAATCCTGTGGTCGTATCTTTCGGAAATTAAACCCATTCATGAGAATATGTTTTCACAACGAGCAATCGAAATGGATCTATTATCTTGACAATTTTCAGGAAATAATGAACAACGTGACACATACTACGACAGAGTAAACCCCATATGAACTGATGTTGGGAAAACAGGAGCAGAATGACTGGATTCAACCAATTCCTAAATCAGTAATTGACAGACTGTCACTAAAAAATAAAGTACCCACGTCTTACTCAATATAATAGACAACGCAAAGAAAAGAAAAATCTATTTTGATAATCGACTAGGAATAATAAAAACATATCAAGTGAAAGACCAAGTTTTAGTAAAAACTCATCCTTAGGCTTCACTTGTACAGAGGAGGAACAAAAAATGGCAATTATTGTATCAAGGACCGTTTGTGATTACAAAAATACCTCATGCAGGGAATTATGTTTTGAAGGATGTGAAGGAAGATAAGGTGAAATGAACGTATCTTCATCAATTATTGAAAGAATTTCACGATGAATGAAGATTCAGAAAACTGAAGATACAATTCATCTCAATTAATATTGATTAGACGTTTTTGCATTGAAATAATGCAACGTATTAAGAATATTTTCTTTTTTTTTGCAATTTAGTAGTAAGTTTTTCTTTTCAGGCATCATGTTTGAGGTGTATGCAGACAATATATATTTGTTTTTCAATGTAGAGGTGAATTTCCTTTGCAGAATGCAGAGAATGTAGCTTTAGTATGACTGATTTTTTTAAATTTTTAGATAAATTAATAATAATGACTTCAATCAATTCTCACAATGCATAATGACCATCGGTTAATGATTCAAATCTGGTCTATTGCAAGATATTTTTTTGTTTATGTCAGTTTTGACAATGTCAGTGAATGTTTGTATCTTTTTTAACTCGATGAGCTGAAGTTACACTGTTCAGAAGGAGTAACCCGTTCTCAGCTACTACAGCCTCTTATGCATTATTTAAATCTTTGGAATGGACATTTGCTTTGTAATTGTATCAGTGTAGTATCATACCTCTGTATGTAAATTTTGTCATGTCAATTGTTACTCGCAAAGTTACCAAATAGGTGAATGCTGAGCAGTTACAAGCACATCGACAAGTGTTAAGGTCCATCTGAAACATGACGCCATCACCAGTTGGATTAGTGTATAGTGCATGCAATGGTTTTAAATAAGAATTAAGAACATCTTACAACTTCCGAATATTTCGAATTCAGGACAGAACATTATACAGGACTTTAGATTAGATTCTTTATCAGCTCAGCATCGATCAAACACCTTGTTCAGGGAACTTATACTGACTCTTATTTTCATGTAAAACACATGCCGGAAAAAAATAATACCGACGAGGATATAGTGAAATGGGAATAGAATGCAAATCAGCTACCCAGAGAAGACAAATAAAAGGAAATCGTAGATGGACGTAACACAACATGTCGACGGTTCACCTCTAGACACAGGAGATTAACAGTGTTGTGTTTCGTGTGTGAAAAGTGTTTGAATCCATTTGAAAGGAAATTATTCTGTAATTTTTTTTATTCACTGTTATTCAATGAAATTTTTGTATTGCAAATGAAAAGTACGAGGATGATAATTCTAACCCGAGGTTTTCCTTTGTGGGGCTTGGTCGAATGGCTAGATTACAAGTTTGAGACGTCCCAAGGCGTGTGACAGAAGTTTTGAGTGATGATGAAAAAAGATTCTGATCACATATCATGCCATCCTCGACAAACTAACTACCACAAGGTGAATGAGGTATGCAAATAAGCTACATCTCAATTATTATCAAGCAACAAGGACTTGTTAACACAATATTGTAAAATATAATGTATATGCACCCAAATGTATAAATAATTTCAATTTACAATTGATGGTAACTGGACTACTAAAAAATGCTACTACACATATAGTGCACATTAATAGTATACAGCGTCATGAACAATCATCAAAATCGTGTTGAGTGAACGCTCGTGTTTGTTTTCCTCAAAAACGTTCGTCTACAAGAGGGACGTATATGATGTACACTCCTGGAAATTGAAATAAGAACACCGTAAATTCATTGTCCCAGGAAGGGGAAACTTTATTGACACATTCCTGGGGTCAGATACATCACATGATCACACTGACAGAACCACAGGCACATAGACACAGGCAACAGAGAATGCACAATGTCGGCACTAGTACAGTGTATATCCACCGTTCGCAGCAATGCAGGCTGCTATTCTCCCATGGGGCCAATCGTAGAGATGTTGGATGTAGTCCTGTGGAACGGCTTGCCATGCCATTTCCACCTGGCGCCTCAGTTGGACCAGCGTTCGTGCTGGACGTGCAGACCGCGTGAGACGACGCTTCGTCCAGTCCCAAACATGCTCAATGGGGGACAGATCCGGAGATCTTGCTGGCCAGGGTAGTTGACTTACACCTTCTAGAGCACGTTGGGTGGCACGGGATACATGCGGACGTGCACTGTCCTGTTGGAACAGCAAGTTCCCTTGCCGGTCTAGGAATGGTAGAACGATGGGTTCGATGACGGTTTGGATGTACCGTGCACTATTCAGTGTCCCCTCGACGATACCAGAGGTGTACGGCCAGTGTAGGAGATCGCTCCCCACACCATGATGCCGGGTGTTGGCCCTGTGTGCCTCGGTCGTATGCAGTCCTGATTGTGGCGCTCACCTGCACGGTGCCAAACACGCATACGACCATCATTGGCTCCAAGGCAGAAGCGACTCTCATCGCTGAAGACGACACGTCTCCATTCGTCCCTCCATTCACGCCTGTCGCGACACCACTGGAGGCGGGCTGCACGATGTTGGGGCGTGAGCGGAAGAAGGCCTAACGGTGTGCGGGACCGTAGCCCAGCTTCATGGAGACGGTTGCGAATGGTCCTCGCCGATACCCCAGGAGCAACAGTGTCCCTAATTTGCTGGGAAGTGGCGGTGCGGTCCCCTACGGCACTGCGTAGGATCCTACGGTCTTGGCGTGCATCCGTGCGTCGCTGCGGTCCGGTCCCAGGTCGACGGGCACGTGCACCTTCCGCCGACCACTGGCGACAACATCGATGTACTGTGGAGACCTGACGCCCCACGTGTTGAGCAATTCGGCGGTACGTCCACCCGGCCTCCCGCATGCCGACTTTACTCCCTCGCTCAAAGTCCGTCAACTGCACATACGGTTCACGTCCACGCTGTCGCGGCATGCTACCAGTGTTAAAGACTGCGATGGAGCTCCGTATGCCACGGCAAACTGGCTGACACTGACGGCGGCGGTGCACAAATGCTGCGCAGCTAGCGCCATTCGACGTCCAACATCGCGGTTCCTGGTGTGTCCGCTGTGCCGTGCGTGTGATCATTGCTTGTACAGCCCTCTCGCAGTGTCGGGAGCAAGTATGGTGGGTCTGACACACCGGTGTCAATGTGTTCTTTTTTTCATTTGCAGGAGTGTATCATGTAATAACATTGCTATGCATTAATGTGACAGTACGAGAGAGACAAAGATAATTCTGCATTAGTCTGCGGCGTAGTGCGTTTAGATAATTATTCTTAGATAGTAAGCTTTGGTTCGTGTTAAGATTTAATTTCATGAGAGAGAGGAGTCTGTTCTTTATTGTGTATTACAAATCGAAGCCATTGTGAGATATCGGAGGGAATTTGAATACACATCTGCATGTATGATAGAGAATCGCTAATTCATTTGCGAGAAGAATTTCACTGACACTAAGGTCAATAGAACTTGGTTCATAACAATTCCAACGGGAGCGTTAGGTTCTAATTGAATAATTTGATGCTTTCTTCGGAAAAGCTGTGATTTTCCGGATCTTTTTTTTTTCTACCAATATTTCTATGAACTGAAGGCAAATCTGATTGCTATGCAACAGTGCCCAGACGAATATTTCTCCCCAACTTTGATTAACATTTTCAGCTGGAACACAGCATCTGCAAAGCTGGAGCAGATCGCCATAACAGCGAAAGCGTATAGCGTGAATGCAAATTCACCCATCGCCCTCTGTCCCACCAACCGTGTATTTATTCACTACAACAGAACACACACACGCAGACAATCACTCATACGTATAAAGCTACAACACAAGTTGGTGTGTAAACATGTCAGTATAAAAGGCTGAGTGCAGGCAAATTACAAATAACAGTATGTGAAGATAGCTGAGTGATTTTATAGAAGGCTAGTAGTCAATTTATTTGGAGACTTCTAGAAATGTGTAGCTGTCTATAAACTAGACTGCATATAAAACACTAGTACGATCCATTCATGAACAGTGCTGGAGAGTTTGGGATCCTTACCACTTCGGATTGAAGGAAGACACCGAACAATTAGGAGGCCTGCTCCTACGTTTGCTACAGTTAGGATCAATTGTGAGGAGTCGGTTGAGCGGCTTAGCATTTCCCTATGATGCTCCAAGTACGATCCCTAGTAACGTACCGGGAAGGGCAGCTCGTCATAAGATCATTCAAAGAGTGTCGTAGAACTGAAATGCCTTATTGCATGAAAATTTAAGTACCACACCACACCTGCATGTATTAATGACAGGACACATCTAGCGACAAAAGAAACTAGAAGTCAACAAAACAATTTGGTTTATTACCATAAATCATCAAACAAATTAAATTTCCTTTGCATTAACAACTTAAACATTTAATAACTGGAAAAAAGGATTGTATCTCTGAAATATAACCTTAGCATAGGTGAAAACAGAAAACGAAGCTGTATCACGGATATGGGCTGTGACTGCGAAAATGGTAATGGTTTAATGAAAGCATCCTGAAAAATAAGTGCGTACACCAGTAGAACCGCTGAACTGCGTGGCGGAAGCAACTAATTGCCTGCTGACTGTGAAATTAAAACCTGAGGTAAGTTAATTGCCGGCCGCGGTGGCCGAACGGTTCTAGACGCTTCAGTCCGGAACCGTGCGATTGCTATGGTCACAGGTTCGAATCCTGCCTCGCTCGTGGATGTGTGTGATGTCCTTAGGTCAGTTAGGTTTAAGTAGTTCTATGTTCTAGGGACTGATGGCCTCAGAACGTAAGTCCCATAGTGCTCAGACCCATTTGAACCATAAGTTAAGTAGCCTAATGTCCGCCTCGATTTAATGATTACATAGCACTCTCATTCTTACCACTCCTAAAGGATATGAATGCGAAAGACGGCGGCAGCTTTTGCTGGAAATTCTGAGGCAGCTCGCCCTCTACAATAACACACTGAGGTGATAAAATTCATGCGACATCTTATAATGTCGTGTCGCAAGACCTTCTGTTCGGCTTAGTGCAGAAACTCGGCGTAGCACGGTGTCAACTAGTCTTTGGAAGCAGGAATATTGTGCCATCCTGCCTCTATAGTCGTCCGTAGTTGCGAAAATGTTACCGGTGCAGGACTTTGTGCACTAACTGACCATTCGATTTTGTCCCATAAACGCTCGACTGGATTCATGTCGGGCGGATATGGGCGACCAGACAATTTCTTGTCTCCCCAATTCTATTCAATACCTCCTCATTAGTTATGTCATCTACCCATCTAATCTTCAGCATTCTGCTGTAGCACCACATTTCGAAAGCTTCTATTCTCTTCTTGTCCAAACTATTTATCGTCCACGTCTCACTTTCATACATGGCTACTGTTGTGGTTGGCAGGAGAGCCAACCGTATGGTTAAAGGAGGCCGATATGCACGCGTTTTATCTCACGCAGGCTGGCGTGAGGTTTGGAACATGACCAGGGAATTAGAATTGAGAAAAACGGACGTAGCTGGTGAAATACTCAACTTCAATCCATTAACGGAGAACGTCGTTCTTTTTGGTACATGATTCCCTATATCAATAGTACGTATACTGGCGCATTGCTAGGTCGTAGCAAATAACGTAGCTGAAGGCTGTGCTAACTATCGTCTCGGCAAATGGAGCGTAGAAGTCAGTGAACCATCACTAGCAAAGTCGGATGTACAACTGGGCGAGTGCTAGGAACTCTCTCTAGACCGGCCGTGTGGCGGCGCTCGGTCTGCAATCACTGATAGTGGCGACACGCGGGTCCGTCGTATACTACCGGACCGCGGCCGATTTAAAGGCTACCACCTAGCAAGTGTGTCTGGCGGTGACACCACAGCTACCATCCATACAAATATTTTCAGAAACGTCTTCCTTACACTTAAATCCATACTCTTCTTCAGAAACGCTTTCCTCGCCATAGCCAGTTTACATTTTATACCCTCTCTACTTCGACCATCATCAGTTATTTTGTTCCCCAAATAGCAAACCTCCTTTACTACTTTAAGTGTCTCATTTCCTAATCTAACTCCCTCAGCATCACCCGACTTAATTCGACTACATTCCATTATCCTCTTTTGGCTTTTGTTGATGTTCATCTTATATCCTCCTTCGAAGACACTGTCCATTGCGTTCAGCTGTTTTTCCAGGTCCTTTGCTGTCTCTGACAGGATTAAAATATCATCGGCGAACCTTAAAGTTTTTATTTTTTCTCCATGGGTTTTAATTCCTTCTCCAAATTTTTCTTTAGTTTCTTCAGCAGCTTGCTCAAAATACAATTGAATAACATCGTGGAGAGGCTACAACCCTGTCTCACTCCCTTCTCAACCACTTCTTCCCTTTGATGGCCCTCGACACTTATAACTGCCATTGTTTTCTGTACAAATTGTAAATAGCTTTCGCTCCCTGTATTTTACCCCTGCCACCTTCAGAATTTGAAACAGAGTATTCCAGTCAACATTGCAAAGCTTTCTCGAAGACTACAAATGCTAGAAATGTAGGTTAGCCTTTTCTTAATCTAGCTTCTAAGATACGTCGTAGGGTCAGTATTGCCACACGTGTTCGAAAATTTCTACGGAATCCAATCTCATCTTCCCCGAGGTCGGCTTCTACTAGTTTTTCCATTCGTCTCTACAGAATTCGCGTTAGTATTTTGCAGTCATGACTTATTAAGCTGATAGGTCTGTAATTTTCACATGTGTCTACACTTGCTTTCTTTGGAATTGGAATTATTATATTCTTCTTGAAGTCTGATTTGACAATAATAAATAATCGGATCAAAATCGACATTGCCTTTCCAGGTGCACTACTTTTTCCGACAGTGTAGCTGTAAATTTGATAATAAATTTATAACTACACTGCTAGAAAGTGTAGTGCACCTGAAAAGGCAACGTCGATTTTGACCCGATGACGGTATATGGCACTAGGTAACCGTAATTGCATAGCTACCAGAGTGCCATCTGTGTCCACCCTTTAGTAGGAATATTCATAGCAACAAAGGCTCAATGAAGCGTAAATGTGTGAAGAAAGCCAGCAGCCATGAAACAGAGATGAACTCATACACCCTACACATTGAATGAAAGGGGTCAAATTGTGACTTCTGTGTAGGGGAATGGTCCTTCCGGAGAACTGCAACACAACCTGAACGTGCTCCATCAGTTGTGCGACGATACTGGTATCAGTGATCAAATGAACATTCTCACACCTGTAGATGAGGTCCACGCAGCACTCACAGCCACCACGATCGTCGTATTGTAGGAGCAGCAATGGGAGACACTATAGCTATCACGCCACAGATAAGAGAGCTTGCCAGTCCAGACGCGTCAACACGAATTGTTGAGAACCGGTTATCAGCAGTGAGACGATGAGTACCTTACCTCTAGCCCATCTTCCAGTTACGCCACAGCATTGACTTGCATGGCTCGTCTGGTACCCTCAGAGGATCACTTGGAAAATGGAATGGTGTGAAGTTTTCTTTGGCGACGAAAGCAGATTCTGCCTGCAAGGAAGCAATGGTCGTTTGCACGTACAGTGTAGACGTGGTGAACGCTGCCTCACAGCGTATATTCGTTCAGGACACACTGGCTCCACCACAGGCCTTTGGTCTGCAGTGCGACAGGCTACAACCGTCATACAACTTTGGTTTTACTGGAAGGAATGCTAACCTGTTCCTCATACGTGGAGAAGCCTGTTAGACCCATTCTTTTGCCATTCTTTCAAGAGGAAGGTGATGTGTTGTTCCAACAGGATAATAATCACCCACACGCTACCTGTAAAACTCCATTTGTTATGGAAGATGTGCAGCAACTTTCTGGTCAGGACGATTTCCAGACTTGTCACAAATCGAGCACATGTGGTATACGACGAGTCAAGAAGTGATTCATGCATCTCGTCAACCAACAACTCATACAAAACTACACAAGTAGGTCCAGCAGGCATCGCATAGCATTTCCCAAGCAATTTCCGCCGTCTGTATGATCGACTGGATGCCAGAGCCAGTGGAAGCATTGGCCCCCATGGTGGCTATGACACATATTAATATGGGTGTTGCAGTATTGGTTGATACCTGGTTCCTCAGAACTGCTTGTGCTTTTGATTAGTAAATGCAGTCATTACATGTGCCAATGGCCTTGCTGCAGTGGTGACACCCTTTCCCGTCAGATCACCGAAGTTAAGCGCTGTTGGGCTGGGCTAGCACTTGGATGGGTGACCATCCGGTCTGCCGAGCGCTGTCAGCAAGCGGGGTCCACTTAGCTCTTGTGAGGCAAACTGAGAAGCTACTTGATTGAAAATTAGAGGCTACGGTTTAGTAAACTGACATACCGCAGGGAGAGAAGTGTGCTGACCAAATACCTCTCCATATGCGCATCCAGTGATGCCTGTGGGTTCAAGATGACATGGTGGCTGGTCGGTAACGTTGGGTCTTCCAAGGCCTGTTCGGACTGAGATTAGTTTAGTTTAGTCATTACATGTACACCATATGCACTGTTGCAACGATAAATCGTGAGCGATTTGGAAGCCTCTAAAAGAACCACACAAATATTTGTTACGGAAGTGTAAGTTCGAGAAACTCGTACTCTCGTGGCTTCTGGCTCAGGGAGGAATGCAGAAAACATCTCCCACACCATGACTGACTTCTCAGTCTGGACAATAGAAAGCCTTACATGCAGACAATTGTGGAAAACAGAGTCTTCTACATAAATAGGTTTAAATAGTCTACTGGGACACACTTGTATGTGGCACCTGGACATGACAATAATATTAATGTAAATTAAAATGAAACTATTATATTGTACATGATATATATCTCTGATAGGCTTTCATAATACGGATCGTTGACTGTGCACGACCGCAGAGCCAAAGATACTGCTTTCGGTTGGAGTTAGCAGTGTTAGAGAGCGCTTGGCCCTCAGTTGTAGGTAGTTGTTGGTGAGAGAAAGACGATGAAATAGGCAGTTTTTGTGGTGTAATCTGTGAAGCCACTAAGTAATAGATTAACTTAGGTATGTCAATATTATTCAACATGGAAGCAGAAGTCATCATGCAAGCAAGGTAAAGATGTTAAATAATTATGATTTTTGCTTTGCCAGCGCGTTGGCATAGATCATTTGGTTGATAAATTGTAATTGTTGAGTAAGCCCAAAATATACATAAACTGATTTGATAAAAAGGTTAGTTAGAAATTTACCTTTTGTAATGCTTCTAAGATTTGTTAATAGAGCTGTATGTATTTGATGATTAGCATTTATGTGGATTAGTGAGGTTAGATAATATTTGCTGTTTAAATCTCAATTTTTGTGAATTAATTGAGAGTAATGTAATTTCATTTGGCAGATCTTTTTGAAAGGACAAACTTAACCTGCAATATAATTTTGCTAGAAAACCTCAGAGTTAGTAATTCACCACTATCAGTACCGCCTTCCTGTCCAGGTCATATGTCTTCAAAGAAGTTGGATTTTTCATAAATGTCTTCATTTATCAGCTAAAACAATTTCATGTGCATTTCAAAGTATTACAGCCAGCATTGAACATCGCTCAGCCAGTAGCTCGCATATTTATATTTTTTTCATGAGCGGTCAGAATATATCGCGTTCCACCATTGCTGTACTAGAGGTAAGGCAATTTAATTTATTTGTTACGTGCACGGAGACAAAAGTTGTCATTTTTGAACAACGCCAGAGGATTCAGTGCCTAAGGGGCTGAATGTATTTTGCATTGACTGTATTTCTTTAATGGTATTGAGAGTTGCATTCCCCAATCAGTGAGTACAAAGTTTTTTCTGTCAATAACACAGAGGAAGCACACAACTTGCAGTTACAACACGCTACACAATAATTCGAGTTTTGTATCCATTCCACAGTTCAGACATTCATCAACGTAATAGAAAATTTTTTACTGAACGTTACAAAGTATTGTGAGCCAATCAGAGTATCTATTACAAAGATGTAAATGAACATTCTTTTGTGGCGTGGCTACAGAGAAAACAGCTAATCTCACACACTCTCGTTCAGCAGACTAAACTTGGCTTAGAATTTATGTTTCTTAAAAGGATTTCTCCTAATCTCTTGGACAAAACAGTTTTTATCGTACACAGGCTGACCTCAAGTCGCCTACTGTGCTGAGATGGGATGTACTTAATTCTCTGACAACTCCGAGCTCACGAGGCTTCTTTCAGCCCCAAATACTTTTATGACCCTCAGCTTAAATAGGCTTCCTTGTTGGACGAGCCATCTAAGAAAATCTTCATTGGCTTATTGAACACTGTACCTATGATAGCGTTAAAGAATCGACTATACTGACTACCTGGATATGCATATTACAATATAAAATTTGTTTCATGGCAAACTACGGTGTGCGATCACCTCCTTATTATCTTCAGAAGGCTTATAAAATTTATCTGTAGCATATGAGGCACTTTTGTTGAGATATGTTTTTTGTTTCACATGCTCATCGAGTGATGAGTTTCACGCACGGCTGGAAAAGATTAACCAGGTGCCCAGGTGACAAGAGGAAAATACACAAACACACTTTTTCGCGAGCCTCCCGACACTCATATATACTGATGCAAGGGTATGTTTTTTTGGAGAAAATATAATAAAAAGGAGAAACACCAGCTAGTGCAATGTTACACATACATATTAATCATGTTTCATTGCTCAAGAATGAAGGCATGGCCTTGATAACCTCACATCCACACATGGATGGCTGGTGTTTTAAGTCTGCACATACTCTAAATCAGTTTACTATTAGTTACCATACCAATACTTACTAGATTAAAATACCAAATCATACATTCTAGTTTGACCATATTCCATTAAATGTTTTATCACACTCAACAACAAGAATAATAAGATACTTCAGATTTACAGAAACGCAAATGCATGATAACCAAATCATACTAAAATCTAAAGAAAGATACGATAATATGGAAGCATCAAGATAGACATTATAAAGACAAGTAATCATGACTAGATACAACATTTTAAATGCAAATACCGTATCATCCATACTAAACCAATAGATAAATTCTTAATATACAAAACGCTTATCTCACTGTATAAAAGTACAGAGGTACATACCGGTGAATAAGTTTCATAATTCGACATCAACGCAGTCAGTATCAAAAATATAAGCAACATAATTACAACATATCTTAACAATAAATATCATAAAATTGCAAACATGCACTGCAAACAATTTGCAGACCACTGATGGTGTGCTTCAAAATTATTGAGACTGTTGGTTGGGCCTAAGGACATATCTTCTTATATGTCCCTTAAACATAGAACTAAAGCACGAAACTAACACAATATTGACTATCCTCAGGAAAATACACAGTTATCACACTCATTGCTTTTACTAATAGATCAACACATGAGGTAACATGCAAATGAATGAGTTAATGTAAATCGTTTATGTAGTTCTTGTCTCTGAAGCTCAACATGACTCTTAAGTCCAAGTTAGTAGCTGATGGCACACCTAATTTCTAATTAATGGACTGGGTAGCACAAAGTTCATATACACGGCCTGCTTGTGACAACAGTTGGTTCATCCGCACTTTACATGTAATGTCTATCATTATGAAGTTCAGAATAAATCTTTTTCTAATGTCTGACCGGTTTTCAGATAGTTAGTAAGCAGTAGTAAGGGTTCATATTCTCGACTCACAGATACCTTGATATTGTGGTGAGTGTTATAATTATGTTAAAACCCAGACATAAGAAACAAAGAATAATGACAACATCTGAAACTATGAAATTAATGTATCCGAATCGCATTACTCAAGATTTAAGAGGATAAACATACAAGAGTTCATTTCAGTTGACAGATGAGTAATGCTTATATCTTTAGTATGACCTGCAGTGGAAACTGGTAATGAGTTCGGAGACAGTTCATTGTCCAGTCTTCCCACACAGGTTTGTATGATTATATGATAGCGGAACAAACATTGGTAGCAGTTACTTCTGTAAAATATCTGAGAGTATGCGTACAGAACGATTTGAAGTGGAGCTGTCATATAAAATTAATTGTTGGTAAAGCGGGTGCCAGGTTGAGATTCATTGGGGGAGTCCTTAGGAAATGTAGTCCATCATCAAATGAGGTGTCTTACAAAACACTCGTTCGGCCTATATTTGAGTATTGCTCATCAGTGTGGGATCCGTACCAAGGTCGGGTTGACAGAGGAGATAGAGAAGTTCCAAAGAAGAGCGACGCATTTCGACACAGGGTTATTTGGTAAGCGTGAAAGCGTTACGGAGTGTTTCGCAAACTCAAGTGGCAGACTCTTCAAGAGAGGCGCTCTGCATCGCGGTGTAGCTTGCTGTTCAGGTTTCGAGAGGATGCGTTTCTGGATGAGGTATCGAATATATTGCTTCGCCCTACTTATACCTCCCGAGGAGATCACGAATGTAAAATTAGAGAGATTCGATCTCCCACGGAGGCTTGCCGACTGTCGTTCTTCCCGTGAACCATACGCGAGTGGAACAGGAAAGGGAGGTAATGGCAGTGGCACGTAAAGTGCCCCCCGCCACACACCGTTGGGTGGCTTTCGGAGTATAAATGTAGATGGAGATGTAGATGTAGTGACTCAGGTTGACTTGAAGACTGCCTGCTATATAATGTTACAAACGTGGATATGATAACCTCTGCAGTGTCGCATGTACTCACATTGTCGGCTGACCTCGTGGCTGTCTTAAGTCAGTTGGTTTGCTGTAAACTCTCCTGGTGGAGTCTCATGCTGAGTGGTGTGATATGGTCCAGAGCTACGAACAGTTCGCACGGAGCTGCTCGACTGCCCCGAGGATGCAATAAGCACGTGCCAGCCAGAATGCAGCTCTCAACAACAGATCCCAGATGGCGTGAAGATGGTGGAATCCCTCGGCAGCAATTACTCATTGGGGCATACTTCCTCAGCTCATCAAGCAATCAAGGTCGCGTCACTTTCCTCAGACAGCTGCCTGTCTTGTGAGGGGTCCATCCCAAGTTCTCGTGAGGGTCGTATTCTTTTTTTTTCTTTATTGTAATTTTAATCATCTCAATACAAGGTGGGCTGTCAGCAGCATATTACCCTGCTCTTCAGCCTCGAGTGGTACAATAACATAACATATAGGTGTCACAGAAAATACAATAAAAACGGCGGGCAAAAAATGTAGATACAAAACAAAAACAGTAAACTTGAAGCCGTTCACGCTGGATGAGAAAAACACTAACACTTGGTGACACAGCGCACATAACACGGATGACTGCGACGGCACATGTGAACGGTGGTGGCGTGATGGCGAAAGGACACTGAACACAAAACGAAGGCACACACACGAGACACTGATAGCGATGATCTCCGGCGCGTGAATGTTCACTGAGCGTGTGCGAGTCCGGGGACCTGCCAAGGGAGGGGAGGAGGAAGGGGAGTGGGACAGGGAGAGGGGAGGGCAGATGCCATGGGCAAGGGAGACAGGGGGAGGGGACGAAAAAAAGGGGGGGAGCCCGGGGGAAGAGGGGTGGAGGAAGGGGACGGGGAAAAGGAGAGAGAAGGGAGGGAGGGTGCCAAGTGGAGAGGCCACAGGAAGTGGGGGCGGGTAGGATCAAAGTTGATAGGAGGCGTAGATGGAGGGGAGGAGGACTTCATCAGGGAGAGGGAGCTGCCGGAAGCCACCTTGGGAGAGGGTAAGGAGGGGGGAGAGATGGAGACCGGGTGGGACGTGGGAATACAGGCGTGGCAACAGGCTTGGGTAGGACAGGATGGGCGAGACAAGAGGGTGAGGAGGGTCGAGTTTGCGGGAGGTGTACAGGATCCGTATACTTTCAAGGAAAATGAGGAGGTGGGGGAAAGGAATGAGATCGTACAGGATCCGTGTGGGGGAGGGGAGACGGATGCGATAGGCGAGGCAGAGAGAATGGCGTTCAAGGATTTGAAGGGATTTATAAAAGGTAGGGGGGGCGGAGATCCAGGCTGGATGGGCGTAGCAGAGGATAGGGCGGATGAGGGATTTATCGGTGTGGAGGATGCTGGAGGGGTCCAGACCCCACGCACAGCCTGAAAGGAGCTTGAGGAGGCGAAGTCGGGAGTGTGCCTTGGCTTGGGTTGTCCGGAGATGGGGGGTCCAGGAGAGGCGACGGTCGAGGGTGACGCCGAGGTACTTGAGGGTGGGGGTGAGGGCGACAGGACGGCCATAGACGGTGAGATAGAAATCAAGGAGGCGGAAAGAAGGGGTGGTTTTGCCTACAATGATCGCCTGGGTTTTGGAGGGATTGACCTTGAGCAACTACTGGTTGCACCAAGCGGTGAACCGGTCAAGATGGGAATTTAGAAGGTGTTGGGAGCGCTGCAGGAGGGGGGCAAGGGCAAGGAAGGCGGTGTCATCGGCAAACTGGAGAAGGTGGACGGGGGGTGACGGCGGCGGCATGTCCGCCGTATACAAAAGGTACAGAAGGGGGGAGAGGACGGAGCCTTGGGGCACACCGCCTGAGGGAAAAAAGGTGTAGGAATCTGTGTTATGGATGGTGACGTAGGAAGGACGGCGGGAGAGAAAGGAGCCGATCAGACGGACGTAATTAATGGGAAGGGCGAAGGTTTGGAGCTTGAAGAGGAGACCAGAATGCCATACGCGGTCATAAGCACGTTCGAGGTCCAGGGAGAGGAAGATTGCAGAGCGATGGGAATTAAGCTGTTCAGAAAGGAGATCAGTGAGGTGAAGGAGAAGGTCGTCGGAAGAGAAGGACGGCCGAAAGCCACACTGGGTGATGGGAAGGAGGCGGTGCTGGCGGAGATGCTGGTGGATGCGGCGAGTGAGGATAGATTCCAGGACCTTGCTGAAGACCGAGGTAAGGCTGATGGGACGGTAGGAGGAGACGGCAGACGGCGGTTTGCCAGGTTTAAGGAACATCAGGATACGGGACGTTTTCCACAGGTCGGGGTAGTAACCGGTGGACAGGACTACATTGTAGAGCCTGGTCAAGGTGGAGAGGAAAGAGGCAGGAGCTTCACGAAGGTGACGATAGGTGACACGATCGTGACCGGGAGCGGTGTTGCGTTTCTTGCGGAGAGTAGCGATGAGATCCTGTGTAGTGATTGGGGCATTGAGTTCCGTGTGTGTAATGTTGTCCAAGTACTGGAAACCAGGTGCGAGGGGAGGGATAGAAGTGTCAGTTCGATCGCGGACATCCGGGAAGAGGGAGTAATCGAACTGGGTATCATCAGGGATGGAAAAGACATCAGACAGGTAGGAGGCAAAGTGATTGGCCTTACTAAGGGTGTCAGGGAAGGGGTGATCATCATGGAGAAGAGGATAGTAGGGGGAGGGTTTAGTGCCGGTAAGGCGACGGAAGGCGGACCAGAACTTGGATGAGTTGATAGGGAGGGTAGCTTTTAAATGGGTGCATGTCTGTCACCAGTCCCGGCGTTTCTTGGCCACGAGCAAATTACGAATGTGTCGTTGGAGTTGCCGGTGGCGTCGTAGTGTGTCCGGGTCACGCGTGTGGAGGAAGGCACGGTAGAGACGGCGGGATTCATGGAGGAGGAGGACGGCCTGTGGGGGTAAGGTAGGACGGTGGGGATGGATAGCGACAGTAGGGACGTAGGCCTCCATGGCCTCAGACAAGGTCTGCTGGAGAAAAGTGGCGGCATGGGTTACATCGGCAGGGCGACGGAAGGTGAAGGGGTGGCTATCGACCTGGGTGGAGAGGGTATCCAGGTAGGCATTCCAGTTGGCACGGGAATAGTTATGGACATACCTAGGGGGAGTGTCATGATGAGGGTTGGGGCGGGGGCTACGACCATCTGAAATGGTGAGGAGAACAGGGAGATGGTCGCTACCAATAGGGGGCAGGACATCCACCGTTATGCGGCCAAGGAGGTTGGCGGAGGAAAGGACAACGTCAGGAGTGGAGTTGGATTCAGGACGGGTGTGCTGGGGGATGGGGATGATGGCGCCTTGAAGGGAGGAGAGGAAGCGATGCCACCGCCGTAGCTGGGTGGCGGAACGACTGTGGATGTTGAGGTCGGCGGCGATCACGTAGGAGGAGAAGGTACGGTCAACATGGGAGAGGAAGTCGAAGGGAATAGGGGCACTAGGGCGGACATAGATGGTGGCGCAGGTAATGGTAAGGCCGGGGAAGAAGAGACTAAGGATCAGGTGTTCGGTGGGGTCGGGAAGGAGAGGTTGGAGCCGAACAGGGATCTGGCGGTGGTGACCAATGGCAACTCCGCCACGCGCAATCGGGAGGGCATTATCAGAACGTTGAAGGAGGTATGGCGAAGTGTGGACGGTGTGGTGGGGTTGGAGGAACGTTTCATTGAGGAGGAAGGCGTCCACGTAGTGGGTGGCAAGGGAGTGCAGTAAGAGATTCTTGTTGGCAGGAAGTGAGCGGATGTTGTTGAAAAGGATACGGTATTGTCACGCCATGATAGGGATTTAGACACGGGTGTCAAGGTGGGAGAAGGTGAAATGGGCCTGGTTGTTGGAGTAGGTGGCGTACATTTTGAGGTGGAAAACGGAACAGGCGGCGAGGGATACCTGTTGCAGGGTGTGGGGGCGCTGAAAAGGATGGACATTCTGAAGGACTATAGTGAGGAATCTGATGATGTCCTCAGTTGTAGGGGGTGGACGAAGGGAATTGCCGGGAGGGTTGGGGGCGTCCAGAGGGTGGACAGGAACGGTGAGCTCAGGAGTGGTAGGAGAGGGTCGGGCTTTACATTTCTGGGAGTAAGTGGGGTGAGGGAGGTTACAGGTATTACAGGAGGGGGGACTGGAGATTGGGGCACTGCCTGAGAAAGTGGGCTTGCCTACAGTGCGGGCTGGTGGGGGCCTCGCGGCACTCAGATGTAGGGTGCGCATTATACCGCAAGCACCTCTGGCAGCGGAGGGATTGAGGAGGGGAACGGGAAGGGTCAACTGGGTAGCGGCGGTGAAAGAGAAGGGCACCCTCCTTCAGGAGACGGTCGATGGAGGGGGCGTGCTCGGAAAAGACCCGCATAAGGCGGGTGGGGCCAGCGGAGTTATGAATGCGGCGAACTGCACGTACCTCCAGATGAGGATGCGCCTTGAGCTCTGCCAATACCTCCTCCTCCGTGATCGCCGGACTAAGCCGAGTGATCACGGCGGTGAGGATCGGCGGGCGACGTGGGGGTTGGGGTTGGCGGGAGGGAGATGGGGAAGGAGCAGGGGTGAGGGAGGCATTAGGCCCAAAGCGGGTGACAGGGATGCGGGAAAGGAGGTCTATGTGGAGGGTAGGGCTGGGGGAGGAGATGAGCACCGAATCACGGCGAGGAGTAAGGAGGGAGATGGGGGCACCAGGAAAATTCTGGCGAAGGTAGAGGGTGAGGTTCCGGGGAGAGGAGGTAGCGATAGGAGGGGGTGGAGGAGGATGAGGAGGGGGGGCAGGTGGGGAGACATCCATGGCATCATGGGGAAGGGGGACGAGGCGGAGCCTTTTTGGGAGTAGAGGAGGTAGGGGTGCCACTGGGGCGCTTGACGGCGGCGGAGGAGGTGTGGGGGATGGGAACGACTGGAATGTGGCGGGGAGTGGCAGGTCCCGGTGCTGGAGTCAGCGCCGGAGACAGTGAGGGTGACGGCGAAGGCGACGGTGATGATGATGACGACGAGGGCGAAGGGGAGAGTCGAGCATGAGCTGTAGCTCTCCGGGCAACCACCCTAGCGGGGGCCGCAGAAACGGAAGGAGCAGGGGAGGGAGGGGAGGGAAGGGATCGGAGGAGGCACGGGAGGGAGGAGCCGGGGATGGGGTGACAAAGAGGGAGGGAGATGGGAGAGTGAGGAGTGGGGGGATGGACTGAGGGGGGAGTGATGCAGCACACCATGTGATAGTGGTGGCAGCAGCTGAGGGGGAGGTGTAGATGATGGCAGTGGTGGTGGCTGTAGAGGAGCTTGTGGGGTTTGACATCAGAATGAGAGGAGAAACACAGCACAAGACAAGGAAACAAACGAGAGACGGGCAGGGCGACGAGAGACACAGAGTAGAAGGTGACGGAGAACGAAGGAGACTGGGGCCGAAACCCCACTCCGCTGTCGCTGGCGGTGGGGGCCACCAGGTTGGCTGGCTGGTGGTGACGCCTCCGCTGCTGCTGCTGCTGCTGGAGCCGGTAGGACCACCGCTGGCTGCTGGCGGCGACCAGGGCTGCCGGGGACCGGCGCTGGCGGGGACCGGCGCTGGCGGGCTGCTGGCGGGAACTGGCGCTGGCGGGGGCCGGCGCTGGCGGGCTGCTGGCGGGGACCGCTGTTACCGGGAACCGCTGCCGGCTGCCGGCCGGTCGCTGCTCGCCGCTCGCTGCTCGCTGCTGGTAGCGGTGACCGCTGCACGGCGACGGACGGACGGACGGGCTGGCTGGCTGGCTGGCACCTGCAACACCTATCACTTCGATTGGTACCGCTACAGCACAATCGAAGGGCGGTATACAAGCGAATTACCGCCGGAGAATGGGTCGTATTGCTGCTACTGCTGCTTATAATGTCCTCAAACAGTGTTAAATGGGAATACTAGACACAGAGAAGTAAAATTCACATAATAACCATCACATTCAATATTCCTGCTCAATACAGATGTTTTAACACCCACGGTATAAAAGATTATTTCTCTCAAATAATGAAGAAGTATTAATGCTCTGGATCTTTGGCTTTCTATTGTTATATGAACATGCATAACGTAGGTTCATTAGTTTAAAACTGTGCCTCGGTTCTAAAGTGAAAATACGATGCTCAAGCTCCTGGGCCTCTTCGTACATGAACAATAAATTTAATAATTACAGTAACATGCCTTTTTAGAGGCTAAATGGTGTATGAATTAAATATTTACAGTTCAGTAATTTTGGTGGAGACAATAGAAAATTGCTTTGGTTAGTAGTAAACTTACTTACTTACTCACTGGTCATACCGGACTCGAGAGTCCATTACCGCAGCAACGTATTTTCGCCATCCGTCCCTGTCTTCAATACGTAGGCTCCTCAAATCAGCTTTCACATTGTCCTCCCATCTACTCCTCGGTCTTCACACAGGACGTTTTCCTTCTACGTGCCCTACCAGTACTCTGCGCGCTGCCCTGCCCTCATCCATTCGAGCTACGTGACCCGCCCATCGCAGCCTACGTGATTTAATAATAATGATTATGTCAGGGCTTCAATCGAGTTCGTGAAACTGTTCGTTATGCAATTTTCGCCACACTCCGCTAATGTTATCCCTTTTTGCTCCGAAAATTTTCCTCAAAATTGTGTATTCAAATACCCGAAAAGGCTTTTCATTTTGCACAGTGAGAGACCAAGTATACTCTAATCTTTAAATTCCTAGACAATATCCGTGATGAAAGTAATCTATCCAGTGACAAGTAGCACGCATTTCCCGCCCGTAATCTCCTCTTCAGTCCGGATTCAATCTCATTTCTCGAAGTGATGTCCACGCCTAGATACTTAAATGTGTTCACTTTTTCAAACTGCATGTCTCCAACTCTTAACATTTCCTGATCTAGTGCTGTTGGCATTCTAGTAGTGACCAGGTATTTAGTTTTTATCTCCACTTATCCTTAGACCTACATATTCACTAGCCTTGATTAATTCTTTCGCATTTGCTGTTACAGATTCTTTCCTATCGCTAATGATGTTTAGATCACCTGCATACACTAATATCTTAATATTTCCATATAACTCCACACCCTCTGAATTATCTGCTGCCATTCGTACAAATATTCTAGGACTAAATTAAAAAGTAACGGAGACAGGGCATCTCCTTGCTTACGTCCGTTCTTTAATACAAATTCTTCTGACTCCAATTTCCCCACGCGTACCCTACCTTTTGTGGTTTTCAAACTCGCTTCTATAAGCCTAACATACTTCTTCGGTATTGCAAGTTCCAAAAGAATTCTATACAATTTTGACTGCACACAATATTTACAGATCACAAGTGAGTGCAGTTATGATTTTCTGATATATCTGCAGTTTCTAAACGGAATACCTTTTATATATTTGAGCCTGCCCTCGCTTAAATTATTAAAGGGACCTTCAGCTGATTACTGTGCTTTCAGTGTGCCCTGGCACATTCCCTAATTATAATGACAGGTTCTCCTCTCCCTCAGAAACATTTGCTTCATCTTATCATCGAAGAATCCTGAAAATAATTGTTCACTCCTTATCACAGATGTCTGTTCTGAAACACACGAAAGACAAGGGAACGTAACATATGGTTGACAACATGAGAAAACACAAAACAATCTATCATGCCATTGATTACAGTTGTAAAATATTTACTTTACTGTACCTGAAAATGTGACGTATTACCACTAAGTTAGATTGTTCTTCATCAAGTCCTTACACCCATGAGCGACATTTGTCTTGCTCCAACATTTTTTTAACATCACAATGATGGACTTTCTGTGGATGACAGTCACATCCGTGCCAACAGTACGAACAAAATACACAGACAAATACTGCATCTTCTGTTAATGAAGCTCAACGTCCTTTATAAAATATGGCGTCTTAGTAAAATATCCATTTACCCAACAGCTCAGAGCCTCACGCTACTGACATCAAATATCGAAAATTTAACAAAAATGATCATCCTCTAAGGGCAAACATATCCAACACTCATCCAATGCTTTCATCATTGTAATCCTCCAACACTACCTCAACAGTTTAAACCTTACCAGGAAGTCGTCCACATACAATTCATAACGAAATTCCTCTTTATCATTCGCTTTTATTTCTCCTGGTACACTCGTCCATGGCTGTGAACTAGTCTTATGTTGTGACTTTTCATGCTTTGGTTCAAATGGCTCTGAGCACTATGGGACTCAACTGCTGTGGTCATTAGTCCCCTAGAACTTAGAACTACTTAAACCTAACTAACCTAAGGACATCACACACATCCATGCCCGAGGCAGGATTCGAACCTGCGACCTTAGCAGTCGCACGGTTCCGGACTGCGCGCCTAGAACCGCGAGACGACCGCGGCCGGCTTTTCATGCTTTCCCGACGGATCTGCTGCAAATACTCCTCTCGGGTTTGCCGCCGGATTGTATTGTGTAATTCGCACAATATTTCGTCGATGCAACTGCTCGACATCATCAGGTGGTGGTAGCTGCTGCTATCACTGCTGCTAGGTGCTACTGATGATAATCGCACGGCGGCGACGTAATTTATCATGCCGGGAGCAGGCAATACGCGTGCGCGGGAAGACGCTGATAGTTGGGGGAAAGCGGCGCTCCTGGTGCCCCCTGCTGGGGGCCGCAGAAAGGACATCCGCGCGTGCGCTGTGGGCAATGACTGTGCTGCCGGACGCTCCTGTGGTTAAAGTCCGAACTAAACCTCAGTTGTGCGTTTCGGATCGGAAGTTCTTGTTTCCCTTTTTTTCGATTTAATGGCAGCCAGTGCTGGATTCCAGGCGGCGCTTAGTTGAAAACCTGCATCCCTGTTGATAAGATTGTCCGCTGTACGGATATGTATGGCCTCCTTAACAACACAGTCCCAGAAAGATGACGCTGGGGATAAAATTTCCGTCTGTTCGTACAGCATACGATGTCCCGTGTCCAGGCAATGCTCCGCTACCGCTGATTTATCAGGTTGCCCCAGGCGTGTGTGACGATGGTGTTCGACGCAACGTTCTTGCACGGTTCGGCATGTCTGTCCAATGTAAGATTTTCCACACTGGCATGGGATTTTATACACGCCACGTTTCCTAAGGCCAAGATCGTCTTTGACCGAACACATTCCTCAATTTTGCTGGTGGCCGAAACATACACTTGATATCGTGCTTTTTGAGGATTCTTTCTATTCTCGAAGACATGCCGCCAAAATAGGGCAAGAACGCTGTTGCAGTGGGTGCCTCCTCATCTTCATTTACATCCCTGCTTCGAATTTCCTTGGAACGGAATGCATGGCGTACCTGCCTATCGGAATAGCCATTCTGTTGGAATACCGTTCTCAGGTGTTGTAGCTCACCTTGTGCTTACCTCAACTTATTTCTTATTCAATGACCAGTATTTTGAACAAGTGGACGGTGTTGCCATGGGAAGTCCACAGTCTCCCATGGTGGCCAACTATTTTATTGAGACCTTGAGGAAAAAGCACTGCAGTCGGCAAGTCTCAAACCTTCTTGTTTCTGGCGGTATGTAGACGACACTTTTGTGGTGTGGCCCCACGGAATGGAGATATTACCTGTGTTTCTTCGGCATCTGAACTCGCTCCATCCCAACATTGAGTTCACCATAGAAGTTGAAAAGGATGCCATCTTACCATTCCTCGATGTCTTAGTCAGGAGAAAAGCGGATGGTACACTGGGACACAGCCTCTACCGCAATTCAACTCATACGGAGCTATATTTGCAGGCGACAAGTTGCCATCACCCTGCGCAACGCGGTAGTGTCCTACGCTCTTTGGTGCATAGAGCACATGTAGTCTCAGATGCCGACAGTCTACCTGATGAGCTACAACACCTGAGAACGGTTTTCCGTACAGCGGACAGTCTTATCAACAGGGATGCAGGTTTTCAACTAAGCGCCGCCTGGAATCCAGCACTGGCTGCCATTAAATCGAAAAAAAGGGAAACAAGAACTTCCGATCCGAAACGCGCAATTGAGGTTTAGTTCGGACTTTAACCACAGGAGCGTCCGGCAGCACAGTCATTGCCCACAGCGCACGCGCGGATGGCCTTTCTGCGGCCCCCAGCAGGGGGCACCAGGAGCGCCGCTTCCCTCCAACTATCAGCGTCTTCCCGCGCACGCGTATTGCCTGCTCCCGGCATGATAAATTCCGTCGCCGCCGTTGCGATTATCATCAGTAGCACCTTGCAGCAGTGATAGCAGCAGCTACCACCACCTGATGATGTCGAGCAGTTCCATCGACGAAATATTGTGCGAGTTACACAATACAATACGGCGGCAAAACCGAGAAGAGTATTTGTAGTCTTCTGTTCTTTGATTACACCTATTTAATGATTCTCTTCAGGTGCGAAATGTATCAACAACCTTTAGATTTGTTACTCCTGGTGGTCTCAGTCTCAACAATGTTACTGTGTATAATTTTCCACACTCATTGCGCTCCATAATATACTCTAAAGAATTGATGGGTTAAAAATTTGCTCTTTTGTGAGCTCATTATTGTCTTCAGAACAATTTCGTTGCCTCCAGCAATCTCGCTTCTTCTCATTGCATTCTAGAGTGTCCATGGCATCTAGATGTTGATGATAATGCAAACCTTTCTCTTCGACACGCATTGTACACTCTTGTCACCTCAAATGCCTCGTAACTACTTAATCCTTGAACTGTTTCAACTACAAATGGACTGTGACTCTTAACCTTCAATTAAGGCTCCTGGGGTTGTATTTAGTCTAACGGTGAGGTCGGAGCCTTGCGCATTGGCTGGTACCGTCTCATATTCCCCTCTTTGTCACTTCCAGCGGTTCCCTTTGTGGACCTCGGCCGCATTTTTCTACAATTTCTGCATCCTATCATCTCTGATTATCATGTCCTCCACAGTTTTGCATGTCATCTGCCTGACATGGCTGCGCTCATGACTACACGATTATTCCTACTCCACCTGTTACCATTTTTGTGGAGTAAATGCCTTGCTCGCCATTTTGCACTAGGAGGTCCACGTTGTGACGATTCGTAGAGAGTTTGTACGAAGTGCACCGATATTCAGTCATCAACTTTAGGACTTTAAATATGTTCGTCACTCAAAAGCAAAAATGCTCCTTCATGGTTTGCATCACATCTGGCCAAAGTAAAATCATTCTGATTTCGGTAGGTAATTTTGCTTGGCAGTTTCGTATTAACTTTTTGCGCTCAAAAGAACAACTGTCCATCGCTTTAAAATATTGTGTTGCGCTACGATGCTGCATAATGCTCTATTAGCAAAATGCCTAGTCCGACACCCACCTGCTTTCCTTGCGCCCAAAATTTGTGCCGAAACGCCAGTTAAAACTTCTCGTAAGCCCTTCACTTTTTCGCGAAAAGTCGAATCGTGACAGCTTTCTCTTCTCGCAGATACATGCAAATGAAAATCATATTTAATCATTACGTATCGACACTGGAAAATGGGCGTTTATATTTTCCAAAACCGGTGCCTATAGATTAAGATGTTTATAATGTCAGACAGTCATATTGTCCAGAAAGAGTGCGTGTTCTATCAAAATGTGTTATATTTTGAAATTGTCGTGATAACTCGTGGCTACCGGCACAGCTGGCTGGACACTCACAGGTGGCGGTACAGGATCAAAGCATTTACGACAGACTGCCTATTTCAAATAATCCCTCGTCTTCTTTTTGTTGAATCAGTAACGTCTCTCGGACTTTCATACTAATTGCTGACACGCTATTGCATTGTCTCTCCTTAAACAATTCTATCAGCGCTTCACGACTGTAACAGGTGATGTATGCTTGTATTTCCTTAAACTGTAACGACTCTCTTATTTATTCCTGATGTTTTAAGTTTACCAAGCAGTTCTATCCAAACCCCTCTTCATTGTGTAAAGAAAACACATAAAATGTTTCTTCACTTGCGATACGTCTTTCCACTCTTTAATGACGTCAGCGTTTTGAGTAAATTGTCGGCTGCACCATACAGTTCTTGAATAGGCGTGGCTAATTTATTTCTACAAATATCGATTTATTGCTCACTTACTTGTTTCGTCTAATCTTCGGATTCCTTAATTTGTTCTCCGATCTTCTTCTTTAATATGACCATCCATTCGTCGCACCTTTGTGCATAACTCGTTAACTACTGTCCTAATCTCTAGAGGTGATTAGTATATTTCTGGATTGTTCTTCAATCTTTATGAAACACGACTCAGTCTCCTCGTTTAACTTACGAAATTTTCGTCTGTTTTGTTGACAAATTCTTCCGCTCTTTTATGTTGCTCTTCTGTCCTTTTGAGAAATGCTTCTTCTCTTCTCTGCTGCTGTACAGAATGTTTACGACGCTTCTTTGCCTTTTTGTAACGTTGACCGTTCTTCTCGTAATGACACTTGTCTTGTAAGGCCATTTGAATTAATAGTGATTGGAGAAAAAAAGGGGACGGTGAAGAACACTTCGGTGCACGATGGGTAACACTCTTTGTGTGCTGCTAGCGTGCAGTGGCTACGGAATCTTGTTTTTCATGTCACGTACTCTTCGCACAACATTTCAGCTTCGGATCGTCCATTGATATTTTGAAAGTTATTTGATTCACTCTCCATCGCTACTGACCATTCTAAATTACGTTCATGAAGTTCCCTAACCCCAGTACCGTTTGAACAGCCTTTTTCGACTTCCATATTAAGTTCGTGGCTTACAGTTACAGATGGACTTCTTTCTTTCTTGTCAATTGTACTCGATTTTTCTAAACTACTTGAATGAGCATACGTAGATGTTGGTGTGACCAAATACATACGCAGTACTCAAAAACTTCCGCCTGGTAACCAAATTTATAACGGAGACGTCACAAAACACAATAAAATCGTACCAAAAATACAAACACATATAAATACTTCCCCTAAAACTGCAGCGTCGAAACTCTGGACAGTGATGGACTTTTACTCACGAACCTATCCTGTAAGAGAAGCAAAAATTATTGCGGCGGAAGCAACTCAACATTAAATTCTTTAACTTTCTATCTCTTTAATACGTTCATCTTTACTTTTCTGGTTAAAATGCGATCAAGAAGTAAATGATTCTGGAGTTACTGGAATCGGACAAGTCCGGGACGACTTCGCAGCCAGCAGTGGCTGGCCGACTGGGCGACGCGTGTCGACAGGGAGTCGCCGGAGAACAACAGGTGGACAGCACTAGAGAAGGGCTGATAGCGGTGACGCTACGGCAAAGTGACAAGTCCAGGGGGCAGACAAAGAGGGAATACTAAGATGCAGCCAATTCGGAACAGAGACAACGGCAGGCAGCGAGATCCATGCGGTAACGAAGAGAAATCAATGCTAACTGACGGAGCAGCCACCCTGCTAACTTCAAAGGGCGGCCGCGGGCCCTTAAAGACCGATGAGAAGGGCGTGGCCTACGGCGACACTTACGTCGGTGACCGCAGCGCCAGCCACAGTAAGATTTACTGACCCAAAATTTCGACTATTTAAATCAGAAGATTGAGGGATCATGGAAAGTAATTCTGGACGGGAGCAGCTATTTTCATATGTGAGCTATCGCTCGAGCTGTTCTCCATGTCCCTAACATGCTTTAAGTATGATTTACGAAAACAGTATTGCGTAGCGGGAACCCCTTATCGGAAGATAACTTCTAGCAGTGGCCAAGATTAAGCGTTAAAGGCCGGCCGGGGTGGCCGAGCTGTTCTAGGTGCTAAAAACTGGAACCGCGTGACCGCTACGGTCGCAGTTTCGAATCCTGCCTCGGGCATGGATGTGTGTGATGTCCTTAGGTTAGTTAGGTTTAAGTAGTTCTAAGTTCTAGGGGACTGATGACCTTAGAAGTTATGTCTCATAGTGCACAGACCATTTGAAACATTTTTAAGCGAAAAAATACCGATTTCACTGTGAACATAGAGACATTAATGACACGGCTCATTTAACTACAAAAGAAACTGGCAGTCACTATAACAATTTCGGTTATTACCATGAAACATCAGACAAATGAAAGACACTGCATTAAGCGTCCTAACGTTTAGTAAGTGGGGCAAAGGATTGTAATTATGAAATACAGTCTTGGCGCAGTTGAGTGCGCACATGAAGGAATAAAGTGAAATCATATCCCTTTATGACCCATGATTGTGAAAATGAATAATCGTTTAAAGAAAGAACCTGGAAAAATAAATAAGAACACCAGCAGAATCGCCAAAGTGCGTGATGTAAGGAACTAGCCAGCTGCGAACGTTAAAACAGTTCTAACAAACACTGGGGTATGTTAACTAGACTCATGTCCCTCTCGATTCGGTGATTGCATTACTCGCTCATTCTTACCACTCTTACAGTCCAGCTCACCCTCTGTATTCAGATCTAATATGGCGACATCGCAGTAGCAGGCGTCTACACTCTGATGACCCACCAGGAAGTGTTCTGCCATAGATCTCCAGAAGCAAGTGTCCTCTGATATTACTGTTAGAAACTCAGCTGTTTCGGCCAGTGTAGGAATCTCGCCGGCCAGTTGCAGCAGATCTTGCGATTTATAAATAAGTTTAATACACTCCCACTCTTGCTGGTTGTATCATGGTTAGCCAGTGATGGTCTGGCTCAGAAAGGAAGGCAGGAAATCTTTCACACTCAATGATAGTCTTCTAGCCCTCACCAACTGTAAGGCTTACATGTAGACACGCGTGGGGTAGTGCACTTTCAGCAGAAATAATTACTGTGAGCCACTCAGAGTTCCTTTACAAGGACTTAAAGCAAACGTCCGTTAGTGGTGTCGTCACAGAGAAAACAGCCAGTCTGACAGTCCTTCATTCTGTGAGGTGCACCTAGCTTAGATTTTATCGTTCTTAAAAGGGTTTCTTCTAGTGTCTTGCACAACGTATTTCTTGTGGCAGACAGGCTGTCCCAGAATCACCTGGCATGTTGAGATGGGGAGATGGTCTGTAGCAATTCCCTAACTTTTACATGGCCGGGGGGGGGGGGGGGGGCACCTGCTTTCAGCTCTCAAAAACATTTATGACCCTCCCGTTCTTTTAAGTAAGTTTTCATGTTGCAAACTAACAAAAGCTCTAAGGCTGCAGAAAATACTGGGTACTGTCCACAATTACGATGCAGCGTTAAGGAATTGACTATACTCGCTGTTTGAATCCGTATCTTTCAATATTCAAATACAAAATATGGTGCGTGTTAGGCCTTCGGATAAACTGCCACATAACACGATCGAAACTTGAATATATCAAGATGCTTCGCAACTCAAATGCAAATCCCTGGAGGGTAGACGAAGTTATTTTCAGTAAAACGTATAGAGAACATATAGACAACCGTTATTTGTGATTGACTGTAGAATGATCCTTCTGACAGGAACTTACATTTAACATAAGGACGACAAAGACAAAACAAGAGGAATTAGGGCTTTTACAGAGGTGTATAGACAGTCGTTTTACCTTCGCTCCCATTTGCGAGTGGAACTGGAAAGGGGGTGACTAGTTGTGATACAATGTGCATTCTCCAATGCTTGCAGAGTATGTATGTACACTGAGGTGCCAAGTCACGGCATACTCGTAATATAGAGTCAGACCTCTTTAGCCCAGCATAGTGCAGCAACTCGACGTGGCATGGACCCGACAAGTCGTTCGAAGTGTCCTGCAGAAATACTGAGTTGCTGGTATAGGTGTTCATAATTCCAAAAGTGGTTCTGATGCGGGATTTTGTGCACAACGTAACCTCTCCATTATGTCCCATATGTGTCAGATGGGATTTATTTCAGGCCATCTGCCTGGCCAAATCATTCGTTGGAATCGTCCAGAATGGTTTTGAAACCAATAGCTAAAAACTAATAACCACTGTTCATTGTTGCCCACAAGAATTCCATTGTAGCTTGCTAACATAAAATCCACGAACGGCTGCAAATGCTTTCCAAGTAGCCGAACATAACCATTTCCAATAAATCATCGGTTCAGTTGGATCAAAGGACTCAGTCTATTACATGTAATCAGAGCCCACACCATTATGGAGCCGCCACCATTTTGCGCACTAACAGCTTGGGTCCACTGCCTCTTGACGTCTGCTGCACGCTAGAACCCTATTCTCACCTCTCACCTGTGGAAATTGGGAACATCTGGCAGGGCATGGTTTTCCAGTCGTCTAGAGTCCAACCGATAGTGTTACGCGCCCATCAGAGGCGCTTCAGGCAATATTGTGCTGCTGGAAGCAAATGCATTCGAGTTGGTCTTCTGCTGCCATAGCCCTTTAATGCCAAATTTAGTATCACTGGAAACGTTCCTCGACCGTCCCACATTGATTTCTGCGGAACTTCACGCAGTGTTGTTTGTCTTTTAGCACTGGCAACTCTACGCAAACGCCGCTGCTCTCGGTCGTTAAGTGAAGGCCGTCGGCCACTGCATTGTCCGTGGTGACAGGTAGCGCCTGGAATTTGGAATCCTCAGCACGCTCTTGTCACCTCAGTATAGGTAGAGGTACACTGGTCTGTCTAGTGCTAGTCTCTTCACCTCTGCGTATTTACTGTACCTCCATCAGTCTGGCCCCGCTTAGTGTGTTCAGACATTGCTCTGTCTCTAGATATTTACTCCTGGAGAGTTCCCTACATTACCAAATTAACCACTCCACGACACCTGGTGAGGTATCGATCGGTATCAATCTAGATTTTGATACAGTCAATTTGGGCTATAAAAATATTTTCATGTTCATTCGATTTAGAACCTGGCAACCAATTATCCCACGTACCCATCAGGTTTTTCGTTCACTTCTGTAATAGCGCAGTTTTGAAAAACTACTCTTCTTATCAGTTTACCTAATTTTCAACATTTTCATATAGAACCATATCTAAAACCCTTTCGGAAGCTTCTCTAGTTAAGGCGTATAGCTTACATTAGAAGACTTCTTTTGCAATGATCTCTTTGAACGTGCTAGTCCTGTCCTCCTTGCTTTGTCTCCCATGCATTATTTCGTTTCCAGGTATCAGACTCCCATAACTTCGTCTAGTTTGTTGTCACCAAATATCGCTAATATCATTTACGCTCCTCCTCTTTACTTTTGTCCTCTTCAGGTTACTGTGAGTCTGTAGTGCTTGCAAGTTAGGCTAATGATTACACTTAACAGTTCCTGTATCTCTTCTCCAAGTTCACCAAGGATAGAAATGTTGTCAGCAAGTGTTATTGCCCATAGCATTCTGCCATGAATTTTTAAAACCAATTTTGAACACTTCTTTTATTTCCGTCATTGTTTCTTCGATGTATAGATTGAACAGTAAGAGTGAAATACTGCACCCATTTCTTACACTGATTTTAGTCGGAACACTTCGTTCTAGTTTAATTTTATCCATATTTAGCAGCTTCAAACGTGATTCTACTCAATACCCTTGAGGTAGGAATTAAAAAATATTTTCAGCGTCTGACTTACGAAATTCGTAACTTAACATCAAACCTTTTCGTGACAGGAATATACATGTCATCTCATTCAAGAGAACAAATAAATCATGTATTACGACGAATTACACCTGAAGATGGACCCACAGGGTCGGAAATGCATCTCGTGTACTGAATGAAAGACGAAAAATTGTGACTGAAGGTGTTTTTTAATTCATACCTCGAGTGTAATTCTTTCTAGTTCTTTCATTCTTACTGTTTCATCTTCATTCTAGTACATATTGTATATTACCAGTATTTCCCTATAGCTTACTGCTATTTTTCTAACACCATTTTACGGTGTCCAACTTTTTTTCCAGGTCGACAAATCCTATGAACCTGTCTCGATTATTTTTAAATCTTCCTTCCAGTATCAATCACCTCGTAACATCCTCTCTGGGGGCTTTGTCACAGCTAAAAATTCACCAAATAAATGTCTTGATAAGGCATTGTTTGTTAATAAATTACTCTTTGTTTCTGAAGACGTATTCGGTCTCTGAAATCCTTCTTTCAATATCCACTATACTGGTATGATGTATTGTATTAATTTCAGGATAGAAATATTTAATTGCTTGTATTAACATTGCATTATCTATCTTAAAATTTGCACTTACAAGTCTGACCGATTTATCCATCAGCACTACTTCAATGTTGTTTGAGTTTATTCTGAGTTTGTGGTTGTACAAGCCATCAGGCAAATTTTTAGCAGTAATCTCGAGTTCTTTTCATATCTGCCAAGACTATTAGCAGGTGTTTGTAATTAAAGCACAGCTACTCATAGAGATTCAATGTGGACTGCAGTTGTCGTGTGGCAGTGCAACTTGGTGGGTATTATAATGTGTCAATGTGGAACCGATTTACATTGGAAATAGAACTAGATTCAATTTAGACCAACAGCTGCAAATCTGGCGCTGCACAGTATCTAGTCGACGCTTGCGGTACTCATATTGAACAAAGTGTGTAAGCAGAAATTAATAATAACCGACATTATGCTTTCCTCACTTGTATGAACTTTACTGCCCTAATGACGTTCCTGATCAGTTACATACGGAAACATTTCTGAACGTCTTTCTTGCATTCACTGCTCCAGGTTTCAATTTGGTGGACAAAATTGAGACTAATTTCTTTAAAGTAAAATCCAGTTCCCCATTAACGAATTAGAATGTCATGTTTCCCTTCCATACGATAATTACAACCCAAACCTGAGCTCATTGAGTAGCTACTTATTAATTATAACCATATGGTATGTAATCAGGCAGTCGAATGCACTGCATTTGTTTACCAACAATTTTGGTCCCTTTGGTGCCACTTATCGTAGTTCTTATTACAGTTTCTAGAAATACGTTAAATAAATACGCATATAGGCGACAGCCATGTCAGTCACGTTGCTCTAGACTCTCTCTTAACGTCTTAAACGTCTTAAACGTTCTAAACTTTGATTCTTGTGTAGGTTGGGAAAGAATCTTTTATCTCCCCTGGCAATTCTAATTTTATTGATTTATTCAGACAGCATTTTGCTGTTCAATGAATCAAAATCCTTCTCTAGATGAATAAATGTGCCACATGTTTACCAGTTCATGGTCTTTAAAATTAACATAGCTAACCTGTTTAGTTTTCTTTTCAGAGATATAATTTCATCTTCTGCTACATGTTGGTTAATCTCAGCTGTTATTCTTTCATTAACTACATTCAGTAATTTTTTTGGAGTATCTCTTAATAATGCCATGGTCCTATAGCGTGAATGAACGTTGCCTTTCTTTCTTAGATATGTTAACTCTTTTGCTTTTAAGTAATTCTTGTGGTAGAACTGTAGCCTCGTAGGAGACACACAGGTGACTCCACAGCCACAATGCCCCTGTTGAGTCCCGCATCCTTGCAGTACGATCACAGAGAACGAGAGCAGCTGTTCCTTTGTATCATGCCCCATCCGCCACGTGCGTGGCCTGACACAGCCTGTCCTCAGGCCACCTGTCCAGGTTTCCCACCTAGTAGCCTCGCCAAAGACAGACACTGCCTCCCGCCCCCCCCCCCCGCCCCCCCCCCCCCCCACGCACCAACCAGTACCAGTCTCTTCACTTGCCAGCAGCAGCTGACCAAGTAGGTAGTCTTTCTACGAAATACTCTCTCCCATTCTCCCATGTGTGTCCATTCCTTGCGTGAACAACTTATTGTGTACGGTTTGTTACAACATGTGCTTTCTCCTCACTAATTCGTACAGTGAAATTTTTTCTGCTGTCAGATTCGATTCTGCTGGAAGTCATATTAGAGTTAAGATTCCTGTTACGTCTCAGCAAAGCTTTTTTTAGTTATTTTCATCCACCCACTACTATCATGCGTAAGTACAAAAAGTTTGTGTACATAAATATAATTTTGTACTGCATTATGACGATCTATGTTCGACAAATTTATGGGAAAAGTAAAAATAATAATATCTGTACTGGAGCTTGTTTGGCGTATGGTACCCGCCTTCATAGCCAAGTTCACTATCGCGTGGTTGTGCGCCGGATCTCGAATTCGGGGTACATGGATTCGAATCCTAGTGGCAGATGTAACTTTGACTGTCACAGTTTGGCCGACAAGAGGAGGAGAGGTAGATGCGTAAAGTTTCTGATCATTACTCTTTGCACCAATGTCCTGGATTAAGCTCGAAATCTCTCTGCAGTGTCTCACGAAGTAGGGGCATGTGACTCTTGATGACGATCCGTCCATTGGAGGGGTACATTCAGCCTGACGGTCCCCTTGGTGCTATTCGAGAAGAGTAAGTTTTGTGACCACAACGAATTTCACCATCTCCCTTGTCTCACCATACCAGACGATGCAAATGTAGCACCACATTATACAAGTATCAGTTACACTCACCTACTCTCTACTAATACATATGCGACACAACCCTCCCATATGGGCACGGAAAGGGGCCACCGAGGAAGGACACCATTTCCAACAGGTACATCCCACCAAACAATAACATACGACATTCAGATTTATTGTCCTCCTAAACTGCATGATATTAAATAAGCCTTACGCACAAATACAGGGTGAATCGACTAAAACTTGCACCGAAAATATTGCGGAAATGGAAAGTGATATTGTTGTGCGGTTTTCTTTCAATTTTCTCTAGAGAAACGAGTCTACAGACGTAAAATCTGGGGTCGCCTGACAAGTTACAGGACCTCGATTTGTGAAGACATGCTGCAGTGCTTCGAGCACTATAAGCTGGACAGCCATCGAGTTAGTTCCGCAGATTCCTCCTAGTCTGCAGAGGATATCTTCTAGCATCTGTCGAAGATGGTCTGTTAGGAGGCTATGATACCTGTGCGTGTTCAGTGTTACATCTATGAAAAACAAGACTATGCGCTGATGCTTGACAACTCCACACCACACGTTTACACTGTATTTATGCTGGCGCTCCATCTGATGTAGCCAAAGGGGATTGTCAACAGACCAATAGTGTATGTTTCAAAGGATTGGCTGGGCATGATTGGCAAACATGGGTTCATCACTAAACAAGATACATGATACATCTGGAGTATCCTGTCTTAATTCCCATTTGCAGTACTTCAACACGTTTCTATTAATAGAGAGACATGTGATAGAGATGGAAACTACGTCGATGGAGAGTGCGTAGAACGCTTGCCTGACTCGCACATCCCCGTGTGGCTGTCTGCCACGATAGCTGAGTGGTCAACGTGACTCATCGCCGTCCTACGGGCCCAAGTTCGATTCCCGGCTAGTTTGGGGATTTTCTCCGCTCAGGGACTGGGTGTTGTGCTGCCTTCATTATCATTTCATCCCAATCCGGCGCAACTGCAACTCCAACTGCAGTAAGAACATTAGTTACCACCTCTTCTGTCGTCACTTACTTCATTATGTTATACTACCACTTTCACATAATTGGTTGAAGAGGTTGATGAATTACTGCCGCCATGGTTGATGTGTATTAGGATAACTTTCAGCATGCACCATACAAGAACGAACTGTGTCCTTCCTATACACCCCACACTCCATGAACATGCCAGGTTTCTCTGAATTGGTAAATACCATCGCCCACTAACAACCTACTGCTTTGACTGTCACGCCCTAACTGACTAACAAGTGGCAGTTCATTCAAGAAACACAAAAGCACACTGTAAGCAAACACAATATCATCCTCTAAGTAGCAACTACACAGGTTGGGCACAAACAAGTGTCGAAGGGATACCCTTTCAAAATACGATATCACGAAAGCGACTTGCTCTAGAAATCTGCAGTAAACACTACGTCATTTTAATGTACTCTACTTTTGGTAGGTTTAGTTAAAAAAGTGTACGTTTGAACAAAAGTACTAAACATTACTACAATCTGTTCATTGGCTAACAATACGAGCCGCTGACTACCAATCCATTCTGTGAAACAAGTACATCAATAGCACTTCGGTTCAAGTTTTAGGTGACTTACCCTTTACACAAGGAAAATCATCTGAAGCTTAGAGCTCATTTATTTCGTGATATCGAAACGAGGTTCTCAGCGAACGTTGGTAGGCAAGAGGGCACGTAATTTTATTGTCTGGGTTATAGAATTAACTCTAGTACTAATCAAGTTTGTGAAGCAAGTATTGCTTGGTATTGGAATTTCTAAAGCATTCGAAAACTATTGGAAACACAAGTATATAGATATAAGGCTCCCACATTCTAGTGCTGAAAATTATGGCGAACCTACCCAAGAAGTCAGCCAGAACCGAGTTTTCCAGTGTAAGCATCGGCATGATAGGCTCTCATGCAAAATGTTTCCGCTGTGTGTGACCTTTCGTCTATTTACTCGTTTGCACAGTAGATGTTCACTTAAGCATGAGAATGTAAGCAAGCTGCAATACTTTTCCTACGATCCTACCGATACACTATAAGGTATCATATAGTTCCACTAAAAGAATTGTACCTGATACTGAGTCTCTGTCTTAAAGAACAGGGACAAGAGGATAACATTTTATCTTAGTGGCGGATAGAGATCTTACAGCTGCATATGCCGACGGTGCGTGGCATAAAAGCCTAACTTGGCGGTGGTTACACCACAGTCACCTTCACCTTCCAACTAAAAGGGTCATCTTCAGCCGAACATCTGTATAACAATAAATCCAGAAGGAATATACACTAGTGTGGTAAATTATTTTAAGATTTGAAAATTTAAACAGATACGTGCAGGGGCAAGTGGAAAAGTAATGCTCCCAGATTTTTTATGTAAAAGCTCTTAAATCTTTTTAAATAAAATCTATTCGTAATAAAATATTTAAAACATTTAAATATTTAACGTCACTTAAATTGAAGTTCTGTTCACTTACTTCTGTTCTTTTCTCTTCAAACCCATCTACAACATTAACGAACTGTGGATGAAATAAAATAACACTAATAAATCACAAAAAACAATGTAATAATTTTAAATTAAATAGCTTCCACTGAAGACTCAGCCAGGAAACCAAAGAGGTGTCTGCTGTTTCTAGTCACTTGACAGCCAGGAGATAAAAGTGCAATTAAACTCTTTGTGTTCTAAAGCTAACGTGATATTGTCTTAGCACTTTTCTTTCAACCACTGGATGTCAACACCATATTGTTCGTTAGTTGTATGTGTTGGCCGTGGAGATATGTGTTTGTTTTTACTGAAATCTACTTTTATCTCCAAAATTAAAAATTTGTCATTTACTAGGGGTCTCATTTGTGAAAATTAGAAAAACGTAAAGAACCTAATCAGTTGCAATAAATCCATTGCAGTGGTGGTGTAGTGTTTGGTTTGTGGGGCGCTCAGCCAGCCAGAGTGGCCGAGCGGTTCTAGGCGCTACAGTCTGGAACCGCGTGACCACTACGGTCGCTGATTCGAATCCTGCCTCGGGCATGGATGTGTGTGACGTCCTTAGGTGAGTTAGGTTTAAGTAGTTCTAAGTTATAGGGGACTGATGACCTCACCAGTTCAGTCCCATAGTGCTCAGAGCCATTTGAACCATTTTGGGACACTCAACTGCGTGGTCATCAGCGCCCATACAGAATCCCAGTTTTTACACAGTCCAGTTTTTACACAATCCAGTCTAGCCGCTGTAACGAATAATGATGATGAGGAGGAGGACGACAACACAAACACCCAGTCCCCGGGCATGGAAAATCCCTAAACCGGCCGGAAATCAAACACGGGACCCAGTGATCCAGAGGCAGCAACGCTGGCCACTAGACCATGAGCTGCGGACATTTCAGTGTTAAAAGTTAACACTTCACATTTCGAAAACGCTCTGTATGCACGTATTTCACATAATCAGGAAGTCATCTTTATGCCAGCACTGACACATTGAAATATGAGACCACTGTGTATGAATAATCAAACGACTGACATGTGACTGCACCAGTAGGTACGTTGCTGACAATAATTATTTTACGATATTTCTGTTACGATTAGAAGTATTATATTGTTATTGGTTTATGCAAATTGTTTATCATGGTATTTGGGTAGACTGTGGTTGGGTTGGGAGTTGGGCAGGTGTGGCTTTATTATAGCAATAACCGTTTGTTAAACACAAATAAATTCTTTGGTAAACTAGAATGATAGAAAATTAATGGGAGTAAAGTAAAGTATCTCGCACAGCTATAGACCTTGAGAAATAGGTCACCAAAAAACAGTAAACAGAGTGAAATTTTTTCGAGTGACGCCCCACAGCCATGTCAGTCATGTTATTCTAGACTCTCTCTTAACATCTTAAACACCTATTTCTAAACTTTGATTCTTGTGAAGGTTGGGAAAGAATCTTTTATCTCTCCTGGCCATTCTAATTTTATTGATTTATACATACAGCATTTCGCAGTTCAATGAATCAAAATCCTTCTCTAGATAAATGAATGTGCCATATGTTTTCCAGTTCATGGTCTCTAAAATTAACATAGCTAACCTGTTTACTTTTCTTTTCAGAAATATAATTTCATCTTCTGCTACATGTTGGTTAATCTCAGCTTTTATTTTTTCAATAATTACATTCAGTAATTTTTTTGGAGTATCTCTTAATAATGCCATGGTCCTATAGCGTGAATGAACATTACCTTTTCTTTCTTAGGTATGTTAACTCTTTTGCTTTTAAGTAATTCTTGTGGTAGAACTGTATCCTCATAGGAGACACACAGGTGACTCCACAGCCGCAGTGCCCCTGTTGAGTCCCACATCGTTGCAGTACGACCACAGTGAAGGAGAGCAGCTGCATCTTTGTGTGTGGCCCATCTGCCACGTGCGTGGCCTGACACAGCCTGTCCTCAGGCCACCTGTCCAGGTTTCCCGCCTGGTAGCCTCGCCAAAGACAGACACTGCCCTGTCTCCTGTCTCCCTCCCCCTCCCCCCCCCCCCCCCCCCCCAACCAGTACCACTCTCTTCATTTGCCAGCGGCAGCCGACTCAAGTAAGTAATCTTTCTACGAAATACTCTCTCCCATTCTCCCATGTGTGTCCATTCCTTGCGTGAACAGCTTATTGTGTACGGTTTGTTACAACATGTACTTTCTCCTCACTAATTCGTACAGTGAAATTTTTTCTGCTGTCAGATTCGATTCTGCTGGAAGTCATATTAGAGGTAAGATTCCTGTTACGTCTCAGCAAAGCTTTTTTTAGTTATTTTCATCCACCCACTAGTATCACGCGTAAGTACAAAAAATTTGTGTACATAAATATAATATTGTGCTGCATTATGACGATCTACGATTGAAAAATATTCGGGAAAAATAAAAATAATAATATCTGTAGTGGAGTATGTTTGGTGTATTTCCCTGCCTTCTTAATCGAGCTTACTGTCGCGTTCCTGTGCGCCGGATCTCGAATTCGGGGTACATGGATTCGAATCCTAGTGGCAGATGAAACTTTGACTGTCACTGTTTGGCCGACAAGAGGAGGAGAGGTAGATGCGTAAAGTTTCTGGTCATTAGTCTTTGCGCCAATGTCCTAGTTTAAGCTGGAAATCTCTCTGCAGAGTCTCACGAAGTGGGGGCAGGTGACAATGTTGATGATGATGCGTCCATTGGAGGGGCTGCTGTTCAGACCGGCGGTCTGGTTCAAATGGCTCTGAGCACTATGGGACTTAACTTCTAAGGTCATCAGTCCCCTAGACTTAGAACTACTTAAACCTAACTAACCTAAGGACACCACACTCATCCATGCCCGAGGCAGCATTCGAACCTGCGACCGACACGGTCGCGCGGTTCCAGACTGTAGCTCCTAGAACTGCTCGGCCACTTCGGCCGGCTCCGGCGGCCTCCTTGGTGCTATTCGAGAAGAGTAAGTTATGTGCCGGGAACGAGGTTCACCCTCTCCCTTCTCTCACCATATCAGACTACGCAAACGTAGCACCACATTATACAAGTATCAGCTACACTCACCTACGCTCTACTAATACACTTGCAACACAATCCTCGTATATGGGCAGGGACACCAGTTTCAACAGGTACACCCCACCAAACAATCCCATAAGGCATTAAGATTTATTTATACTGCACGGTCCTCATAAACTACAGTATATTAAGTAAGTCTTACAAATACAGGACGAATCAACTTAAACTTGCACCGCAAATATTGCGGAAATGGACAGAGATATTGGTGTGCGGTTTTTACAGAATGGGTTAGTAGTCGATAAACAGACTGTAATAATACTTCGAAAGTGAATTTTTGTGCAAAAATACACTTCATTAATTAGAAAAATACCTGTTTACATTAAAAAAAAATAAAAGTAGGTCAATTCATAACGTAAGTGTTGCAGGGTTGTAGTGGGAGCCCTTCACGAGATATCGCATCTAGAAAAGTTCCTACTTCGTCACTCCCACAGTACCTGTGATAGCACACACTAAAGAACAACACAAGCGCATACACTAGTTGAGTGTTTTCTGACCAGTAACGACGCAATTGTTAATCGCAGATTGTGTGAAAAATGACCATCGACAGTAGCAATACACGCTTCCAGTCTCGTATGGAACGACAGCTGCATACGTGGTACTAGTTTAGCTGAGGTGTCCGAGCAGGCTTCAGTAACAACGTCGTTGCATATCACAGGGTGTATTTCGTATGTCTTGTAGATGGTGTCTTCCAGTTTTCCCCAGAGAAAAGAGTCTACAGGCGTGAGATCTGGGGAACATGCCTATCAGCTTAACAGCTCGTGCATCCAAGTTACAGACATTCAGAAGCTTGGAAAGGAAAATTGTGGATGTGTTAGATGAACAGTTAGACTTTAGGAAAGGTAAAGGGGCAGAGAGGCAAGACTGAAGTTGCAGTTGATAATGGAAGCAAAAAATGGTTCAAATGGCTCTGAACACTATGAGACTCAACATCTGAAGTCATTAGTCCCCTAGAACTTAGAATTACTTAAACCTAACTAACCTAAGGATATCACACACATCCAGGGCATGATTCGAACCTGCGACCGTAGCAATCGCCCGGTTCCAGACTGCAGCGCCTAGAACAACTCGGCCACACAGGACGGCATATGGAGGCAAGACTAAAGAAAAATCAAGAAACATTCATAGGATTTGTCGACCTGGAAAAACCGTTGGACAATCTCAAATGGTGGAAGATGTTCGAAATTTTGAGAAAAAACAGAGTTATCATATAGGGAGAGATGGCTAATGTACAATTTGCACAAGAGCCAAGAGGGAATAATAAAAGTGGACGACGAAGAAAGAAGCTCTCGGTTTAAAAATGGTGTAAGACAGGGATGTAGCCTTTCACCCCTATAGTTCACTCTGTACATCTAAAAAGCAATGATGGAAATGAAAGAAAGATTCAGTAGTGAAATTAAAATTCAAGTCGAAAGGATATCATTGATACATTTCGCTGATGACATTGCTATACTGCGCGAAAGTGAAGAAGCATTATATGATCTGCTGAATGGAATGAACAGAATATGGGCTTAGAGAAAATTGAAGAAAGATAAACGCAATGAGAAGTAGTGTAAAAGAGAACAGAGAGAACCTTAACATCCGGATTGTTGGTCATGATGCAGATGAAGATGAGGTATTCTGGTACTTAGGTGAAAATTAGCCCATGACGGATGGAGTAAGGAGGAGATAGAAGGCGAAACAGCACTGGAAAAAAGGGCATTCCTGATCAAGAGAAGTCTTCCACTATCAGACTGAGGCCTTAATGTGAGGAGGAAATTTCTGAGAACGTATGTTGGAGTACAGCATTGTATGGTAGTGATACATAGACTGTGGAAGAACCGAAACAGAAGAGAATCGAAGCACTTGAGATGTAGTACTACTAATGAATGTTGATAATTGGGTGGACTGATAAGGTAATGAATGGGGAGGCTCTTCCCAGATTCAGTGAGAAATGAGTCTATGGAAGACACTGGTCAGAAGGGACAGGATGGTAGCGCATCTGTTGTACATCGTAGAATAACTTCCAATGTACTGAAGGCAACTACAGGGGCATTAGCTGTAGAGGAAAAGAGAGACTGGAATACGTATAGCAAATAAATGAGGACATAAGTTGCAAGTGCTACTCGGAGATGAAGAAGTTGACACGCGTGAGGAATTCGTGGTGGGGTGCATTAAGCCAGTGAGAAAACTAATGACTCCAAGAAGATAAATAAAAGAGCAGGCCGTTACTACCGCACAACACGCAAGCCTGCAGGAAGCATATACCTCAGGAGCCTGAAAATCATGTATCTGCCCCTAATGCGCAGGTCGCCATGGAAAGCAGGTCGAAAAAGCATGCCGATACTCTAAGACAACAATCATATCAAGCACGATAGCCTACATGACAGGCACGAGAAACGGTCTTCCGGACACAGACACACCTTCGTGCATGGTAGCCTAGACGGCAGCGGCTTTAAAAACATGTCTTTTGCCCGTATTTTATGATTTGAGAGATGGCATCAAGTGTCAAAACAAGAAAGAAATGATTTTTCAGTAAGGACTCTAAACTGTATATCTCAATTTTTGCGCTTTTGTTCGTCTTGTGCTGCAAGATCTTTGCTATTACGAACGACCTACAGAATGCAGAAAAGGAATGAGGACACATTTGTCATTGTTCATGGACCTCAAGCAGTAACCATGTGTTTTCTGCGCACAGGATACTGAGTCACCAGCTGAATCAATCTGCTGGACCATAACAGATTATCATGTTTTCTATTTCCAGTGTGAAATGATAGCATTACATTATGCTGGTATGTGGAAAGATAAAGCAACAATGTAAAAGAATTTGACAAACTTTCCAATACATAACCTGGTTCCACTAGAACTAACATACGTGCTGCGCTTTCCTAGAACTAGAAATACCGTTTACAAGAAACACTTGGTGCATCCATCGACAATAACACAGGTACGTGTCATCATTTTTTACCCAATTCCGTATGAAGTTCGTGACAACAAAGTGATTGCATTAAAGATTTGTGTTTCACAGTAACGAAATTGAAAACTATGGTCATTGCTCTTAAGACAAGCATTTTAAAGCCTATGTTTACTGGTTATATTTGTTTTGGACATACTACCGCCTCTCAAAACAAATCATTTCGCAACATGCAGTGCAGTGTATGTATAGTGGAAATATGGTAAATTGAGTGTATCTACTTTTTTATGTCGTAGGAAAATTCTCCTGCCTTAATCTGTACATTATGCCAAGTGCCTTGCGTTTCGAGTCTGTTCTTTATCCCTGTCCCAAATCGAGCCGGATCTTTGCTTAGAGCAAATTCTACTGAGCAAGTATTCAGGGAGTTCAGTAACTAGCTGCCATTTTTAATGCCTGAGGTCATCATTGCGTAATCTGAGGATTTTTCCCTTCCACAGCTAAGAGATAAAATTGGAGGAAAGAAAATAAGGACGGGATGCTGCATACCCTGTTTTCGTTGCGGTATGATTTTTTTCTTTTCCGCCGCTGCGTAAACAAGATATAAGCGGATTACTAGTCAAAGCGGGACGGCAAAATCTATCCGTGGGAGAAGAAGCTAATAAAACGGCTCAAGGCTGCCGAGACTGAGATAACTCTAATAACGTTTCTAACAAGATGCCACCGGTTTCAAGCTTTGCATCAACTCAGTATTTTAAAAATATCTTCTCTGAAAAAATTTTTCTCTCGCACTAGAGTTCCGAGGGATAGATCCATACCTGCGCACATTGAGGAAACAATGATATTCTGAATTACCAACTCATACATATCGTACTTGTTTTAATTTTTTATATAAAACATACAATAAATCACTTGCAAGCTGCTTAAAGCCATTAACTGATTCCACACAATGTGTACTGTCTTTTTAGTATTTTTACCTCATCAGACTTCGAAATCACAGCTTCTTCATTACGGTTTCCTGTTGTACTGTAATGTTCTTCATTGCAGAGTCAACAAACAAGGAATGTGTCTCTGTGGATTCTGTACATTTAGTTTATGACACCCCAATGAAGCGATTCCCCCATGTTGAACATAGGTCTACACAAATTTCAAAAATGGCGTTAAAAGTGGCTTCATCGTCTCACAATCAGTTAGCCAAGATTAGCCACAAGGTCTACCACGAAAGTGAATGATTCTACCGGTGCTTTTGCAGAGGGCTCTAAACAGCGGTACCTTTTTAATGAAATTCCGTTCCTTGCATTAAATTCAAAGATAATATTATTTCAGAATATAATCTTTTCGGTTTTCAAGCCGTGTCATTTTGAATAAGATTCTGAGATTTTTGATGGCTAGCTCCGTCGTCTAAAGCTCAGAACTTTATTTGAATTTACCCACCTTGAAAAACTAGAAGAGTTTATTGAATCATGCCGTAGGAAAAGTCTCCGATAGCAAAAATTATTTCAGTTTTCTACCGAATTAGCCAACGGCCTTGCAAATTTGAACAGACTGATAATATGTAAAAGGAAAGTCCTTGGGAAGATTTTTGGAGTGGTTTACGATAATGAGAGTGAAAAATGGGGGATTCGTCATAATACAGAGTTGTACGATATTTACAAAGAGCCGAACATCGTGGCTATAAAGAAGACACGACGACTCCAGTGGGCAGGGCATGTTGCTCAAATGCAGGACAACCGATGGCAGAAACGCCAATCGGCAGAAGGCCCCTTCAGAGAAGGGAGGATGGCAGAAGGGAATTGAAGACATGCTGAAGTGGAAGCAATCTGTCGAAGCAGTGCGTGGTTCAATGGACCTGATCGCGTAAAGTGAGTAAGTACCCTTGCTGCAGTGGCAAGACCGGTTCCCGTCAGATCACCCAAGTTCAGCGCTGTGGGGCTTGAAAAGCACTTGGATGCGTGACCGTTCGGTCTGCCGAGCGCTGTAGCCAACGTGGTGCACTCAACCTTTTGAGGTAAATTGAGGAGATACTCGACTGAGACGTAGCGACTTAGGTCACGAAATCTGACAACGGCCGGGAGAGTGGTGTGCTGACTACATGGCCCTGTGTATCCGCATCCAGTGACGCGCCGGCGGTCGGTCAGTACCTCTGGCCTCTCGAGGCCTTTTCGGAAGGAGTTTGGTTCTACCTGTCAGCCCAAAAGATTTTCGAGACTTCAATAATAAGAAAATAGACAAACGTTATGTAGGTAGTTTCAAATGGTTCAAATGGCCCTGAGCACTATGGGACATAATCTCCTCTCTCATTAGTACAACTCATAGAACATTTATTTCACCAAGTGAGACAGAACAGTCCTTCTTTGCGACGTTGGTCAACTCGGGTGTCACGTTGGCTTGAATCTCGGTTATATCGTCAAAGGTCTGACCCTCGTGTGAACAGCACTTCGTCGTTCTGCATCAGATTCGTATTGATAAAGTCATTTCTCAACACCTGTGACGAGTTTTTTTTTCAGGAAGGAAATGTCTGCGATGCGTATTTCAGTCAATTCGCGGCAGGTATCCATGCTTCGTTGATTTTGTTCGGGATTCAAGGCGCGCAAGATAGCTCGGTAAACTGTTTCCTTGCCTTGACAACGTTCTGGAGAATGCCTTGAACACTTGATTTACGGGAGATTTGTGACACAACGACTTTGGCACATTACGCTCTCAGGCCCACTACTTAATACTCCCTGCTCACAGCTAACTGGTCGAATACATCCATTATTTATTATTGTTTATTCAGGCTACCACCATAATTACTGCGTTGACGTCGTTTGTGCACCAGGTATAAAATCAGTCCCTGAAAATTTTTTATCGAGTGTGTGTAGGCTTTTCTGCAATACTGCAGTGAACGCCTTAAAAATAACTTTGAAGGAAGTGATTTTGCCCGAACAGACTTTATGTAAAACGAACAACCTTGTCGTTTTAACGTTGTATTCGAGAAGTATCTAATAACTGGTACAGCTGAATACTGCAGTGTGTTTTATTTGTCAGACTGCTTAATCAGAATAATCACCCGTTTAATTGGTAATGAGAGGTTCAGTATAGCGCAAGGAATGTCCGTGAAACTCATTGTCGATCTACATCTACATCTAAGTCCACACCCTGTAACAGTGAACTTCATGGCAAAGAGTAATTCCAATCGAGCCACATACGCTCATAGGACCAAAAATTAGTTACCCCTAGAGAAACCATAACAAGCATCGTTTAACACCGCGTCATTCAGCCCTTTGACTTGATAAACGTGTTGATTCAGTTAGGAAGTGAGTCCACAATTTTGTGCAGGTATTTCGCTGTAGATTTGATCGCGAATATCCACCAAATTGAGAGGACGCAGACGTGACGTTTACCCCACACCGTTCCAACATGTTCTAAGCACTTACTGTAGGATTCAAATCAGATGATGTGCACTCCAGTCGAGATGTAGTCGAATGGGGGCGTGTTCGGACAACCGGTCACATATTTTTCCAGCCCGATAAACTTTGCTGCTGTCATGTTTACGTGTCTGGGTGAGCAATACCTCTTTCTAGGTGAACTGATCTACATGTCCATTGCGTGTGTTTCCCGTCGTAATGTTCTCTCACTAGCAGATTGCGCACTGCCTGTAGCAATTACGTCGGGCTCGGAAGTGATTTTGATTCACAAGCAGGGAAACGCGTCTCTGGTCTCTCTGTCAGGATCTTTTTCCGACCAGAATTCTGAATCCATGTTTCATGGCTACATCTATTACACAAACGATTGTAGACACATTGAACAGTTGGCCGCGAAACACCTCCAAATCCAGCAACTTTACACAGCGTGTAGGCATGGGTACGACCAGAAACGATTACCCATTTTTGCCATTCTTGGTTTGAATGGCTCTGAGCCATATGCGACTTAAGTTCTGAGATCGTCAGTCGCCCAGAACTTAGAACTAATTAAACCTAACTAACCTAAGGACATCACACACATCCATGCCAGAGGCAGGATTCGAACTTACGACCGTAGTGGTCGCTCGGCTCCAGACTGTAGCGCCTAGAACCGCACGGCCACTCCGGCCGGTTTTGCCACTCTGTCAGGTTTTTGCATTACATGTACTTACATACAATGTCCGGTTGCAACATAAAAATCGCACTGATCGCTACCGTCTTGTGCGCATGTAGAGGCAAATCATTGAGGTTGAGCACGTGACTCCATCGCTGCACCATCTGTAAAGTTTAATGATTCATCTGTACGTGCACAGTGGGTGCCAAATTTTTTTGTCCAGTGGGCTTATTAGGATTTCTTCCCCTTCCAATCGCCCATGCAGCGTGTTGTGGAGGTCTTCTTTAATGGCTCTATGTGCGCTTTAGTCAGTCTAATCTTGCCTTCAGTGCCGTTACGGGAGCGGTACATAGTACATCCCAAGATTATTCATTTAATACCTTTTCTTGAACTACTGTAAGTAGACAAACAGCCTATTGACTTCTGTTTCGGTTCCTTCGTCCGTCGTTTGTACACTCCTGGTAATTGAAATAATAACACCGTGAATTCATTGTCCCAGGAAGGAGAAACTTTATTGACACATTCCTGGGGTCAGATACATCACATGATCACACTGACTGAACCACAGGCACATAGACACAGGCAACAGAGCATGCACAATGTAGGCACTAGTACAGTGTATATCCACCTTTCGCAGCAATGCAGGCTGCTATTCTCCCATGGAGACGATCGTAGAGATGCTGGATGTAGTCCTGTGGAACGGCTTGTCATGCCATTTCCACCTGGCGCCTCAGTTGGACCATCGTTCGTGCTGGACGTGCAGACCGCGTGAGACGACACTTCATCCAGTCCCAAACATGCTCAATGGGGGACAGATCCGGAGATCTTGCTGGCCAGGGTAGTTGACTTACACCTTCTAGAGCACGTTGGGTGGCACGGGATACATGCGGACGTACATTGTCCTGTTGGAACAGCAAGTTCCCTTGCCGGTCTAGGAATGGTAGAACGATGGGTTCGATGACGGTTTGGATGTACCGTGCACTATTCAGTATCCCCTCGATGATCACCAGAGGTGTACGGCCAGTGTAGGAGATCGCTCCCCACACCATGATGCCGGGTGTTGGCCCTGTGTGCCTGGGTCGTATGCAGTCCTGATTGTGGCGCTCACCTGCACGGCGCCAAACACGCATTCGACCATCATTGGCACCAAGGCAGAAGCGACTCTCATCGCTGAAGACGACACGTCTCCATTCGTCCCTCCATTCACGGCTGTCGCGACACCACTGGAGGCGGGCTGCACGATGTTGGGGCGTGAGCGGAAGACGGCCTAACGGTGTGCGGGACCGTAGCCCAGCTTCATGGAGACGGTTGCGAATGGTCCTCGCCGATACCCCAGGAGCAACAGTGTCCATAATTTGCTGGGAAGTGGCGGTGCGGTCCCCTACGGCACTGTGTAGGATCCTACAGTCTTGGCGTGCATCCGTGCGTCGCTGCGGTCCAGTCCCAGGTCGACGGGCACGTGCACCTTCCGCCGACCACTGGCGACAACATCGATGTACTGTGGAGACCTCACGCCCAACGTGTTGAGAAATTCGGCGGTACGTCCACGCGGCCTCCCGCATGCCCACTATACGCACTCCCTCAAAGTCCGTCAACTGCACATACGGTTCACGTCCACGCTGTCGCGGCATGCTACCAGTGTTAAAGACTGCGATGGAGCTCCGTATGCCACGGCAAACTGGCTGACACTGACGGTGGCGGTGCACAAATGCTGCGCAGCTAGCGCCATTCGACGGCCAACACCGCGGTTCCTGGTGTGTCCGCTGTGCCGTGCGTGTGATCATTGCTTGTACAGCCCTCTCGCAGTGTCCGGAGCAAGTATGGTGGGTCTAACACACCGGTGTCAATGTGTTCTTTTTTCCATTTCCAGGAGTGTATTATGATTATGAGTTTTCTGATATTTGTCCAGCATGAGTGGCTGCCATTGTCAAAGATTCACCCTTCATTGCTGATGGCGAACTACGCCGCCAGAAATTGAGGGTGAGGCTTTGACAATGCCAGCCAATTGTGCTGCCGAAATGTCAGAAATATCTACAACCGAATGTCGGCCGTAGGACTCGAGACCGAAGGCAAGAGGCTGTTTGTCAACATAAGGCCAGATAAATCTCAATAAATTTGTTTTGTAAGTTGACTTTCACGGGAAATTTGTGTCTATCTTCAACATCTGTTTCTTCTGGTTTTCCAGAATTTCTGCGAGGCTCAACGTGTCACCCCTATTAGGTTGGTTCTACTTTGCATGAGTTCTACACAGCTGAGCAACATTTTAGATGGGACACAGGAGAGTTTTGTAAGCAGCATCCTTTGCACACTACATATTCCTAGTGTCGTACCAAGGAACCAAAGTCTGTCACCTGCTTTACTTGCGACTGAACACACACATTGTCATAAAAGCTATCCGGGCGAACCCAAAAACGTATGTTTTTCTTATTAGGTGCATTTTGATGCCACCTACTACCAGGTATTCCATATCGGCGACCTCAACAGTCATGAGACATCGTGAGAGCAGAATGGGGAGCTCCGCAGAACTCACAGACTTCGAATGTGGTCAGTAGTACAGTAGAGATTAACAATCATTTCTAACTTTCGTTTAAGAAGTATATAAGGAAATACTCAAGTTTCTAATGTACCGAATTAAACGTCACCTTTAATTCCTAATTACCTTTTGTGCTTCAGAAGTGGGCGAGTGTGTGCAACTGACCAACGTGTGCCGAGACGCCCTTTCCAAGTGTAGGCCTAGAATTTTTTCACAGATCCAGTGTCCTGGAAAAACAGAACATCAATCCGTTACTGAATATTACTAGATAATTGCAGCCAGGGTTTCGGTAAAAGATATTGATTTAAGCGGCGACTGGTTTCAGGCGAAGTCCATTTTCAAACAACCATGTCAAAAAGGAATGTGAGAACCACATTATAGCTGTTAATAAAACCATGGAATATCGATAGCTAGCCATCTTCTATGATTTTATTAACATCTATAATGTTGTTGTCACAGTCTTTGTTTTACATGGTGGTTTGAAAATGGGTTTCGCCCGAAACTAGTCGCCACTTAAATGAATATCTTTTACTAACGCAGGCTACAGTTTTGTAGTAACAATAATGCTAGAATTTTTCTTTAATTAATAATATGCTAAAATTTTTTCTTTAATTAATGATAATTGCATTAAGTTTAAGGTTCAACTTCTACCAAGAAGTTATGGAAGAATCCATAAATTTGTACAAAGTTTTTATTTTTGCACCTTCTGTACGAACATTTGAAGCATCCAGTCTGTGTTTGTCAGCACAGACAGGATGTTTCACATATTCGTACATAAGGTGTTTGTCAGCAAAGTTATTCATCTGGAGAGGTTCTTCAAGCCCAAATAATTCCGCGTTTTTCGACAGTTATATTTGCCATCCTTCTTTCTCCTCCGGGCTTTGGACCTCCAATGGCGAAGATATAAATATTTTTTTAAATTTTTGTAATTATTTTTACTTTTTTAAAATTTTTATGTAATTTTTTTCAGAAGAAAGGGCTTCATTTCATCTTCTAGCTGTAACAACTTGGCTAAAAGTTCTTCTTTGTGTGATAAGTTTCAAAACATGGGTCAGCGTACAAAGGTACATTGCATGTTTCGCAGTCATATTTTGTTTCTCGACGGCCGGCCGCGGTGGTCTCGCGGTTCTAGGTACGCAGTCCGGAACCGTGCGACTGCTACGATCGCAGGTTCGAATCCTGTCTCGGGCATGGATGCGTGTGATGTCCTTAGGTTAGTTAGGTTTAAGTAGTCCTAAGTTCTAGGGGACTAATGACCACAGTAGTTGAGTCCCATAGTGCTCAGAGCCATTTGAACCATTTTTTCGTTTCTCGACGTACATTCTGTTTCGAGCAGACTGCACATCTACGCCATAGTCGGCGTTTCTTGGACTGGTCACTTGGAATGACTGTGGAAAGTGGCTCCCAGTAAAGCGAAGATGATTCTCGTCATCAGAGCGTCTTCCTTTCATATCTCTTCTCCGTTCTGTAGCAAATTTTGCCACAGGTTCTCGTACCAGACATAACTGAAAATCTGTTAATGATGTTTTTCTCCCTGTCACCGATCTATGAAGAGTGTGAGCATTCAAAACACAAAGGTCCACAACATTAAAAAAAACTTTTTGTACCATTTAACAGATTTACGCACAGATGCAACAGACCTTAACAGCATATCGGAGAGGTCCACTGCTCCCATATTTGAACTGTAAACCAGTGACACATTGCGGCTTCATTACTTTTTCGCCAGTCGTCCTGTGTGTCCTTCCTGTGCCACGCATTTCTGTAGTGTTGCAGGTAGTCAGCATGAAAACGTCTCCCTTGTCGCACCACTTGATGATGAGCATTGCGTTACTTCACATAAACACGGCTTCTCCTCATTTCAGTTTCCTTCGTAGCTTCGGAAAGTTGCGCATGTTCCTTTGTACAGTACCGCATGCTACTGTTATCTGGTTGTGAAGCTAGAGGAAGAAGGCTGGACTTGTATACCAATTGTCGACATACAGGGTATGTCCACGTTCAAGGTATGGCTTCACCAGTGTTGCCACAATCTCATCAGATTTCCCCAAATTATGGACTTCAGTTTCGGTTGTTGTGCCTGTGTATACAACGAATTTCAAAACGTATCCAGTTTTACAGTCGCACAACACCAATGTTTTGATTCCAAATAAACTTCATTTCGAAGGAATGTATTGCTTAAAAGATAAGCGACTTTTGGAGCTCAGCTAGTATAGCAGTTGCCCTCGAAAGGCAAAGGTCCCGAGTTCGAGTCTCGGTCCGGCACACAGTTTTAATCTTCCAGGAAGTTTCATATCAGCGCACATTCTGCTGCAGAGTGAAAATCTCATTCTGGAATAATAGGCTTTCATCAACAGAGTTTTCTGTAAGGATTAAATGCACTGCGGAACGCCACACGAACTCTATCAATTATTTTCCAAATTTTAAACAAACTGTCACCTCCAGGATAGGTCGAATTGTAACTAAAATGCAACATTCTTAAAAGTAACATAACTTTGCCAAAAATTGGAGTACTCAGAAGTACATCTCTGGCGCAACATTCCTTTATTCTCAACTCTTTAAACCGAGCGAGGTGGCGCAGTGGTTAGCACACTGGACTCGCATTCGGGAGGACGACGGTTCAATCCCGTCTCAGGCCATCCTGATTTAGGTTTTCCGTGATTTCCCTAAATCGCTTCAGCAAATGCCGGCATGGTTCCTTTGAAAGGGGACGGCCGATTTCCTTCCCAATTCTTCCCTAACCCGAGCTTGCGCTCAGTCTCTGATGACCTCGTTGTCGACGGGACGTTAAACACTAACCACCACCATCAACTCTTTAACACGAGCCATGAGGAGCCAAATACCAATGAAGATATACATTTCCTCAAAACCTGTATCTTTCAAGGTGGATACCTGAGAACGAACTCATCCCGACGTATTTTCTATGGTGAAAGTGAAAAATCGGTTCGTTTGAAGTGCTATAGATTTCAACAGATCTTCTGATAGAAATAGCACGAAAAGGGACAGAACGCTTGAATCAGACACTACTTGGCAATTATGTCCTAAAGACGAGTCATCAAATGCATGAAGTGCTGGCCTGAAATCACGTTTTTGCCATCTCATTTCTCATTCTCACCATAGCGTGGCCATTTACGGATCGATTCAAATGTTCAAATGTGTGTGAAATCATATGGGAGTGAACTGCTAAATTCATCAGTCCCTAAGCTTACACACTACTTTACTTAAATTATGCTAAGGACGAACACACACACTCATGCCCGAGGGAGGACTCGAACCTCCTTCGGGACTAGCCGCACAGTCCATAACTGCAGCGCCCTAGACCACTCGGCTAATCCCGCGCGGCATGGATCGATTCGTCTTCACTTTCAGAACCAAAGGAAGAACTGTCCTGGCGAGCTCTACTAGGTGTATTTCTAAGAGATTCTTCTGATGAACCTTCATAGTCATCACATTCATTGAAGATGCCACAGTCACTGTAATTGCCACTCCTTGTCAGTATCTCCAGTATCTCTTCGTCAGTGCAACGACGCCGATGTGCCAGTTGTCTGTGGAACCAAAATGTGATAGCACTCTAAAACTCATGATGAAATGGCAGATAGCTAAGCGACACCACAGAAGCAGAATGCAGAGGATCGCATGAACCATCTAGCAGGAATGTCGAACAGCAACTGCGAAATCCCTAGCAGACTCTAGAATGAAATTTTCACTCTACAGCGGAGTGTGCGTTGATATGAAACTTTCTGGCAGATTAAAACTGTGTGCCGGACCGAGACTCGAACTCGGGACCTTTGCCTTTCGCGGGCAAGTGCACTACCAACTGAGCTACCCGGGCACGACTCAGGTCCCGTCCTCACAGCCAGGAAGTTTCATATCAGCGCACACTCCGCTGTGAAGTGAAAATTCCATTCTAGAAACAACCCCCAGACTGTGGCTAAGCCATGTCTCCGCAATATCCTTTCTTTCAGGAGTGCTAGTTCTGCAAGGTTCGCAGGAGAGCTTCTGTTATGTTTGGAAGGTAGGAGACGAGGTACTGGCAGAAGTAAAGCTGTGAGCACGGGACGTGAGTCGTGCCCGGGTAGCTCAGTTGGTAGAGCACTTGCCCGCGAAAGGCAAAGGTCCCGAGTTCGAGTCTCGGTACGGCACACAGTTTTAATCTGCCAGGAAGTTTCTTTTCCCCAGCAGATTGTTTCCCAGATGGCAGCTACAGCGGCACAGAACAATAAATACGGTACACCCGTCCCATGGAGTGCACAGGACAAAAGAAATTCCGGAGGGCCTGCATGCAGCCTTGAGGGCTATTGACGTTCGCAGGCTCACAGTTAGTGGAACCGTCTGCGATATAAGCCGTCATTAAGACTCAGGTACCGGCCCGGCCACGAGGCAAATGCCGTCTGCAGGACTCACGGGAAAGCCCACTTCAGCGGCAAACAACGTCCGCAGGCTGTGTAGGAAGGTGGAGCGCCGCGGCATATCACGTCTGCAGTACTCAAAGAGTTATGAGACATAAATGAGATGTCCGTTCGTGCACAAAATCCTGCACCAGCAACGCTTTCGCTGTTACGGACGTCTATAAAGACAGCATGGCGCAATTTTTCTGCAGGAGTCTTCCATCGACTTGAGTCCATGCCACGTAAAGTTGCTGCACCACCCCGGGAAAAATGAGGCCGACACGATACTGACTTCTTAAGTAATAGAACCCAGTACGTTGTCCTCGATGGTGAGTGTTCATCGGAGGTGAGGGTATCATCTGGAGTGCCCCAGGGACGTGTGGTAGGCCCGCTGTTGTTTTCTATTTACATAAATGATCTTTTGGATATGGTGGATAGCAGTGTGCGGCTGTTTGCTGATGATGCTGTAGTGTACGGAAAGGTGTCATCGCTGAGTGACTGTAGGAGGATACAAGATGACTTAGACAGGATTCGTGATTGGTGTAAAGAATGTCAGCTAACTCTAAATATAGATAAATGTAAATTAATGCAGATGAATAGGAAAAATAACCCCGCAATGTTTGAATACTCCATTAGTAGTGTAGCGCGTGACACAGTCACGTCGATTAAATATTTGGGCGTAACATTGCAGAGCGATATGAAGTGGGACAAGCATGTAATGGCAGTTGTGGGGAAGGCGGATAAGTCGTCTTCAGTTCATTGGTAGAATTTTTGGGAAGATGTAGTTCATCTGTAAAGGAGAACGCTTGTAAAACACTAATTCTTGAGTACTGCTCGAGCGTTTGGGGTCCCTATCAAGTCGGATTGAGGGAGGACATAGAAGCAATTCAGAGGCGGGCTCCTAGATTTGTTACTGGTAGGCTTGATCACCACGCGAGTGTTCGGAAATGCTTCAGGAACTCGGGTGGGAGTCTGTAGAGGAAAGGAGGCGTTCTGTTCGTGAATCGCTACTGAGGAAATTTGGAGAACCAGCATTTGAGGCTGACTACAGTACAATTTTACTGCCACCAACTTACATTTCGCGGAAAGACCACAAAGATAAGAGAGATTATGGCTCGCACAGAGGCTTATATGCAGTCATTTATCCTTCGTTCTGTTTGGGAGTGAACAGGGAGAGAAGATGCTAGTTGTGGTACGAGGTACCCTCCACCAAGCACCGTATGGTGGATTGCGGAGTATGTATGTAGATGTAGTAGATGTAAGCCGTGACATTCGTTACCTCAGTGTACAGGCAACACTCATCATGTAATCAACACAGCAATTGACAGTGTGCACTTAATTTTAAGACACATCAAGATGCAAGTTCAGTAATTTATTGAATTCGGTCACCCAAGTTTCCCCCAGACGCTTTTCTATGTTAACTTATTACCGCACGTAAAATACGCAAAAGTCCTGTAACGGAAAGAATTGTTTCACAAAATACTCCTTGCTGTGCAGTTTGAGTGGCGTTAAGCTGATCCGCAGGCGATCTGGTGAGATTTGCACAGCATATGCCATTGATGACGGTCTGGCAGATAAGTACTTTTGGAATACAGCACCTGGAATAGGAGAATATTTCCTTCAAAAATTACGTACAAGCTGCGAAGAAGGCAGCACACTTAATCATTTCAGCTGGTGGAGTCGGTGACTGTGACCAATAAAACCTCGAGCCTCTTTTAAAATAGTAATTTATTAGTAACTAAATCCTTTGTTGTTGCTTCCACACTATAGAAAATGTTATTCCATGATTACGTTTAGGGCCCATGTACAAGTAAATTAAGTCGTGATGTAGATTATTCCTATTCTTAACACTTATTTAGTGAATGGAAATATTAGTCGGAAAGAGGACGTTTTATTTACAAAGACCATATGGTATAAATACGCTATAAAAGCGTAATTAGGACACACATTAACAGGAACATATTTCTATGGGACGTTCTTCAATTTGCAGCATAAATAGTAAAGCTCCCTTTTGGACATTAAAACATTAACTTAAGGAATCACCCTAAAAGTTTTCCTATGCAGGAAACTGTATCGACATAATTTTGTGCTATAATAATTAGTTTAGCCTATATTAACGTGAAGTATTACCGTCAGTATAGGCTCTCGTAATTAATGAAGTACATTTTAGTGGAAATAAAGAGTCTCCCCTACAGTCGCTTTCGTGTTAAGTCTGAGTTCTTTAGATTCTCTAGATTTTAATCATCGCCCTCTTCATAAGTTTTAGTTCCCAGTAGTTGCCGACCTCATTAAGTCCAATTAGCCGACGAAGGCACATAGATCTGAGAAACTTCGTTGAACGAGGATGAAAAAGTTTAGGTTCCGCACTTTATCACACTTATAAATTAAAGCAGTTTGTATATTTCCTCCCGGCAAACTGTTTCACGTTTTAGAGTTAACTGGCATTGAAAAGAGCGTGGTTATTAAGAAGGTTTTATAGTTGTGATAGGTTATGGACGTTTTCCAGTGATATGACAACAGAATTAGAATTTCTTATGTGTTTGCATCAAGTGACTTCACCTGGTTCGACGATCGCGCACCGTGAATTATGCGCCCAAAATGATGAGTCATATAGCTTTTCTCTTCGTACGGGGCTATTTGTTTCCACCAGAGCTATTATGTACCGTACGAATCTACACATGCCACCCCCGTTACTGTGTGATGACGACGGGCGCTGATAACCTCGTTGTTGTACGCCCTAAAACACTAATCATCATCAACATATGATGACGAACCCAACATACATTAACGCAACATACACTACCTAACAGAAATATGAAATAAGATAAATACCGAGAAAAGATGCTCGGATGACAATGTAACTTCGTACCACACATACATAGTCGGTGTGTACGTAAATGTTTAGAGTTGCAATTCTCTGTGACTTATGCTGAATGTTCCTACCAAGCCCAGTCTGGTACATAACGGGCGAGAAAAGTGTCAGACGTTGAATAATCACTGTGAAGGATACGGAGATGACGTTTACTTGTGTCAAACAGCGTTTTCAGTACCTGTCACGGTTAGAAAGGGAGCTCATCGTGGGTCACCATTTTGCCAACTAGCAGTATCATACAGTATCCAGATTTGTGGGACATTCGAATGTGACAGTAGCTTAATGCTGGACTGCATTGGAACGTGTGGGCAGCATTCTGCTCGACAAAGTCTAACCACCACATGCAAGGATTGCAGAAGTTTGGCACCAAGCACATCGTAATCTCTTCACATCAGCGCCTGACATCCGACAGCTAGTACGGGTAACGGATTTCCTACGACATTCTACGTCCTTCCGCACTGGTCGGAGACTAGCAGCTGCCTGATTATGGAACCACTATCCCATGTGTTGGCAACCTGACACCACAACATATCGCTTGCGTTTTGAGTGATTCCATGACCTGGAAGCTAGAACTGCTAACGAATGGCGTAGAATTTTTCCACGATGAACATTCGTCGGCCAGTATGATGGCAACCTGGAGAGAAGTCGCATTCTTCAACGGTTTTCGAGACGGGCAATGGTATTATTCCTAGCGTCTTGGCGAGGGTTATGTATTGGACCAGCTAATATGTGAACTCCATGCCAAGGCTTGTGTCTAGGATATAAAAAACAAGTTGTAACAGGGGTGAGTCGCCATGCCTCAGGAGAGAATACAATGGCATACTGACGTCCTTCCGAACAGAATCAGTACACGCACCAAGGCTGGAGGAAGTGCTACGCCATACTGAGAAGTGGACTCATACTGGTAAGTACTATGAAAATTTTACTCGATTTTTTTGATTACTGAAATAACAGCATGTATCCTCTTAACCTGCGAAATATCAGGCTGCTTCTGACCCATAAGTTTTCACATACAGCGCAAGTGATTTGACAGAGGAGATATCAGATTTGGCTGTACCACATCAGTAACGCCTCATTGTGTGTGTGTGTGTGTGTGTGTGTGTTGAAAGAAGTTGTTGCTGTCATTGTTGCTGTCGCTTATCCGGAAACACGAATAGTTGTCGAGATATGGGCCATTCCATCCTATGATACTTACCTGTCTATAGATACTTAAGAGACATTCAGTAAGCTCAGCACATTCTTACACATCCTACCCATCTTAAAGCAGAGTATGAAACATCCCCTTAGAAAAATTAATCAATTACTGTGCTGATAAACCCCTTACGTTATTTGATTTTCAAACAGCTGAGCAAAACTGAACGTGCACAGCCATTTCTCTCTTTACTGATTCAGATCATCAATAAACTGACACACAATATTTTTAGCACAACGCAGTCTGACTCTCAATAATCCCTACAAAATAATGGCCCTGACTAACAATAACCTATACCTTTCATGAATAACTTACAAAAACCTTCGTTACTCGAACTACGAATACAGCGAGCGCCAATACTGCCAGCTAAATAAAAGATTCTAACTACAGAAGGCACTAACTACTGATAGGCATAGTTAGCAAATGAAAGATTTTGATAGAGAACAAACAATGTATTTACCTTAATAGTGTTCAAAAGTCATAGTATGTATATCAGTTCATCACATCCATTCTTACAAATTTACTGTCTCTGATCATCCGCTCTCAAAACCCCGTATCTCTCTCCCCACATCCACCACTGCTGGCGGCTCACCTCCAACTGCGCAACGCTACGCCCTGTTCACATCAAACAGCCCAACACTACAATAGCAAATATTCCAACAATGGAAACAAGCCAAAGACTTCACACAGCACAGTCAGTGATTTTAATATAGAGCGCTACGTGGCGTTACCAACATAAAAACCTAAACTTCCTTCACACCTCCTTCTCAAAGAATCATGGTCTCGGGCAGACGCATCACTGTGCCGCTCGTCAGGCACTTGGTGTTTAGAGTATACCAAGAATTTTCTAATTGTACTCAGAAATCTAAGATTAAGTAAACTGGAGACCATTCTAAAGGACGTCCTCTACCAGTGTACCGCTAATTGAACGTTACAGTGGGGTTGTGTTCACAGTGGCATCGACAACGGTAGCAGATGCCGTCACCATTGGTTGCTCCAAAACATCGGTTGACAGCTTGGTACGTCCGATTTCCGTAAGTTTTTTGGCAACATGTATGAGATTTGTTTAGAATATTTCCTGTCGAGGAGGTTACGATATGTTTTAACCGTGTGTTTGGACGCCAGAGCTGTATTGCGGATTTTACCACTAAAAGACGCCGAACGCATGTGAATGAGCTACATGTCTCTATAAAGGAAAGTGTCAAATACCGTAACCTCTTTCCTCAGTTATGTGAATGATCAGACATTTTTATGAACATATGAGATGAAGAGAGAAATGTTCTATTACATAATCAAGGTGATTCGTGGTGACGTTGGAAAGGAAGATTACAAACGCTCTGCAATTCTTCAAGTTGACTGACGAAAGGAGACGTATGTCAAATAACCTAAATTGACTGTCATTCAGCATACATGCGAAAGAGAGAAACTTAAATTTTTGAACAAGATACTCTGACCACCTGAAGCACTGGAAAATGGGAACACACATACACCACGTTTGCAAAGCACCTCATGTTAAGGGGGGTAGGACGTCAAACGGGCCGACGTGGAGCAGGAGAGCCACCACAGGACATTTTAATTTGTGCTGTCTATACTTTTACAAATAAATTCATAAAACTCTGTCACCATGACCAGGAAGGATTGAGGACTCAGACTTATCGCATTGGAAGTTCAGAAAAGTAGCAAAATACCTTTTTTTTTACATGTGAAATTTCATCATTTTTTTCTTTTATTACTGGCTGCCTTTTTTGCTATAGGTGCACTTTTCTTCCTAAGTAAGAGACATTCTTCGTTGAATTTTTCATAGCATACAAAAAGTAGTTACAGGTGTATGAAACTCTAGAATTTTCCAAATCTATTACAAAACTGTGGAAAAAATTGAGATCATTAACTATAAAAATTGAGTTTTTTCTAAACGTGAAGTTTAAAATGTAACATTTCATTCATTTTTTCATAAATTAAATAACTTCTAGAGTTTGATACACCTGCAACTATGCTTTGTATGCTGTGCAAGAATCTCTCTTACTTAGGAAGAAAAGTGTACCTATAGCAACAAATGCAGCCAATAGTAAGAGAAAAAATGATGAAATTTCACATGTAAAAAAAGTGTTTTGTTACGTTTTAGAGCTTCCACTGCTATGAGTATGAATCCTGAATCCTTCATGGTCATGCTGTTTAAGTTTTATGAATTTATTTGTAAAAGTATAGACAGTGGAAATTAAAATGGCCTGTGGTGCCTCTCCTGCTCCAAGTTGGCCTGTTTGACGTCCTACCCCCCTTAAAAAAATCAGTAACCTAATGGAATAGAAACGCAAGTAAAATCTAATAATAAATCATAGACTACCTACCAAAACCCCAAAATGACTTCCTACAGTAACTTTAAGCACAAGGTACTTCACCCTTGTCACTTGCACAAATTATTTTTTGGCGCTACAATTTACAATTGAGAGTTACGGTTACTGTTTTTTCTTCTTATAGTTTCCAAATAAAGCTGAGGTTTCCATCTATAGATTCCGGTTATACTCTTCACCCTCGGGATGGCAAGAAATCCTCTTTTCTTGGGTTAAACTTAACAGTTTTTATATTTGATTTGACGTAAGAAAACATACTGATCTGAATTTCACCGACTGTGGTCTTAAGTTCTTACGTTCGGGCGATGAGATTAGCTGCACTGTGACAGTGAACGTAATTGCTTACTAATTTCGAAAGATCGATCGCCTTCGTCCGATATCAGTCGCCGGTGGAATCCAGCGATGTCGGTTCCACAGAGGCCGCATCCTTGGGTGATGTTGTGCGACGAGCATTTAATGGGGTGGCGCCCAGTCGTCTTCTTGTAAGAATAACGTTCTCCAACATCCCACGTAATATGTCGATCAGAAATTGATCGTCAGGAGACTGCCTACGAGTTCCCAGCCTTGTGCTATTGTGTCGCTTTGAACCTTCCCTGCTTCACAGGACATTTCTGTTCTGACTTTGTGTAGATTTGTCAGAAATTGTATTTAGAATGGTTTTTGTAATAAACTGCTTCCAGTGACATCATTCAGCAATGGATATTGCAGTATGCTGATTATAATCTTAGCCTTGAGGTAGTTTATTTCCAGCACAAAGTAAAGTCAGCTATTGCAGATTAGCAGCAGTGTGATTTTATGATCGCCGATGGTTACCCTAGCGCTATTGCGACATTGAAGGTGAGGATCGGAATACAACATTTGCAGGGGAGATGCACGTAAAACTTGTCACCATCTTTCACACTTCGGGAAAGGTCAAATCATTGGCATGGGCAACATATGGGCGCATTATCAACAGATCGGACTGCACGCTAAATTGTCGGTACATGCACCTCCATAAGTACAATGCAAGGTTACACGGGCTGCTTTGGGACTAAAGGTTTGCGAAGTGGTCCTGGTAATATGACATAACTAATCGTTACCCACCAAAATAATGATCAAGGAAGTTGATGGCTACGAAACTAAACAAGAATCACTATTGACTCAGTTTATTGCGGCCTGGGCGGCCTGAGCGAGGCATGTCATCTACAGTTCGTCTCTGTGTATCTCCTCCATGTCCAGACAACATCGTTTTGGTTCGCTCCGAGACGCCTGGACACTTCCCTTGTTTAGAGCTCTTTCTGGCACAAAGTAACAATGGGGACGCTATCGAACCGCGGTATTGAGCGTCTAGGCATGGTTGATCTACAGACAACACAAGCCGAGTACCTCCTTCCTGGTGGAATGACTGGAACCGATAGGGTGTCGGACCCCCTCCGTTTAATAGGCGCTGCTCATGCATGGTTGTTTACATCTTTGTGCGGGTTTAGTGACATCTCTGAACAGTCAAAGGGACTGTGTCTGTGATACAATATTCTCAGTCAACGTCTGTCTTGAGCAGTTCTGGGAACTGAGGTGTTGCAGAACTTTTTTGCTGCTACGGTCGCAGGCCCGAATCCTGCCTCGGGCATGGATGTGTGTGATGTCCTTAGGTTAGTTAGGTTTAAGTGGTTCTAAGGTCTAGGGGACTGATGACGACAGATGTTAAGTCCCATAGTGCTCAGAGCCATTTGAACCATTTTTTGAAAACTTTTATGATGTGTGTATTTATGAAGGTGAAAGTATATTGATGATAAACTCTGCAAGCATGTCTTCCAAAGGAATCCTGTAATTACCGAAACTCAGAAGTTACTGTTTGACTCTGGCTACAGCCCGTCTCACTGTCTCGACTAGGTCTCACCATGTTAATCTGCAGATGGAGTCTGAAGTGGCTGCGAAATTTGTCATTGGTCGCATGTGAGTCTAACGTGAAGTCGGCTCCTAATCCCCAACTCGTCCGCTTGGAAGCACTTATTTGCTCAGCTGATGAGCTGTCGAGAAGAAGTCTGTCGCTGAATAGCCCCAGAGGTGAAGAGATCTGTCGAAGAAGAGCCCCTGTGGTGAAGTGATGAAGTGATTTTGTACCTACTGCATTGTAAAAGGAGGACACCTGTTTTCGCGTTTTCGTTCGCCACTGCATTGTAAAAGGAGGACACATATTTTCGCGTTTTCGTTCGCCACGTCATTCCATTGGCTAAACTATGGATATTTCAAGTGCCGACCAGTAAAACTGGTTCCCTTCCCCGACTCTTATTTCAGGTGATTCACTAGTAGTATGCTCCCTGATAATTGGCTGTGAAAAAGTGTGTGCTGCTCTCTTTCTATCTCTGTCTATGACCAGTGAGATATGTCCTCGGGAGCACAGTCGAATTTCTCTCTCTGACGTCTAAATTATTTACCTTAACCGTCCTGGCTAATCTTGTATTGTGTTAAAGATTTGATTTTTATATGACATGCATGCGGCGGTATCCCATGCCATCAAAGGTGGCCTAACTCATGCTTTCGCCTCCCACATTCTAATCATTTCTGATCATATTTCGAAGAAACTGTAATTTCTATGTTCTGTTTATAACAGTCCTCTTCTGGACTTCACTAAAATGGCACTTCGTCTCTTTCCAAATTGAGGTTGTTCAAGAACGGACTGTATCAGTGGCCTTACACTATGGGACAACATATATGTATTACGTTTTCTAGAGGGTGGCGCGCAGGTGCTGTTCTCAAAAGCAAAGGCGGTTGACCAAGTGATATTGACGTTTGCCGCAGCGAGCGAGCCCTTCTACGAATTCTTCGAGGGCAGCCTCCCATGTTGGCCTACGTGACCAGCTGTGCCTGCGCATTTGTAGCTCACTCAGTGTAACTCCACAGTGGCCTCTTATTCATTTGACCCATGGAGCTCCACATAAAATTGTAAAATACACTAACTTAGAACTGACAATCGCTGGTACTGATCTACATCTCGTTTTTCAGGGGTGATTAATTATTCCTGTTTGCTTGATTTTTTAATCTCATTTATATTAATTACGGGACAGTTTTGGAAAATAAGACTACTTCAAGAGAAAAACGTAGTATTGTGCCACTGTGTGTGAAGAATAGACTAATGGCAAGAGCTGAAATTTGGGGGGGGGGGGGGGGGGGTTATAGGCAGAGTGTCACCACGAACCGCGGGAAACAGGTCGCTTTAAGCTAGGTTGATGTCTCAAGTTTCTATGCATCGTTTACGTGTGTCACCATACCACAGAAAACATATAGCTGAATTACGGAATCAACTGTGACACTGAATGGCCATCTGTGGTGTTCAGCGATGATTCTCCCTGCTGACACACGGATGCCAACGTGGCTGTAGACTATATGAAGAAAACATCACAGGAAGAATCAAATTTTGGGACTCATACTCTCCAACTCCTGAATCTTGATGTGGCGATCAACTGGGTGAGACAACAACTGGGTGCGACAACAGGACTGATTTGGAGGGAGGGAGGGAGACGGAATGCTTACCAGTATGTCAAGGATTGGTACACCATTTTGTTATAACCTCATGAGGAAGGTTCCAAATGGGATATTCCCTCAGGATACTGCAAGATCACACACTGCAGTCGCCAACAGAAACACCATTAGCAATGCAGAGATCATTGACTGGCCTGCCCACTTACTTCATTTGTCATAGTCTGGGAGTCTAGGGAAACACATATACTTCCACAGCAGCAAGCTAACTTCATGAACTGATGCAGCATGTGTTTCAGACACGGCAAGTGTTTCCTGAAGCTTACATTCCGAGGCTGCTTGCTTCCGCAAAACAGAGAAAAGAAGAGTGTGTTTGTGCCCATGGAGGTCACACCTCAGGGTGATGATAACGGACTTCAGTTCAGAATGGAATGAAAGACACTCACGTTCTGTGATGAACAGCTCAGCAAAGTTTGATAACATCACTCTGGTGCTTTGTGGAGTACTTCTTTCTATTCCGTCAGGAACATTGTGCTCCCCCCCCCCCCCCCCATGGACCATGGACCTCGCCATTGGTGGGGAGGCTTGCGTGCCTCAGCGATACAGATGGCCGTACCGTAGGTGCAACCACAGAGGAGGGGTATCTGTTGAGAGGCCAGACAAACATGTGGTTCCTGAAGAGGGAAACCAGCCATTTCAGTAGTTGCAGGGGCAACAGTATGGATGATTGACTGATCTGGCCTTCCAACATTAACCAAAACAACCTTGCTGTGCTGGTACTGCAAACGGCTGAAAACAAGGGGAAACTACAGCCATAATTTTTCCCGAGGACATGCAGCTTTACTGTATGATTAAATGATGATGGCGTACTCTTGGGTAAAATATTCCAGAGGTAAAATAGTCCCCATTCGGATCTCCGGAAGGGGACTACTCAGGAGGACGTCGTTATCAGGAGAAAGAAAACTGGCGTACTACGGATCGGAGCGTGGAATGTCAGATCCCTTAATCGGGTAGGTAGGTTAGAAAATTTAAAAAGGGAAATGGATAGGTTAAAGTTAGATATAGTGAGAATTAGTGAAGTTCGATGCCAGGAGGAAAAAGACTTTTGGTCAGGTGAATATAGGGTTATAAATACAAAATCAAATAGGGGTAATGCAGGAGTAGGAATAATAATGAATAAAAAATAGGAGTGCTGGTAAGCTACTACAAACAGCATAGTGAACGCATTATTGTGGCCAAGATAGACACAAAGCCCATGCCTACTACAGTAGTACAAGTTTATATGCCAACTAGCTCTGAGGATGATGAAGAAATTGATGAAATGTATGATGAGACAAAAGAAATTATTCAAGCAGTGAAGGGAGACGAAAATTTAATAGTCATGGGTGACTGGAATTCGTTAGTAGGAAAAGGGAGAGAAGGATCCATAGTAGGTGATTATAGACTGGGGCTAAGAAATGACAGAGGAAGCCGTCTGGTAGAATTTTGCACAGAGCATAACTTAATCATAGCTAACACTTGGTTCAAGAATCATAAAAGAAGGTTGTATACATGGAAGAATCCTGGAGATACTAAAAGGTATCAGATATATTATATAATGGTAAGACAGAGATTTAGGAACCAGGTTTTAAATTGTAAGACATTTCCAGGGAAAGATGTGGACTCTGACCACAGTCTATTGGTTGTGAACTGTAGATTAAAACTGAAGAAACTGCAAAAAGGTGGGAATTTAAGGAGATGAAACCTGGATGAACTGACTAAACCAAGGTTGTACAGAGTTTCAGGGAGAGCATAAGGGAGCAATTGACAGGAATGGGGGAAAGAAATACAGTAGAAGAAGAATGGGTAGCTCTGAGGGATGAAATAGTGAAGGCAGCAGAGGATCAAGTAGGTAAAAAGACGAGGGCTAGTAGAAATCCTTGGGTGACAGAAGAAATATTGAATTTAATTGCTGAAAGGAGAAAATATAAAAATGCAGTAAATGAAGTAGGCAAAAAGGAATACAAACGTCTCAAAAATGAGATCGACAGGAAGTGCAAAATGACTAAGCAGGGATGGGTAGAGGACAAATGTAAGGCTTATCTCACTAGGGGTAAGACAGATACTGCCCACAGGAAAATTAAAGAGACCTTTGGAGAAAAGAGAACCACTTGTATGAATATCAAGAGCTCAGATGGAAACAAGGTTCTAAGCAATCAAGGGAAAGCAGAAAGGTGGAAGGAGTATATAGATTGTCTATAGAAGGGCGATGTACTTGAGGACGATATTATGGAAATGGAAGAGGATGTAGATGAAGACGAAATGGGAGATAAGATACTGCGTGAAGAGTTTGACAGAGCACTGAAAGACCTGAGTCGAAACAAGGCCCCCGGAGTAGACAACATTCCAATGGAACTACTGACGGCCTTGGGAGAGCCAGTCACGACAAAACTCTACCAGCTGGTGAGCAAGATCTATGAGACACGAGAAATACCATCAGACTTCAAGAAGAATATAATAATTCCAATCCCAAAGAAAGCAGGTGCTGACAGATGTGAAAATTACCGAACTATAAGTTTAATAAGTCACAGCTGCAAAATACTAACGCGAGTTCTTTACAGACGAATGGAAAAACTGGTAATTGCGGATCTCGGGGACGATCAGTTTGGATTCCGTAGAAATGTTGGATCAGTGAGGCAATACTGACCTTACGACTTATCTTAGAAGAAAGATTAAGAAAAGGCAAACCTACGTCTCTAGCATTCGTAGACATAGAGAAAGCTTTTGACAATGTTGACTGGAATACTCTGTTTCAAATTCTAAAGGTGGCAGGGTTAAAATACAGGGAGCGAAAGGCTATTTACAATTTCTACAGAAACCAGATGGCAGTTATAAGAGTCGAGGGGCATGAAAGGGAAGCAGTTGTTGGGAAGGGAGTGAGACAGTGTTGTAGCCTCTCCCCGATGTTATTCAATCTGTATATTGAGCAAGCAGTAAAGGAAAGAAAAGAAAAATTTGGAGTAGGTATTAAAATTCATAGAGAAGAAGTAAAAACTTTGAGGTTCGCCGATGACATTGTAATTCTGTCAGAGACAGCAAAGGACTTGGAAGAGCAGTTGAACGGAAAGGACAGTGTCTTGAAAGGAGGATATAAGATGAACATCAACAAAAGCAAAACAAGGATAATGGAATGTAGTCAAATTAAATCGGGTGATGCTGAGGGAATTAGATTAGGAAATGAGACACTTAAAGTAGTAAAGGAGTTTTGCTATTTAGGAAGTAAAATAACTGATGATGGTCGAAGTAGAGAGGATATAAAATATAGACTGGCAATGGCAAGGAAAGCGTTTCAAAAGAAGAGAAATTTGTTAACATCGAATATCGATTTATGTATCAGGAAGTCGTTTCTGAAAGTATTTTTTTGGAGTGTAGCCATGTATGCATGTGAAACATGGGCGATAACTAGTTTGGAGAAGAAGAGAATAGAAACTTTCGAAATGTGGTGCTACAGAAGAATGCTGAAGATTAGATGGGTAGATCACGTAACTAATGACGAGGTATTGAATAGGATTGGGGAGAAGAGAAGTTTGTGGCACAACTTGACTAGAAGAAGGGATCGGTTGGTAGGGCATGTTTTGAGGCATCAAGGGATCACAAATTTAGCATTGGAGGGCAGCGTGGAGGGTAAAAATCGTAGAGGGAGACTAAGAGATGAATACACTAAGCAGATTCAGAAGGATGTAGGTTGCAGTAGGTACTGGGAGATGAAGAAGCTTGCACAGGATAGAGTAGCATGGAGAGCTGCATCAAACCAGTCTCATGAATGGAGACAACAACAACAACATTGTGCTCATTGGAGAAGTGCCAATTCTATGCATACTGCAAGAGAATGGTGAAAGACACTGAGAAGCCACACTTGCACATACTGAACTGAGCACTGAGCCTCTCCCCTCACGCCTTCGTCCTATGTTCAAAACTGCTTTACCATCGCACAATGCTCCTGCTATTGAGTGGCTACTGTGTGATGTTGGATTAAGTATTTATGATGTACAAGTAGTTTCACCATTGTTGTAAATAAATTGTTCTTCACATAAGTACTACATGAATTTTAGATGCGTGAAATATCTATACAGAACAGTTTCTTTCAAGATATCTATTCACACATCGGAGGAACACAGTCTTCTTTATGTTCAACAGCAAACTACACTTCTTATCACTCTTCTCCTCCCTATTTTCTGACATGAGACAGAGTAAAACAATGAAGTATGAGAACTTCGCTAGTTATGTGAACTTCGCTGGTACAGAACTCAATAACGTTTTCTCTGCATCTTCCACATCTGATATATGAAAATCAAAATACGTTCTCATATTGACATCCCACATATGTAATGATCCTATTAATTATACACATATTGATCCATTGGAGCAGGTGAGCAGTGATTTGAATCACTTCCACAGACCTGTGTGAAGTTTTATAGCCTGGACTGGAAGAAGACTGTACCACGCAGACTACCATTCACGACAGAGGAATTCTGGGATGTATTTGCGTAAGGAGTTTAACACATCGTTTTTTTGCTGTAACACATCCAAGCAGTTGAAAATTATAGCTTTGTACACCATTATATACTCCCTTTTCACACTACAACTTTGAGGTCTATGTCAGGTGCTAAACTGACATTCACATATTTTTGTCCAGTGGCTCTCACACACACAGGGTGGCGGAAATAAAAGACAGAGATGGCGTTTGATATTGAAAAATATTTGGAAGACATCGCAACATATGGAAAATGAAAGAGTTTACATCACTGTTGAGTGTTTTCAAAGAGCTATCTGAAGGTGATAACCACTGTGTTTAATTTCATGTTCCACAGGGATGTGCTAGCAGATGTCCCAGTGTTCCATTATTGAATTGACTAAGAGCGTTAATTCCTCATACTACACCCAGGTACATGACCAATGTTGCAGTGTTCTAGGTGTTGGTCATCCTGACCCCTAAATCTTTGGACATTGCACCTTTCATTTTTCTGGTTTATAATGCTAAACGACAGATGGAAGAGAATGTATTCTGCAGGACTTAAACTCGTAAAGCATTGATAGTATGCACCATCAGATGTCAATCAAGCCAGTGAAGGAATGGAATAATTTTCATACACCCAGACGAACATGCAAGTACCCTCATTTTTCTTGTATTTTCCTTATTTTTAACTATTATTTTTTCCATAAATTTTCGTAATTTTAACAGATTTTTCCATCAATTTAATACATTTTGCTCAGTTACTCATGTTCCAAACCACTGTTCTCTATGACCTCTCACATCAACAAAACGTCTCATCGCACTAATCATGTGATGATCTCTGCCAGTGACACTGCAGCATGGTTCTTAATTTTTCTATCATTTCTAAACCACCCCTCCATTACTAACATGCGTGTAATACTGACTAATATAATACAATGAGCGGTATTCCTCACTCAAATAGTTGAATGTCAAAATGTTCCATGCATGTGTGTGTGAGCCTGACGTTGCATGTATACAGGAAAGGCAGAACTCATCCGGAACATGTCTATGCTTGCAAATCTGTAGCTTTGACTTCAGTCGGTTTCTTAGAAACATCTGGCACTTAAATGTCACTCAAGATGACTGGAAGTGCTGACCTCAATGGTGTCCTATCCCCAAAACGTTTGGATATATTACTACAATATTCTGCATCTTTCAGGGAGCATTCATTTCTATGGCTTACAATATGTAACTGCATTTGTGGCGGAGGTCTTGATATGACAGAAAACATGGTCTTATGTTAGGTAGTATTGCTCATGTGGAGCGGGATAAGGAAGTACCGTCTTGTCACCACATCTTTGTAATGCATCTTCCTTCCACTGTTAAGATGTGTATATGTAGTATAAGTCCACTCTCCCCATAGAAAGACCAATTGATCTGATCTCGGACATCACTCTAACACATGCCCAGCTTTCTTTACAATAAATGTTAATAGTCCCCTGTTGTAACCAGATTTTCCCCATAAACAATATTTAATGACCTATGTAAACCCTGCTCACACATTTGCATTTGCCCCTTCTTTTTGTATGTACAGTCTGTGCCCTATACCCCACTCCCACGTCATGACTTCAATGGCGTGTAGCTCCAGTTGCCTTTTTTCTACATATAGCACATTAATTGTACTTAGAGGAGTAAATTCCTTAATCCGATGAAGATGTGGAAGGGTCAATTTAGCCTACTCATTTTGTTTTGCTGGCAGTTGTTTGTTGTGCAGTCACACATTGTCAAAGTTCTCAGTAGCTGTAATTACTGAACTCCCCCCCAATGGACGCACTCTTTCGGCTGCCGTCCTTGAGAGGAGATAAACGAATTCCAACGGTAAGAGGGTATTCTTGACCCTTTCAAAACCGCGATATAGTATTTGTGCGCCTTTTTGAATTTACCTTTTTTCATGAATGTTTCGTTATTTTTGGTGGTTTCAGTGAAAGTGGGCAACGAAGAAAGGGAGGCTGAGTACATACGTTGTTGGCTGGCGGAATTATCAGATAGTGAAAACGACTTTACGACTGATGGCAGTGAAAATGAAGAGTGTGTAAGTGATCGCAGTGACAGTAGTCGTACTGAGCAACTTGCAAGTGAAGATAGTGACAAAGAAGGTAATATACTACCAAATGAGCTACAAAATACTGCCCACAATGCTGCGTTACCAGAATCAGACGATCGATATAAAAATCAGGTACGCATTTCATTTTATTTCGGTAAAGACGGATCCAAGTGGTGCAACAATCCTACCCAACTACAAGTTCGGACCCGTTCTGAAAATATCATCAGGCAGGTACCTGCCGTGAGTTTAGCGGCAAGATTAGCAAAGACTGAGCTTCAATACTGGAATCTGTTTTGCAATGAAAATATGCTTAGTATTATCTTCAAATACACAAACTTGCAAATTGCAGAAAGTAAAGCAGTTTATGAAGTAGTTGCAAATCACTATTTTATGAAGGAGATGACCATGAGTGAGCTGAAGGCTTGTATAGGCTTGTTGCACATTGCTGGGGTTTACCGATCTGGGAGGCAGAACACCGTTGACCTTACGGCTTCAGACTGAACAGGCGTTGAAATATTTTGGCTGACAATCACACGGCAACGTTTTAATTTTATTCAAAGCTGTCTTCGTTGTGACGAAAAATCCTCACGTTAAGAAAGAAAACAGCTGGACAACTTAGCACCATTTTGCCAGATATTGGAAATATTAGTCGAAAACTGCAAAAAAGGCTATGTACTAGGAGATGCAAAATTGGACCATACATTCCATCAAAACCGGCCAAATATGTCATTAAAATATTGTCCTTGGTCTACGCAAAGAATTTCTATAACTTTATCCTCGAAATATATGCTGGGAAGCAGCCAGAGGAACTCTTTTCACTGAGTAATAAACCATTTAATGTGGAGAATCGGTTGGTGCAACCCTTTTCAAAAACGATCTGTAATGTGACATTTGATATCTGGTTTACGATCTATGAAATAGTGTCACATTTGCTGAAAGAACCGGAGCCACGTTCTGTTGCAACACTGCGTAAGAACAAGGGGCAAATCCCTCCAGGATTATGCAAAACTCGAGATAGGGGAATCTACTAACGTAAGTGTGATTTCCAAAAGGATATTACACTTGTTTCTCATATACCAAAGAAAAACAACGTTGTTTTGCTCATGTCCAATCTTCACCACAATGCGGAAATTGTGAATCGACAGAAGACAGAAAGAAACCAGAGATAAATAATGATACGAAAGGTGTAGTTGACGCTGCAGATGAGCTATCAGCGACTTATGATGTAAGGTGGAAATAAAAAAAAAAATGGCTTCAGACTGTCTTCTATGCAATAATGAATATGGCCAGCTTAAATGGTGCTATTGTTAAGCGATCAGATAACAATAAAAACCAAAAGATTCGTAATTTCACAAAAACTCTAGGATGTATATTCGTTAATGAGCACTTGAGTGTCCGACAACAAATACCTAAACTGCCAAGCACATTGCTTAAGAGAATCAGAGAATTTAGTGGAGAATCTTCACAAGAATCGACTGCTTGAGTCCAAGATGTACGAAAAAGATGTAAAGAGTGTCCCTATGTTAGAAATCGTAAGACAACTCATGTTCGTGAAGGTTGTCTTTAGTACATTTGTAAAGAACACTTTGTTCCATTCTGTCAATAAGGTGCTATGGCAAGAGATGATTAACAGCTTATGTCAAAAGTTTATGTTTATTTTATGCACGAGGAAAATTTATCTTGTAAATAATTAGCAACAAATCCGAATTACTGACGAGAATGTATGGATTCGTACATTTTAAAAAATATATAAATTCAAGAGCTGTTAAAATGATTATTTTGTGGAATTTATGTAAAAATTAAGTAATAAAGCATTTGTACGCTTAGTCTAATTCTATTAAAATCTTTCAATTAACAAATAATTCATAAATTTAAAGCCCACCTTTTGTAAAAATGTGCTAATAAATACTTTAAAAATATAAATGAAAAACAGGGTCAATATGACCCCCACATCCTTCATGTACCCTTTTTTCACCACATTCTCGCCAAATTAATAAGGAGTGCTTTAAGGCTGTTTAATACAGGGGTTCTTCTCCTTAAAAATTTTGGGAAAAACATTGTTTGTGAGATCCAGCTCTAAATAGGTAATACCTAAAGTCGGTGGTAGGCTAAGAAGATTTTCCTGGATTAGGGGAAGTATGTTTCACCTGATTTAATATAGCGGTTCTGTGGAACACTTTCGTCGTCTTTGTTGGAGGAGATTTTACGAACCCCACATAGTTTACAGGTTGGTAATTAAAACTATATACAAACAGATAAAAATTTACATGCTTTTCTCGGTCTTGAGTGTCTACGGAACCGACACTGCATGGAAACGCTCGCAGATCGTATCAAAACGTCATTCAGAATACATCCAAAGTGCAATAAACTGTTTCCGAAGCTACCACATCCTTCATCATAATTTTCGCTCGTTCACCAATACTGACTTGGTTCTTCTGCAGTCAGCTGACAAAACGTTTACACAAGTCTTCGATACATCTGAGTAAATGATTTAGATCACAGTCCCACACATTCAGCATCGTAAGTAAAATCCGAAGCAGTTATTCTGCGAACTGACGCATTTTCTCTAACTTTAAGTATAAATACAGATATCCAGTAAGCACATGTCTGAACAAAATTTTCCTGATCTTGTGATGTTTTTCCATACTTTCGATATTTATCCATTTTTATTTATACTTAATGCTTGCTGGAGGCTGCTTGTTATTTCAGTTTGTACCATCCAACTCCCGTACATAGCCTCCGCAACCCACTCACGCTCTGTACAAAGTATTGCAGAAATACAGACACAAGTAAATGGATTGCTGCGGTGAGGTTGGGTTTTGGCGTTATTCTGTTTTAGACACACGTATAGCAAAGCACAGTTACGTTATCTTAAGGGTAGGATTCCCAAGCTGGGACCTCCCGTACTCTCTCTCCCACACTGCACTTACACCTGAGGCACCCTCATCGTCTTCAGCTCTGAAGGGTACTGAGATGCATCCAAAATTTGGATCTGTCGGCATTGTTCATTCCAAAATATTTTATGAGATGGATCCTGCCATGCATAATCTAGGGTAGCGGTGCAGTGGATCCATATGCAGAAAATGCAAGGGTAAAATTTAGTAAGGTATCCTCTGAAAGGTAGATCTTTTTACATGCTTTTCGATGTAACTAGAACCACCGCTCATGGTGCATACGATCCATGCTCTATGGGTTTAAGTCCTGCAGAACTCGCTGTGTTCCAAATGCAGGTATGCATTGTAGCCAGAAAAGTGAAAGATGCAGTGTCCAAATATTTAGAGATAAGGATAACCAACACCTGGGACACTGAGGCAATGATCATGTATGTAGTTGCAATATGAGGAATCAAGCCCTTGGTTTCTTCAAAAGCAGAACACTGAGACATGTGCTATCCCACCACTGGAAACATCAGAATAAATGTAGAGGTCATTTCATTTGAACAGCTGTTTCGATAAGCTCCACTGTGGTCTAGACTCTTCCAGTTCCCTTATGTTGCTATGTCTAACATATTTTTGTCAATAAGAAACACTGCCTCTGTCTTTTATTTGAACCAGCCTGTGTGTGTGTGTGTGTGTGTGTGTGTGTGTGTGTGTGTGTGTGTGTGTGTGTGTTGTGGAGACAGCAAAACGAACACATTGTGATGTACAGCTTTCTGTGAGAGTCAATGGATCGAAATGTGTTCATGTCTGTTTAGCACCTGATATAGACCTCAAAGTTGCGATATGAAAAGAGACTGTATGGCGCTATACAAAGCTGTAGTATTACAATGCTTGAATGTATGACACCAAAAAACAACGTATGAAACTGCTTATGGAACTGCAACATAGGACCCCTCTGCTGTGTTTGATAGTCTGTGGGGTGTGGTCTTTATCCATAACAGGCGACAAACATAAATTTACACAAGTCTGTGGAAGTGACTTTGATCACTGGCCACCTGCTCCAGTGGATCAATACATGTGTATTTGATGAGACTGCCACATGTATTCAATGTCAACAAACGGCTGGTATTTGTTTTCTATGCATCAGAAGAGAGAGTTCCAGTAGAAATTTCATCAAACTCTGTACCAGGTGACATTAGCGAAGTTTTTGTAGGTCATAGTTTTACTCTGTTGGATGACACAAACTATCGAGGTGAGAGCGAGAGATTCAAATTACAGCTTGCTGTTGAAAATAATAAATGATAATGTTTTTTTTTTCAATATGCGAATACATTGTGTGAAATATGCATCTGAAATTCTTGTAACACCCACATGCAAGGCAATTTGCTTACAAATCTTCCACTCACTCTAATTTTGAACTCCAGGAATGGTCTCAGCTATGCAAATTTGTCCATCAAAGTGAAAGAAATTGGCTGTACGCAATCGTGGAACTATGGCTACTTTATTATTATCACGAATGTCCTTGTTTAATAGCTGATCGTTTATAAGAGCCAAGTTGACGTACGTACACGTGTGCCAATTAAAATTTATGACATAGATGTCTCGGCAGACTGAACGTTTTTGGAGACTGAAACTCTCACGTTTACTCTGTAAAGGTTCCAAAGTAACAAGGACATTCTGCAATGACTGGTAGTTTCCACTCTAAACTACTGGAAGTTCTCGATTCATTTTGGATGTGTTATCGATTTCATACAAAGTACATATGAACAACAGATGTGTGATAGGTTAATACATGTATCACATGATTTGTTACATAGTGCCAACCTTGGCAATTTGCTCATCTGCCACTGACAACAACATCATAGATCGAGTTCACGGTTTCACTCAATTGAATGTTATGAAATAGTGAGGATACAGTTCCCCACAGCCGTTTAATGAACAAAGTAAGAGCGTATGGACTATCAGACCAATTGTGTGATTGGATTGAAGAGTTCCTAGATAACAGAATGCAGCCTGTCATATTCAATGGAGAGAAGTCTTCCGAAGTAGGAGTGATTTCAGGTGTGACGCAGGGGAGTGTCGTAGGAGCGTTGCTATTCACAATATACATAAGTGACCTTGTGGAAGATGCTGTAGTATATCGAGAGGTTGTAACAATGAAAAATTGTACTGAAGTTCAGGAGGATCTGCAGCGAATTGACGCATGGTGCAGGGAATGGCAATCGAATTTCAATGTAGACAAGTGTAATGTGCTGTGAATACATAGAAAGAAAGATCCCGTATCATTTAGCTACAATACAGCAGGTCAGCAACTGGAAGCAGTTAATTCCATAAATTTTCTTTGAGTACGCATTAGGAGTGATTTAAAATGGAATGATCATATAAAGTTGATAGACGGTAAAGCAGATGCCAGACTGAGATTCATTGGAAGAATCCTAAGGAAATGCAATCCGAAAACAAAGGAAGTAGGTTACAGTACGCTTGTTCGCCCACTGCTTGATACTGCTCAGCTGTGTGGGATCAGTACCAGATAGGGTTCATGGAAGAGATAGAGAAGATCAAACGGATAGCAGTGCGCTTCGTTACAGGACCATTTAGTTATCACGAAAGCGTTACGGAGATGATAGATAAACTCCAGTAGAAGACTCTGAGGGGAGACGCTCAGTAGATCGGTACGGGCTTTTCTTGAAATTTCGAGAACATACCTTCACCGAGGAGTCAAGCAGTATATAGCTCCCTCCTACGTATATCTCGCGAAGAGACCATGAGGATAAAATCAGATAGATTAGAGCCCACACAGAGGCATACCGACAATCCTTTTTTCCACGAACAATACGAGACTGGAATAGAAGGGAGAACCGATACAGGTACTCAAAGTACCCTCCACCACACACCGTCAGGTGGCTTGTGGAGTATGGATGTAGATGTAGATGTGAAGTGCAGCTTGCTGTTGGGTATAAAAATTTACGTTCTTGTTTTTTTTCCAACATGTGAGCAGACAGCTCGTAAGCGGTTGTTCTGTATTGATATATGTGCATCTGAAATTATGTAACACCGACAAGCATGACAAGTTATGTACTATACTTCCACAGGCACTAGTTTCGAGTGCACTGTGACTAACTTAATATGCATACTACGTGAGACTGCTGGGAATGGCCCGCTGCAGCGAGGAAGGATGCTGTTGGCATATTGAATAGCGACTGCTTGCAGCGTCCTCCATGAAGTCCGGTACAAAGCCCATCACTCACGTGAATGCAACACATGGAGCTGCTTCTTCTCAGCGAGGGCCGCAGCATGCTGTTGGCCAATCTTCTACTGGTGAATTGTCTTTGCTCCTCCATATGAATCATCAGTATTTTGCTATTGTTTCAGGGGTCGGCATTTCCTAGGTACCTTTTTTTTCACAGACCTAAAACAGTGTATCATTGTCAACACAGTAGCGAGGCTAGCGAGTGTGGGAGGAGGGAAGGGGGGTAGCAGAGGTAATGGTCCAGCGCACAGAGAGACGACTAGTATGAAGATCCTAATTTACCTCGTTGCTGTTGTTGCTGTGGTCTTCAGTCCTGAGACAGGTTTTCAGCTCTCCACGCTACTCTATACTGTGCAAGCTTCTTCATCTCTCAGTACCTACTGCAACCTACATCCTTCTGAATCTGGTTAGTGTATTCATCTCTTGGTCTCCCTCTACGATTTTTACCCTCCACGCTGCCCTCCAATACTAAATTGGTGATACCTTGATGCCTCAGAACATGTCCTACCAACCGATCCCTTCTTCTCGTCAAGTTGTGCCACAAACTCCTCTTCTCCCCAATCCTATTCAGTACGTCCTCATTCGTTATGTGATCTACCCATCTAATCTTCAGCATTCTTCTGTAGCACCACATTTCGAAAGCCTCTATTCTGTTCTTGTCCAAACTACTTATCGTCCATGTTTCACTTCCATACATGGGTACACTCCATACTTTGATGCCCCTCTACTCTTATAACTGCCATCTGGTTTCTGTACAAATTGTAAATAGCCTTTCGCTCCTTGTATTTTACTCCTGCCACCTTCAGAATTTGGAAGAGAGTATTCAAGTCAACGTTGTCAAAGTCTAAGTCTACAAATGCTGGAAACGTACGTTTTGCCTTTCCTTAATCTTTCTTCTATGATATGTCATAGAGTCAGTATTGCCTCACGTGCGCCCATATTTCTACGGAATCCAAACTGATCTTCCCGGAGGTCGGCTTCTATCAGTTTTTCCATTCATCTGTAATGAATTCGCGTTAGTATTTTGCAGTCGTGACTTATTAAACTTATAGTTAGGTAATTTTTACATCTGCCAACACCTGCTTTCTTTGGGATTGGAATTATTATATTCTTCTTGAAGTCTGAGGGTATTTCGCCTGTCTCATACCAGATGGTACACTTTTACAGGACCTGGCTCTCCCAAGGCTGTCAGTAGTTCTAATGGAATGTTGTCTACTCCCGGGGCTTTGTTTCGACTCAGGTCTTTCAGTGCTCTGACAAACTATTCACGCAGTATCATATCTCACATTTCATCTTCATCTACATCCTCTTCTATTTCCATGATATTGTCCCTAAGTACATCGCCCTTGTATAGACCCTATATATACTCTTTCCATCTTTCTGCTTCTCTTCTTTTCTTACAACAGGGTTTCCATCTGAGCTCGTGATATTCATACAAGTCACTTTCTTTTCTCCAAAGGTCTCTTTAATTTCACTGTAGGCAGTACCTATCTTACCTCTAGTGAGATAAGCCTCTATATCCTTACATTTGTCCTCTAGCCATCTCTGCTTAGCCATTTTGCACTTCCTGTCGATCTCATTTTTGAGACGTTTGTATTCCTTTTTGCCTGCTTCATTTACTGCATTTTTATATTTTCTCCTTTCGTCAATTAAATTCAATATTTCTTCTGTCCCCCAAGGATTTCTATTACCCTCGTCTTTTTACCTACTTGATTCTGTGCTGCCTTCACCACTTCATCCCTCAGAGCTGCCCATTCTTCTTCTACTGTTTTTCTTTCCCCCAACGCTTTCAATTGTTGCCTTATGCTCTCCTTGAAACTCTGTACAACCTCTGGTTCTCTCAGCTTATCCAGATCCCATGTCCTTAAATTCCCACCTTTTTGCAGTTTCTTCAGTTTTAACCTACAGGTCATAATCAATAGATTGTGGTCAGAGTCCACATCTGTCCCTGGAAATGTCTTACAACTTAAAACCTGGTTCCTAAATCTCTGTATTACCATTTTATAATCTATCTGATACGTTTTAGTATCTCCAGGGTTCTTCCATGTATACAACCTTCTTTCATGATTGTTGAACCAAGTGTTAGCTATGATTAAGTTATGCTCTGTGCAAAATTTTACCAGGCGGCTCCCTCTTTCATTTCTTACTCCCAATCCATATTCACCTACTAAATTTCCTAAATTTCCTTCTCTCCCTTTTCCAACTACCAAATTCCAGTCACCCATGACTATTAAATTTTCGTCTCCCTTCACTATCTGAATAATTTCTTTTATTTCATCATACATTTCTTCAATTTCTTCGTATCTATCTTGGCCACAACAAAGCGTTCGCTGTGCTGTTTGTAGTAGCTTACCCGCATTCCTACTGTTTCATTCATTATTAAACCTACTCCTCCATTACCCCTATTTGATTTTGTGTTTATAACGCTGTAGTCACCTGACCAGAAGTCTTGTTCCTCCTGCCACCGAACTTCAGTAATTCCCGCTATATATAACTTTAACCTATCCATTCCCCTTTTTAAATTTTCTATTCTACCTGCCCGATTAAGGGATCTGACAATCCACGCTCCGATCCGTAGAACGCCAGTTTTCTTTCTCCTGATAATGACGTGCTCCTGAGTAGTCCCCGCCCAGAGATCCGAATGAGGGACTATTTTACCTCCGGAATATTTTACCCAAGAGGATGCCATCATCATTTAATCATACAGTAAAGCTGCATGTCCTCGGGAAAAATTACGGCCTTAGTTTCCCCATGCTTTCAGCCGTTCGCAGTACCAGCACAGCAAGGCCGTTTTGGTTAGTGTTACAAGGCCATATCAGTCAATCATCCAGACTGTTGCCCCTGCAACTACTGAAGAGGCTGCTGCCCCTCTTCAGGAACCACACGTTTGTCTGGTCTCTCAACAGATACCCCTCCGTTGTGGTTGCACCTACTGTACTGCTACCTGTATCGCTGAGGCACGCAAGCCTCCCCACCAACGGCAAGGTCTATGGTTCATGGGGGGGAGGGGTTATCTCATTTATGCACAACGTATTGTTTCAATGCTTTTTCACGAAAGTGATTTTAACACTGTTGACAGTTATCCTCTTCATCCATGATGGGTAGTCGAGTATTCCTCTATTGTCCCAAGAGGACAATAGAAGTTCATGGGGGGGAGGGGTTATCTCATTTATGCACAACGTATTGTTTCAATGCTTTTTCACGAAAGTGATTTTAACACTGTTGACCGTTAACCTCTTCTTCCATGATGGGTAGTCGAGTATTCCTCTATTGTCCCAAGAGGACAAATCGTTCTGAGAAATAAGTTTAGCAGCTTGCAGGAAGTGTCCCGTTCTTGAGTCTCTTGTCCATCTGTGACAAATTTCTGCAGTTTGGAAACGGTACATCGTTGCCAGCAGGTGGATCTCTTTGTGTATCTTCAGCAACAGGTTAGCACACACCTGGATGGAAGGTAGACCTATCTATGGCGGGAGTAGTGATAGAGAGGAGAAGAGGTAGGAGGGAACATATGAGGGAAGGTAAGGCTGATTCTAGGCTGATTAGTATGTATCCACACATAGAGGTGAACACAAGTGCAGCTGCCACCACCCTTTCACAGTGAGATCTTTAAAGGTCAGTCTTTGTAGTAGTAGTGTTATTGCAACGGCTTTTCGTAATTCCCAGTGTAACCGTTGTTTATGAGTGCTGGTTTTTTTCATGACAATTTCTCTCAGCAGCTATCCACTTATGGGTCATTAGGAGCCAGTTCTACCAGCAGTGGCTGTGGGAAAGTGTCCCACCAATTTAGAGTGGCATTGTGGGCTAGAGAAAACAGCAAGGTGAACATGTGTGCACACAAATTCTGAAGAATAGGGGCAGGCGTCAATGGGAACTGTGGATGACAGGCTGTGGGAAGTTGGAGCGAGTAGGTTGGGGTGGTTGTTTGATAGTTTCAAGGATCCTCTGGTGGCAGTATTGTGGAATATGTCTTCAGACTTCGAGTGAAACACACCTACATGTTATCGGGAAAAAGGGGATGTGCCAGGAGGGAGGGGAAACTGGGGGCTGTTGATAGCATAGTGTAGAGGCAGCTGTATGACAATGCATCAGCAGGATAACGCTGTAAAAAAAAAAATAAAGTAAATAAATCAAGAAAGTACCTTACATCCATGCTCTCCTGCATCTCAGCACAAATTGTGTCTTTTTCTCGTCCATTTATAAGTGGTTAGGGAGGGGAGAGGAAGTGGTGGAGGGTGGCTAGGGGAACTGGGGGGGAAGTGGAAGTGGTGAGGCCAGCAATGTGATGTTATCAAATCTACCCCTTCAGAGAGGAGGTGGACGCCCCCTTGAATAAGTTCAGACTGCACTGACTAGAGCTTTATCCCTCTACCCATAGTCGAAAAATACTTTGCTCCTTTCGAGCAGTCTAGAGTTTCGTCAGTTCACAACAACGGAAGGCACCATTCTTTGTAATTTTACTCAGTCGTCGGTAGCTGATGGAGGAATGCCATGTGTCATCCATCCTCTTCAAAAGGACAACAAGAGAGGACTTTGGATTCTCTGAAGATTAAATTATGGGATGTAGCAGCATCTTCTCCACTTACTCCTGGATTCTCCATACTTCAGCTGGCGATACATTTCATGAGCGATTGCTAATTGGTGGATGATTCTCTGTTTCATACGGTGACTTGCCACATGACGCAGCATCTCTCTTTTCTCCATTTCGCATCTGAAATCATTTGGTGCATAATGTCAACCACTCACCTACATTGTTCCTCGGTCAGTCCAGAATCTCTTGGTAGTTTGATAGTAGCTTCTGCCCCAGTGTTGTCTGTAATGATAGCATAGCACGTTTCTTCGTTGACTACACTAATCTACGTTTCCTGGCTGGTATGGCTGTCGATATACACAAACCTTTAGGGTTGAACTATGGCTGTTCGTGACAGTTAGTGGTTCAGCCTCCTTGACAATTTACACTCCTTATAATTCTCTAAACATGCACAGGAATTATTGTTGGAATATTTTCATTAATATGAGCCTTTCAAAGTCTATGATTGCTTGGGGTACCTGCAAGAATTCCCACCCAATAATCACAGCATGACTACATTCTGTTGAAACGACAAATTTGAAGGTCTGTCGTCTGTCACTAATAGTCATTCATGCAACAAATTATCCTGTCGGTTCGACGTATTTCCCATTTATGACCCCCAGCACATTCGCTTTCGTTTCACTGAACATAGTCTTCCATAGCTGGTGACAATAAACATTGAACATTACAGAAAAAGAATACCCAAGTATCTGGACTGTTTATCTGTCGATGACAATGTCGATGACACTTTCTGTCATCTTGGTGACTGTCTTCCGTTAAAAACACATTCATCTGCCACGTCCTCGCCTCGAGTTATGGTTGCCTCGTTCAGTTTTTCTGAATTCGGCGGCTAAGCGACCGTCTGGTACCTCTGTAATGTGATGGAGAATGGCTAGGGCGTGTTGGTGGACGACCTCGTCCAGTCGTCCAAGATACGACGATGAGCTTCGGCTCATATGTCTACCATAATCATCTGTAGTAGATTGGTGTGAACAGGACTGTTGTCATGGTTGTCGTGTTGAGACGCAATACTCGTCGAATATTCGTCTTCTCTCTCCAGGAGTGCACAATGTGTCGAGGACGTGCATAGTGGAAACAGAGCGGCATGTTCTCGTTCCATCCTCTAATACCTGTTTTCCTTCGGAGGTGGAGAAAAAAATGGCTCTGAGCTCTGTGGGACTTAACTGCTGAGGTCATCAGCCCCTAGAACCTCAAACTACTTAAACCTATCTAACCTAAGGACATCACGCACATCCATGCCCGAGGCAGGATTCAAACCTGCGACCGTAGCGGTCGCGCGGTTCGAGACTATAGCGTCTAGAACCACACGGCCACTCCTGCCGGCCTTACTTGGTGGAGAAATTGGTTGTACCTGTGTCCACCGGATGCGAGGTTGCCTTTTGACGGCGGGGGAGTAAGTACAGTTCGTCGAGTCCATTCTTCATGATGCGTTCAAATGATAGTGTAGATTGCTGCCCCAGACTGATACACTTCTTCTTCAACAAAATGTTCAAATGTGTGTGAAATCTTCAACATTCACAATAATTTCCTGAGGTATGGGGGCGGTGATCATAGCTGCTGTCTCTTGCATAATCTGTCTGACAGTTCTACCTGGCATATGAGAAACACGTTGTGGCCGACCAGTGTGGCCGAGCGGTTCCAGGCACTTCAGTCTGGAACAGCGCGACCACTACGGTCGCAGGTTCGAGTCCTGCCTCGGGTATGGATGTGTGAGATGCCCTTCGGTTAGTTAAGTTTTAGTAGTTCTATGTTCTAGGGGACTGATGACCTCAGATGTTAAGTTCCAAAGTGCTCAGAGCCATTTCAACCATTTGATACGCGGTGTTTTTTATCTGACGTGGGGATCACATACGGGTGACAATCATAGCTCTTTAGTCCGATTATTCTCCACTGCATTTCCTCCATGCGCTGACGCAACTTGATGAAGTCTTCTGCTGTTGTGACCATCTTTTCCTAAAGACCTTAGTACATGTCTTCAGTGACTCCTTTCATCAAATGTGGGATTTTGTTGGCTTCTGTCGTATTTGATTATACAGCTCTGCGAAGGGCAAAAACATGGCCGAGTCGTTATGCTGTGACATTTGTTCCTGGTCTTCAACTGTTCTTCTGCTAAGTGGATTTGCTATTGATTATGACAAAATGCTCTCTTCTGTTTGACCTGGAATTTGTCATAGCTATTGTGCTCGTTTCCGTCGTTCTGCAACCGTTGATGCCCTGTGCTGTCTAAGTGAAAGCACTCATTTCCGAAATAGGTCGTGTCACCCCACCTATTGTATTTGGTGACACAATCGAATCTTTCAGCTATTTCGTCATGTCCTCACCAGTGTCTCCGGGAAAAGTGACTGATGCATCGATTGCAGATAACTTACCACTGACTGGGAAGCCACGTGTCTCTTGAATATGCGGACCTTTATAACCAACCACTGCTTCTATCCCGATTCGTGTCCGTATACGTGACGGCTATTGGACTGCCTAATAAGACCACCGTGATGTAGATACTTCAAAGTAAGTGGCGGCTCCACAAAACAATCCCACAGTCATAACTAGAATCCAGTCTAATTCTGGAAGTAAGGTCGTCAATGTAATACATGAGTTAGCACGGAAAGCACGTTTATCATGAGCACTAACTTACGGCTACAAGAAAAATTGTTCTCGTAGATGTTTATGCAAACATAGAATATTCTAGAACGTTAATATTTATACAAATATAGAATGCCTAGGAATACACGCACATTACAAAAGTAAAATATGTACTATTCCTTACAGAAGTTGTAAATACTATACAGTAAGAAACTGCTGGTAGTCATGTTTCACTGATGAGCCGCATCACGCAGGTCAGCGACACTAACCAGTCCATTATACTACACACACCCTTCTTGCGGCAATATCCTTATTATAATACATTTTTCAGGTGGCTTTCGGCCCGTGCCCGTTCATCCATCTTACTAGTGTAGTGTCAATTATAACGGCAGGTGATCGTAAGGACAGTAGAACACCGAGTCCCCAGGCGGGGAAAATTGAACCGCTAAGAATCGACGCCAGGTCGCTTAGCGATACGCCGTACTGACCGCGCAGCTACCGAGGCGGCCATTGTTCTTCTCGGTCATCAGACAAATATATCCCCTCGTATGTTCCTTCCATGGACGGCTACTCTTTCTACCTATCTGATCTCTCCTCTCCTTTAAAAGTGGACGACAAAGTTAATGATGTTCCCTTTTCCGATAATTTTATGAGGTGGCGTTTTGATTTTTGTATATGTGGGATCAGTCTTCCCGACGAGCATTTCTCTCGATCTGTTCGCATGTTTCCTCCAGTCGTTTCGCCTTTACTTCCCTGCATTTTTTCTTTATTCCATTTACAAGCGACGTATATTGTTGTCTCGCTCCTTTTCTTGAACACTTTTGTGACTTCCTTCTCTAGTCGATCAACTGAAATGATTTCTTTGCTACCCAAGATTACTTCGCAACTACCTTCCTTTCCATATGTTTCAAGGTACAAGATCTGTGATTGTCAATTAAGAGATGTGCGTTTATCTTCACATGAACTGTTTGTTGAGGCATACATTATTATCTGTAACTTTAGACAACAAACTCACATCATTATACATCAGTAGCTCAGCATCCCCCCTTCTTTCAACACTGATTCTTCTGGATGATTCTTTGAAGTATCAGTTTACTCTACATCTTTATTAAATTGTTAAGTGAATCGATATCTGCTTTTGGGTATACCTTACAATCCAAAATCTGATTTCGGGATGACTGTTCGACCGATACGATACAGCTCGAATCTCCACGCCTTTTCCGGATATAACTCCTCCACTTGTAGTTTTAGAACGGTTTAGTCGCTATTACCAGCATAAATTTACTGCAGAACTCAGTTATTCCTTATCTTCTCTCATTCTCATCACTACTACTTACACAGTGACAGTTGGCAATACTGCATACAGTAAACAAACACAACCAAGGGACAGTGAAAGTAAAGCGCTTGATGGAATGTGTCCGAAGAAATCCAAATTTGGAAATTCTTGTGTATGCAAGCCAAATCAGAACAACTACAGGAAGACAAATCAGACAATAATGGAAGGCAGTTTTATGATTATTTTTTGTCATTATGGTTCGTTTCTAAACGTGTTCATGCTCATTGAGTTACACAATGAAATGAGGGGTGGAGCGGGGGATATATGTAGACAGTTTTTACTCCGTCCTGAGCTTACTGCAATTTAAGACGGATAAGCAATAGTAACTGATTTTAACAGCTGCTGCGGGAAATGGCCATGCAAACAAACGTATGAATTTTGTTTCCTTTTCGACAGTAAAATTATTCATGCACGCTGAGCGAGAACGCTGCTTAATACGCGCAAAAGATGCTCTGAGGTGACCATAGTCATGGGATACCTCCTAATATCGTTTCAGACCTCCTTTTAGTGGGGGCCTGTCAGCTCTTCCCTTATAGGGTGCCTAAAGGATGCTGCTTTCTCGTCTAACTATACAAGAACTCAAGCAAATCACGTAAAATAGTTTTTATTAGCATAAAGTAGATTGACAATACTTAACTTTGCTTTACAATGATGTCGCAAGCGATGGGGAACATGCAAATAATCAATGTATTTCGCTATATACTATGTCCATGAAAGTAATGGATTTGGTTCACTAATAACAGCTCCACCAGTGTCCGTCTTCTACTGTCCTAGTGCCGGTTCACTACTGTCTGGCAGAGCCTGGTTATTTTCCTTTATTGTTATTTTAATACCTTATACAAAGGCGGGCCGGCAGCGGCAATATTACGCCGCTCTTCGGCCATAGACAGTACAAATAGAAACAAGAAAGACACAGAAAAACAAAACATAATGGTGAAAAAAAAATGTAGACACCTGAGTAAAAAACACGAAGTCGTTCGCAGGTGTAGTAAAATAAAAAACGGTCAGCACTGTACACGAATACTGATGACTGAGATGACACACGTGAACGGTGGAGCGTGGACGGTGAAAACACTGAAGCACTAACACGACGACACTCACAATGGCGATGATCTCCGGCGTGCGAATGTTCACTTGACGTGTGCGAGTCCGGATAGTACACTACGCAAAGGAAGATGAAAATCTAATAATCATGGAGGACTGTAATGCAGTTGTAGGGAAAGAAGTAGAAGAAAGGCTTACAGGAGAATGTGGGCTTGGAACAAGGAACGACAGAGGAGAAAGACTAATTGAGTTATGTAATAAATTTCAGCTAGTAATACCGAATACTCTGCTCAAGAATCACACGAGGAGAAGGTACGAGCTTGGGAAAGGCAGGGTGATATGGAAAGATTTCGGCTAGATTTCATCATGGTCAGACAGTGACTCCGAAATCAGATTCTGGATTATAAGGCTTACTCAGAAGCAGATATAAACACAGATCACAATGTAGTAGTGATCAAGAGTAAGCTGAAGTTTAAGAGGTGAGTTGGGAAGAATTAATACGCAAAGAAGTAGGATACGGAAGTACGAAGGAATGACGAGATAAGTTTGAAGTTCTCTAAGACCGTAGATACAGCAATAAAGAATAGCTCAGTGGGCAGTACAGTTCAAGTGGAATGGACTTCTCTAAAAAGGGCAATCACAGAAGTTGGAAAGAAAAACACAGGTACAAAAAAGATAACTGGGAAGAAAGCAAGGGCAACGGGAGAAATACTTTAGTTGATAGGTGAAATAAAGAAGTATAAAAATGTACAGGGAATTTTAGGAATCAAAAAATACGAGTGAATGAATTGAATAGGAAATGCAGGGAGGCTAAGACCAAATGGCTGCATGAAAAATGTAAGGGAATCGAAAAAGAAATGATTGTCGGAAAGACTGACTCAGCGTATAGGGAAGTCAAAACAACCTGGGGTGAAACTAAAGGCAACGGTGCCAACATTAAGAGTGCAACTAGGATTCCACTGTTATGTGCAATGGAGAGAGTGGTCAGGTGGAGAGAGCACATTGGACGCATCTATGAGGGGCAAGAGTTGTCTGATGTGATGAAAAAAGAAACAGGAGTCGATTTATAAGAGATAGGAATCCAGTATTAGAATCATAATTTAAGAGAGCTTTAGAGGATTTCAGGTCAAATAAGGCAGAAGGGATAGATAATATTCCATCAGAATTTCTAAAATCATTATGGGAAGTGGTCACAAACGGTCTATTCACGTTGGTGTGTAGCATGGATGAGACTGGCGACATACCATCAAAGTTTCGAAACAATACATACCACAGAATTCTGAAGTTAGCAAGAGCGAGAAGGGCGTGTATTATCCACAATCAGTTTAACAGATCCTGCATCCAAGCTGCTGACTACGATAATGTACAGAAGAAAGAAAAATAAAACTGAAGCTGTCTTAGATGACGATCAATTTTGCTTTAGGAAAGGTAAAGGCACCAGAGACGCAAATCTGACGTTGAGGTTGATAGTAAAAGCAAGACTAATGAAAATCAAGACACCTTCATAGGTTTTGTCGACCTGGAGAAGAGTTCGACAACGTAAAATGGTGCAAGATGTTCGAAATTATGAGAAAAATAGGGGTAAGCTATAGAGAGAGATGGGTAATATACAATATGTACAAGATCCAAGAAGGAAAAATAACAGAGGACGACCAAGAATGAAGTGCTTGGACTAAAAAGGGTGTAGAACGGAGATTTAGTCTTTCATCTCTATTATTAATTCTGCACACCGAAGAAGCATTGATGGAAATAAAAGAAAGTCTCATGAGATGAATTAAAATTCAAGGTGTAAGGATATTAATGATACGATTCTCTGATGACATTGGTATCCTGAGTGAAAGTGGAAAAGGATTACATGATCTGCTGAATGGACTGAACAGTCTAATGAATACAGAATATCGACTGACAGTAAATCGAAGAAAGACGAATGTAATGAGATCTAGTAGAAATGAGAACGGCGAGAAACTTAACGTCAGGTCTGATGGTCACGAAGTGGATGAAGTTAAGGACTTCTACTTCCTAGGGAGCTAAATAGTCATTGACGGACGGGAAGAGGACATCAAAAGCAGACTAGCACTGTCAAAAAGTGCATTCCTGGCCAAGAGAAGTCTGCTGGCATCAAACCTAGGTCTTAATTTGAGGAAGAAATTTCTTAGAATCTTCACAGGTTTGTGTGGTAGTGAAACATCGACTGTGAGAAAACCGGAACAGAAGAGAATCGAAGCATTTGGGATTTGTTGCTACAGACGAATGTTGAAAATTAGGTGGACCGATAGGACAAGGAATGTGGAGGTTCCGCGCAGAATCGGACGGGAAACGAATATGTGGAAACACCGACAAGGTGAAGAGACAGGGTAATATGGTATCTGTTAAGATATCAGGGAATGACTTCCATGGTACTAGAGAGAGATATAGAGGGCGAAAACTGTAGAGGAGGAGAGATATTGGAATACATGCAGCAAACAACAACTGAGGACGTAGGCTGCAGGTTCTACTCTGCGGTAAACAAAAGAGGATGGCTCCGGATAGGCCGCATCAAACCAGTCACAACACCGAGGACTCAAAAAAAAAAAAAAAAGTTTATCACGTACACCGAATTCCGCCCCATTCTGATAATTGCTTGGTGTTGCGTCGGTTTTCGTCTTAGAGTGTACTTTCATGTAATGTACTGAGGGTAATAGATAGCTTAAGGTGTCGCTGAGACAGCAAGATACTCGAGGAATGTTTGAGCTACATGTGTTTTCTTTATTTATTATTCAACGTTCAGTTTTCGTGTATGTTGGACTACCTCCAGACTATGAAAACCTGCCCACCGGAACATCGTGCAAAATCTATCCTTTCAATACGACCACTTTATGTCAGGTTTTCAAGTTTTGTGAAATGTTGACTGGTGATACTGTAAGGACAGGTTTCTCATGATACTAAGCTGATCATGTTTAACTATGGTGAAGATGGAGCAGTATCGACTGAATCAGTTGCAGAACACTAAATATAAAAACGTGCAACTGTTGTACACAGAAAGAAATTCCTGGCGGATTTAAGGTTGGGAAATGAATATTTAGTTTCGACAGGCATAAACAAGTTTGAAAGAGAATATAAAAATGTAGCACTTAATCCGCGGTGGAGTGGTATATCGTTTAGTAGAATATTGCTGTATAAAGTACCTGTATAATGCATCAATTTTCATACGTCGTTAAGATAGTGACACCTCAACTATAAGATAAAGAGTTGTAATATTGCTATTTAAATAACTTTTCGTCGCACTAAATGGACCCAAGCAGTGTGCCGAAACTGTTCTGGAGATCATTTTCTATAATTCTCTGCTCTGCAAGCCGCCCTGCTGCTAGTTCAAGCTAAATGAAAGGTAATTTAGTGCATCGTTGTTGGCAATCCCGTGTGAATAAAATACACGTTACACGCCAGTTAAAATAATAGGCGCATTAATTAACGATCGGAGAGGTAAATGGACTGTAGACGTGTACGGTGGTTTGCATCTAAATTAATAAACTGTTCCGCATCGCCACAACTGCATATGGATGACGAATGGCTCGTCAGTACAACTCGCGTCCACTGAGCGGTGACCCGTGTATTGCGAAACTACAGGGTAGAATTAAACTGGACAGGACGCTGCACACAGAGGCAAGAAAGTAAAAGTGGAAAAGCCATTCATTAAATTCAGAAGCCAGTGCCTGGCGATTTAACAGTTTACGGTATGGCGGAGAGAGTTTATTACATTTTTTAGGGCACTTGTGTAGCTACGTGCAACTCCAAATGAAACGCTACAAATAACGGTGGTGCATTTAATGCAAACACTGTCGTTTGACGTCAGTGCTGGCATTGTCTATTGCAGCCTGTATACGATGAAGAGGTTGATCTTTACAATGTCTTTTTTTCCGATGACTCATTACTGTACTATGTAAACCGGGAGAAAAATCGATTTTACGTTTTAGAGTCTCTATATGAGCGGAAAACTGCAATGTGGTGTGCAGTTAGAGAGGCCTTTATCGTTCATTTATCGTTATTCTAAAGCATGTCGCATAGTTATGTAAGTAGTACGGTATCTCATCAAAAGTATCCGGACACTCCTACGTGATACGTAATTTACCGCTAGATGTCACAAGAGACGGATTCGCCACCAGAAATGGAGGCACGGAATATTGCGTTGTCGGTACGAAGTACTGACGGCAGAATGGGTAGGTCTCTAGAGCTTAGCGACCTGGAACGTGGGTTGGACATAGGATGTCACCCGAGTAATAAATCCATCGTGGACTTTTTGGCTTCTGTAAACGTGCGTAAGTTCACTGTTGGTGACGTGACTGTAAAATTGAAACGCTAAAGAAAATCTACAAATAAACCAAGACCAAGCATACGTCACGTACTAACGGACAGGGACTGTCGATCATTGCGGGTGGTGGTTGTAAAAGTCTTCTTGAAATCAGAGGAATGTATTGAGTGCTATGGAATGGTAGAGGTGATAAAAAGACTGGAAACGAATGATCTGGATCGAAGGGTTTGCATTTGGCGTATACCTAGAGATCAAGTAACTGTTTTTTTTTTATCACGCATAATAATAGTAGGCTGTAATGCAATATTTATTTGATCGTGCGATTAGCTAATTTCGACTAAGCGTCGTAGGCAAGCACCTGTAAAACCAACATCGAAAAGCGCTACATTAAGCACTGCATTGTCTGCATATTGCCAAGTATAAATACCACTTTACACACCTCAAATTAAGATAAAACATTACTATACGAATTTCTCACCTCCATTTGTAACATCTGTATTTCATGTCATTTTCAAATCACTCTTAGTTACAAGTAAAACGTAGCCATACTCCGTCATTTTACGAAAGGATCCACGCTACAGTGACATCTTTTAAGATCATATTCTAAACCTTGCTCTACATGCAACATCATGTTAATTGACAGCAGTTGGTAAGTTGTTGTAACAGATACATATTCGTGCAAAGACTTTAAGACTGTCGGTAGTACATACCATAGGCACGTTACATATATTTCTGGCATGCCAGATTTAGTTGATGCCATTAAAAACAGTCAGCACCCAAAGAATACATTAAGGGCATACAAATGGACATAAAATATGGCCTACGGTACATAACGTATATCGTACAAACTACATTATTTTAAAAGTCATATAAACAAACATGTATATGAAGGAACGTACAAAATTCCACAAATAATTGAAAAAGAATACTCCATCAGTTGTTGACATGCCGGTATAACGACTGCCTTACATGGTAAGTCGTCAGTGTCTGAAAGTTATTTCTAGATACACAGAGGGCAGACCTGACTATTAGTACAGAAAGATAAGACTCAATACGCGTAAGGGTGACAACCAAATGTGACCTTAACTATAAAATGTATGAACCAGTACTGGGAACATCAAGTATTTAATGACTTGTAGTATCCTAACATAAAATACATTTAATAAAACCATGGGGGCGATTCAACACAAAGAGAAACAACTATAAAAGTAGGAGAAAGGAAGCCTCAGAGCAGGAACGGTCATGTGGCCACAGAAAGTAATCATAACACCGAAATGTAAAGTGTGTAAAAATCGGTATCGTACTGCTAAAGGAAGAGCAGTTTGTAACAACATGTATTTCACATTCACTACATCATGCTAATCGCACGATTAAATAGACACCGCATTACAGCCAACTGCGGACGATGTTTACGTTCGTTAAATACCTGGACGCAGTGGGTACTCACAAACACAAATTTTTTTTGCTGTGTCTGTAAACTGTTATCCTATTCTTAAAATTTCGTGTATGTCTCTGTTCTAATGTGAATCTGAAAATGCAAATGGTCTGCTTACGTGTGCGCTATCTGATGAAATGAGGCGCCAGATCCCAATGAAACCGTACTAAGTACTGCAGGAAACTATTACCAAAGATAGAGTACAAAAATCTGTGTACTAAAGGAACCGTCTGTGAAATTATGTATCGTGCATTGCAGTGAAGAGTACTACATTGCGTGACGTCACAATCATTGTCTTACGGTTCCAACACACAAAACCAACAGAATGAAATTTCCAGAAAAAATTTATAATCGAATTTAGAAAGAATAAATGTCCAAAATGCTTTTTTTAAATATCCTATAATTTTATGTACGCAAACTAAGTAAAATCCCAAACACTAAATGACATTTACACGCATAGGAGTATGTGACACTGCACTGTAAGAATAAAGTTTTCTGACAAAGTAAATGAGATTTTTGCTAAACTTCACTGAACTGAAATGGGTAATAATTTTGAAATACAAGCCTTAGCCGTGAACGATTTTACTCCGTTCTGGCTGTGACGTTAAAATGACGCTGGCAAGGTTTCACGACTTACGTTGTGACAACGGAAACCAAGTACTGCTCGAAAGTAACGAATATTAAAATACAGCGCAGCAGCAACTCAGCTACAGAAAAAGCTTGGCACATGAAATACAAGGAGAAACAGCTATTCTGTGTTGTGCTCAGTTCAATGCGGCAACACACAATTAAAACACAAATTTTTCATAAGGAGACTGTGTAATAAAACTTACTGATTACCAAAAAAGAGACTTGTATTCAAAAACTCTATTATAAAACTCTGAATCATTAACAACTGAACCATCTTTACAAAGTTCACTTTCTATGGTAAAATGTAACTCCGGCATATAGTACAACGAAGAGAAAAAATCACAACAATAAGAAGAAGTTGTGCGACATAAGCCGAAGTTGGTAAGCGTATCTCTATATCCGAAAGATGATGTCTATTCAAACTGCACGCCTGAAGCATAATGTACTTTCTCTGGTGCTGGTACCGCCACTATGAGGATGCAAATCAGGTTTGCTTTAAATATCCGCTGTAACGGTCATGACTGTGTTAGTCTGAGATCGGACGTGGTGATTTGATATTAGTAAAGAACGCCTTTAAGGCAATAAAGACGCTATCGTCAGTATCGCTCTGAGGTCGTGTAATAGGGCTACGAGAAGTTGGATGTTCCTTCTACGATATTGCAAAAACACTTGGCAAGAATGTCCCCAATGCACATGACTGCTTTCAGCGGTGGTCAGAATAATGTACTGTAGCAAGAAGTCTGGGCTCCGAATGGTTACATGACACTAGCGAGGGGGAAGACTATCGTGTAGGGCGTATGGCTCTGGCGCATGGTACTGCATATGCAGCAGCAATTTCAGCTACACTTTCCACCACATAGACTCAACGAGCTGTTACAGATAGGTTTACCGAGCGAGGTGGCACAGTGGTTAGACACTGGACTCGCATTCGGGAGGACGACGGTTCAATCCCGCGTCCGGCTATCCTGATTTAGTTTTTCCGTGATTTCCCTAAATCGCTCCAGGCAAATTTCGGGATGGTTCCTTTCAAAGGACACGGCCGACTTCCTTCCCCTCCTTCCCTAGTCCGATGAGACCGATGACCTCGATGTCTGGTCTCCTTCCCCAAAACAACCAACCAACAGGTAGGTTACTTCAACCACAGGTCCGTGCCAGATGCCTTTCCAACGACCAACATTTGCGACATCAGTGGTGTCAAGCGTGGGCTGATTGGATGCCAGGGTTGTGTTTTCTGATGAAAGCTGGTTCTGCCTCAGTGCCAGTGATGCCCGAATATTGGTCAGAAAAATGGCTCTTAGCGCTATGGGACTCAACTGCTGTGGTCAGCAGTCCCCTAGAACTTAGAACTACTTAAACCTAATTAGCCGAAGGACATCACACACATCCATGCCCGAGGCAGGATTCGAATTGCGACCGTAGCACTCGCACGATTCCGGACTGCGCGCCTAGAACCGCGAGACCACCGCGGCCGGTGTATATTGGTCAGAAAAAGACCAGTTTGGAGCTGCAACCAACCTGTCTGTGTGACTTACACTTGGAGTTAAGATGTGGGATGCGATTTTGTATGACGGCACTCTGGCTCCAAATTTGTACGTTTGTCTCGTGATTTGACCAGTATTCGAGGAGGTGTTTTGCAAAAGAATATCATTCGCCCACATGCACCGGTTTACAGAGAGTCGACATGTTGCTCTGGCCTGGCATTAACCGTCCCTGTATTAACCGACCAAATGCAACAGGCATGGAACTCCATCTCACAGACTGATATCCGGCTGACGTACAACACAATGCGTTCACGTTTGCTTGCTTGCATTCAACATTCTGGAAGTTATACCGGTTATTAATTTACCAGCATTTCACATTTACAATAGTTTGTATCGCACTTGGGTTAATCTGTTATCTTGCGATGTTATTTAAATACACTCCTGGAAATTGAAATAAGAACACCGTGAATTCATTGTCCCAGGAAGGGGAAACTTTATTGACTCATTCCTGGGGTCAGATACATCACATGATCACACTGACGGAACCACAGGCACATAGACACAGGCAACAGAGAATGCACAATGTCGGCACTAGTACAGTGTATATCCACCTTTCGCAGCAATGCAGGCTGCTATTCTCCCATGGAGACGATCGTAGAGATGCTGGATGTAATCCTGTGGAACGGCTTGCCATGCCATTTCCACCTGGCGCCTCAGTTGGACCAGCGTTCGTGCTGGACGTGCAGACCGCGTGAGACGACGCTTCATCCAGTCCCAAACATGCTCAATGGGGGACAGATCCGGAGATCTTGCTGGCCAGGGTAGTTGACTTACACCTTCTAGAGCACATTGCGTGGCACGGGATACACGCGGACGTGCATTGTCCTGTTGGAACAACAAGTTCCCTTGCCGGTCTAGGAATGGCAGAACGATGGGTTCGATGACGGTTTGGATGTACCGTGCACTATTCAGTGTCCCCTCGACGATCACCAGAGGTGTACGGCCAGTGTAGGAGATCGCTCCCCACACCATGATGCCGGGTGTTGGCCCTGTGCGCCTCGGTCGTATGCAGTCCTGATTGTGGCGCTCACCTCACGGCGCCAAACACGCATACGACCATCATTGGCACCAAGGCAGAAGCGACTGTCATCGCTGAAGACGACACGTCTCCATTCGTCCCTCCATTCACGCCTGTCGCGACACCACTGGAGGCGGGCTGCACGATGTTGGGGCGTGAGCGGAAGACGGCCTAACGGTGTGCGGGACCGTAGCCCAGCTTCATGGAGACGGTTGCGAATGGTCCTCGCCGATACCACAGGAGCAACAGTGTCCCTAATTTGCTGGGAAGTGGCGGTGCGGTCCCCTACGGCACTGCGTAGGATCCTACGGTCTTGGCGTGCATCCGCGCGTCGCTGCGGTCCGGTCCCAGGTCGACGGGCACGTGCACCTTCCGCCGACCACTGGCGACAACATCGATGTACTGTGGACACCTCACGCCCAACGTGTTGAGTAATTCGGCGGTACGTCCACCTGGCCTCCCGCATACCCACTATACGCCCTCGCTCAATGTCCGTCAACTGCACAAACGGTTCACGTCCACGCTGTCGCGGCATGCTACCAGTGTTAAAGACTGCGATGGAGCTCCGTATGCCACGGCAAACTGGCTGACACTGACGGCGACGGTGCACAAATGCTGCGCAGCTAGCGCCATGGTGGGTCTGACACACCGGTGTCAATGTGTTCTTTTTTCCATTTCCAGGAGTGTATGTTACTTGGTCGATTTCATCACTCTATATTAATTATCTTTTGGTACTGTAATTTTTTCCGTCAGTGTACGTTACTGAAATGTTGAAGGAGTGGTGAATTTCTAATACTGAGTGCAAGCTGTGAGAGCAGATAGTTTTGTTTAATCACGTATCCACAGTGAAACTAACTGATCCTATTCATTAAAGAAAGAAATTGTGCTAAATATGTGCCTTTATCACACTCATCATAAATTACGTGCGAGCAAATAATGATACGTTAACATTACCTGATTAATTTCAACCAATTCAAGGCAATCTTTACAAAATCTTATTTCCAGAAAACAACATCTTTTGCGTTTGCGTCTGTGTGTTCTGCTAGTTATTTCCAGATCACTCAGCAGCGTGACCAACACCTGATTCTTTCACTTACTTCTTACTGAATGCTACACGGCCAACAACAATGTTACTGACAACCAAAGATCACCCTTACTTCTACTCAGAATCTCTGTGGCGTAACAAATCGACTACTGAAGACTTCTGTTTGAAAAATATTCTAATGTACAGGTATGGAGCATGGCACATCGAATAAAAAGGGAGCTCACGTCACTCTGAATGAAAACCAAAAATAAGGTAGTAACCTTACAAATGTTTGCTGCCATCATTGTGTAGTACGCGTGAGGTGGTGTTACGGTATTGCCGTGTTTTATGTAATTAGATTGTAGTCACGATAAATGCAGCAGCATAGAAACTCATTTTACAGTATTGTGTAGTATACACAGTAGAAGGACGGTTAGGCGGTGGTGACTGTATCGACATGGCAACCCACAATTTCATAGAACATCATCTGTCAGGCAATGGTTTGTGGACGATAACATTCCTGAAATGGACTGGGCTACCCAGAGTCCCAACATGAGCCAAACCGAACACATATGGGACAGGTCCGAACGTTCGCTTCAGATCGCAGCGTCGAACTTGCTCGGGTTTCGTCTTTTGAGAAAGAAATGGCTGCAATTCTTCCGTATCTTTGAAATTGTCTCCAGGAGATTTCAAGCTGTCACAAAGACAATGCGTAGACACGCCCCACTATATTGTCCACTAACGGCTATCCAGATATTTATGATCAGTTAGTGTACACTGCAAATCCCTTTTTAAGGACGTAAATAACGGAAATACCTTCTGCTGTAGCATACAGTAAAATGCAAATCCATGACACTGGAAAGAGATATTTTCCTTGATAGAAATCATCACCTTAATACCGTCATAGACGCACTGTCCGTTCTAGTGGACTAGTAGTAAAGTAGGTGCCCGGAAACCGTACTTTTCGATCCACTGAGTATTTCAGTCTTCCGTTGACCGAGTCTTCATCTTCCAATGACGTGAAGATTCACTAGGAACGACACGTGGACAGACGTTAAACTGTAGGTTCCATTTGCCCTGTGGTGTTACTGAGGTAGACTGCAAATACTCATGACGCCGAATTGGCGTCCAAATTAAAGACTTGCACCAGGCCTTTGGGATACATGGGAGTATTATACAATCATTGTCAGTGGGCGTTCCTGCTTTGTCCTGCATGAAATAGTCGCTGTTGTACAATTTTATATTGCGATTAGTAGCTTCAATGTAGCAAGACCATCTTCAGACTTGCCACAGAACAAAATAAAAGACTCGATACCTGCTTTAGCGAAATCTATTTACTTACTCAAAATAGGTAGCAAACAGTAGAAAAGTAATTACAAAATCTTCCTGTCTAGCTGAAAATGCAACCAGCCTTACCCACTTTGCTGACAGATTGCGTTGCATTACGGAATAAATCACAAAGGCAAGCTGTAAACCTAGTTTGTACTTTCAGTTCTTTCCTGATACGTGTCTGTTCTCGGAATATTTTTCTGTGGTGTGCTTCAATGAAATCTGGTCGGTTTACATGCAGGTATACTTCGAACAAAGCACTTGAACTTTCGACAGTGTTTCCGACGGCACTGGCACCGTTTCCTGCTTATATATATAATGGCAACTTCTGAAACCTTCCCGAGGGGGCTGGAGTGGCGAATGCAGGGAAGACAAGTTTTGCAGCTCCTACCAGGTTCGCCCCGCCACGGGACAAAGTGACGTCACATAGTGGGACGGGCCGGCACCACATTAGAAGCTACCACACCCGCGTAACCTATAAGCGTCAAGACTACACCTTTCATTTCGCTCAGTGTCCTATGCCGGCCTCCGTGCCCTACGAAGTGTATACCCTGGTTTCTGTTAAAGTTGTTGCTGTTTATTTTAATTTCAGCCGCTGTTTAGGTAACGAAATTGCTGTAGGATGGTACTTGCGCCAAACCTCTCGTCTTTTCCAATTGTATTGCCAGTTTTCTAGGCAGTTCTCAGCCACAGCCGACTTCTCATGTCTCCTTTGTCTGATATGTCGTGAATGCTCTGCACAACTGTTTGTGCGTACAGAAATCGTGTAACATATGCGTGAGACGAGGGGAGTAAGCCGCAGCCATATCTACTTTTCCATAAAGTAATACATTCCCGTCATACGGATCTGCGACGTTATCAAACGTGAACGCGTATGATACAGTCGTCTACGAGATGATCGCGGGCATGGTAAGAGCCGTCCTACTCCCAGCCTCTGTGCCACGGCTGGTGAGACGCCATCTGGCGGTGAATCGTCTCGAAATCGTATAAGATAGATTCTTTCTCCCAGGCACCAGCCTGTCACACAAGTGATCATTCGTCAACGTACGAGTACTTAATATTCATCTACGAACAGCGAGACTCGCATGAAAAGCCGTCCTTTAGAAATTGGTGCGGTCAATTTGAAAGTTACACGTGACTGTCAAAGTAATTTAGATTTCGGCCTTTAAGAGCCCAACAATTGTTTGAAAGTTGATGTTTTTTCAAAAGGTACGCGACTGGGTCATGCACCCCACACGAAAAGGTGGAACCTGATTACGACACTACACGAAAACTAACTGTTTCACTAAATTTTGCTGTTGACGGTACAATTACTTTTACTATTGATGACAGTGATACACGAGGACTGTCATTTCATTTAATGGCACACTAAGGACATTGCCACCCTGTTTTAAAATTTTTTATGATATCTGTAAATGATCAGATGTTCGAAAATGGTAGGAATTAAAGTACTAGGGTAATTCATCAACAGCTCTTGGTAGTACTAAAATAAGACATTTTCCTAATACTCAAGCATATTGGGATAAGCTAAGCAATATAAATTACATTTGTTACTAGGTAAGTTACGTATCTTCATATTTTTGAAAATTTCCCTTCGGCGAGGAATTGCGTCATATTTCAGGTGATCGACTTCTTTCGACCGTTAGAGGTCGTCTTGAGATCTCGATGGTTTGATTGCAAAGTAGCACATCACAACAACCATCTTAAACGGCCTCGTGACCATTAAAAATGTAATGGTATTATAATGTAGATGTAGGCATTCGAGGCGAAGACTGTCAGACATGTTGCCCTGTAACCAACCAATCGACTTCTGCAGATCGCTGGCAACAGTCAGAACCGCTCATCATCACCTGAATTATCTAATATCTGTGATTTAAATGGATAATCCTGTTTAACCCCTTTTGTGTTACTGTGTTTCTAGCAGATACTAAGTCTGTTCTTACAAATTAAGTTCAAATCCAGAGTTCGCCATATTCTGCCTTCGGTTCCCTCAAATAGTGAACATTTACGTCTAAGGGAAAACGTAAGGTGATACTATAGTGTTCAAAGTTCAAAACTATCTGAAACATGTGAATAGGGTCCGCCTCGTTTATATGTAGGCTACATAACATATGTTTCTTGCAAGCCTTCTAACCTCATGGCTGTACAGTCGACAGATAGTGAAAAATATTTGCTGCTCTGAACTGCAATTCTTAATTACCCCTACCATTAGCATCTGAGACAAATCATACTCGAAACTCTTTCTCATAAATCATTCACTAAGTCTTAGTCAAAACTAAATTGTTTCTTTGTGAACAGTAGATTTCACGAAGTTCAAAGTTTTACGACTTTCGAAATGTTCTTGTTGCCTAAAGATATTCAAACCTCCTATTACCTGTCTTTCGCTTGCCGAGTGCTTTTGCATTAAATTGCTAAAGAACTAATTAGACTTCAAACCGAGATTAACGACGTCAACCACCCTGTGAAAACCTCAAAATCAAAACAATATCATTAGTAATATCGCAGTGCTCATGACGACACGTGGATCTTTGCACACATCGAAAATCATACGTCTCGGCGTTATCTAGCATCTACATCTACATCTACATGACTACTCTGCAATTCACATTTAAGTACTTGGCAGAGGGTTCATCGAACCACAATCATACTATCTCTCTACTATTCCACTCCCGAACAGCTAGCGGGAAAAACGAACACCTAAACCTTTCTGTTCGAGCTCTGATTTCTCTTATTTTATTTTGATGATCATTCCTACCTATGTAGGTTGGGCTCAACAAAATATTTTCGCATTCGGAAGAGAAAGTTGGTGACTGAAATTTCGTAAGAAGGTCTCGCCGCGATGAAAAACGTCTATGCTGTAATGACTTCCATCCCAACTCGTGTATCATATCTGCCACACTCTCTCCCCTATAACGCGATAATACAAAACGAGCTGCCCTTTTTTGCACCCTTTCGATGTCCTCCGTCAATCCCACCTGGTAAGGATCCCACACCGCGCAGCAATATTCTAACAGAGGACGAACGAGTGTAGTGTAAGCTGTCTCTTTAGTGGACTTGTTGCATCTGCTAAGTGTCCTGCCAACGAAACGAAATCTTTGGCTCACCTTCCCGACAATAATATCTATGTGGTCCTTCCAACTGAAGTTGTTCGTAATTTTAACACCCAGGTACTTAGTTGAATTGACAGCCTTGAGAATTGTACTATTTATCGAGTAATCGAATTCCAACGGATTTCTTTTGGAACTCATGTGGATCATCTCACATTTTTCGTTATTTAGCGTCAACTGCCACCTGACACACCATACAGCAATCTTTTCTAAATCGCTTTGCAGCTGTTACTGGTCTTCGGATGACCTTACTAGACGGTAACTTACAGCATCATCTGCGAACAGTCTAAGAGAACTGCTCAGATTGTCACCCAGGTCATTTATATAGATCAGGAACAGTAAAGGTCCCAGGACGCTTCCCTGGGGAACACCTGATATCACTTCAGTTTTACTCGATGATTTGCCGTCTATTACTACGAACTGCGACCTTCCTGACAGGAAATCACGAATCCAGTCGCACAACTGAGACGATACCCCATAGCTCCGCAGCTTGATTAGAAGTCGCTTGTGAGGAACGGTGTCAAAAGCTTTCCGGAAATCTAGAAATACGGAATCAACTTGAGATCCCCTGTCGATAGCGGCCATTAATTCGTGCGAATAAAGAGCTAGCTGCGTTGCACAAGAGCGATGTTTTCTGAAGCCATGCTGATTACGTGTCAATAGATCGTTCCCTTCGAGGTGGTTCATAATGTTTGAATACAGTATATGCTCCAAAACCCTACTGCAAACCGACGTCAATGATATAGGTCTGTAGTTAAATGGATTACTCCTACTACCCTTCTTGAACACTGGTGCGACCTGCGCAATTTTCCAACCTGTAGGTACAGATCTATCGGTGAGCGAGCGGTTGTATGTGAGTGCTAAGTAGGGAGCTATAGTATCAGCGTAATCTGAAAGGAACCTAATCGGTATACAATCTGGACCTGAAGACTTGCCCGTATTAAGCGATTTGAGTTGCTTCGCAACCCCTAAGGTATCTACTTCTAAGAAACTCATGCTAGCAGATGTTCGTGTTTCAAATTCTGGAATATTCCATTCGTCTTTCCTGGTGAAGGAATTTCGGAAAACTGCGTTCAATAACTCCGCTTTAGCGGCACAGTCGTCGATAACAGTACCATCGGCACTGCGCAGCGAAGGTATTGACTGCGTCTTGCCGCTTGTGTACTTTACATACGACCAGAATTTCTTCGGATTTTCTACCAAATTTCGAGACACTGTTTCGTTGTGGAACCTATTAAAGGCATCTCGCATCGAAGTACGTGCCAAATTTCGCGCGTCTGTAAATTTTAGCCCATCTTCGGGATTTCGCGTTCTTCTGAACTTCGCATGCTTTTTCCGTTGCCTCTGCAACAGCGTTCGGACCTTTTTTGTGTACCACGGGGGATCCGTTCCATCTCTTACCAATTTATGAGGTATGAATCTCTCAATTGCTGTTGCTACTATATCTTTGAATTTGAGCCACATCTCGTCTACATTCGCATAGTCAGTTCGGAAGGAATGGAAATTGTCTTTTAGGAAGGCTTCTAGTGGCACTTTATCCGCTTTTTTAAATAAAATTATTTTGCGTTTGTTTCTGATGGGTTTGGAAGAAATGGTATTGAGCCTAGCTACAATGACCTTGTGATCACTAATCCCTGTATCAGTCATGATGCTCTCTATCAGCTCTGGATTGTTTGTGGCCAAGAGGTCAAGTGTGTTTTCGCAACCATTTACAATTCGTGTGGGTTCGTGGACTAACTGCTCGAAATAATTTTCGGAGAAAGCATTTAGGACAATCTCGGAAGACGTTTCCTGCCTACCACCGGTTTTGAACCAGTATTTTTGCCAACATACCGAGGGTAGGTTGAAGTCCCCACCAACTATAACCGTATGAGTGGGGTATTTATTTGTTATGAGACTCAAACTTTCTCTGAACTGTTCCGCAACTGTATCATCGGAGTCTGGGGGTCGGTAGAAGGAGCCAATTATTAACTTAATTCGGCTTTTAAGTATAACCTCCACCCACACCAATTCGCACGGAGTATCTACTTCGACTTCACTACAAGATAAACCACTACTGACAGACACAAACACTCCACCACCAATTCTACCTAATCTATCTTTCCTGAACACCGTCTGAGACTTCGTAAAAATTTCTGCAGAACTTATTTCAGGCTTTAGCCAGCTTTCTGTACCTATAACGATATCAGCTTCTGTGCTTTCTATTAGCGCTTGAAGCTCAGGGACTTTTCCAGCGCAACTACAACAATTTACAACTATAATTCCGACTGTTCCTTGATCCAAGCACGTCCTGTAATTGCCATGCACCCTTTGACATTGCAGCCCATCCCGCACTTTCCCGAGGCCTTCTAACCTAAAAAACCGCCCAGTCCACGCCACACAGCCTCCGCTACCCGTGTAGCTGCCAGTGACAAATATCGAAGAAGTTCATTAACAGGTGGTTGCGCACACGTTTGAACTTCAGATGACATGACGGACTGTTCTGTTCTGGGCATGAACTCCAACTCAGTGTTTACAGCATATGGTAACCGTTCAAAGGTTTCATGCCTGACCGAGGTTCGACCACAGCACCGACGGTCATTGCTGTTTAGGCATAAATATACGTGACAAATGGTGTCATCTACGAGTAGCAAAACGTGTACATCTTTAACATTAGCGTCTGTGACACGAAGATGGACTGCGATTCAAACCCAACATCTAATGGAATTGTTAAATAAGCACAGTAAATGTTAAATACTGAAATTTTTCACCAAGAGTGAGATGGTTGAAGTTGAAGTGACGGAACGAAAATTTCTTTGCATAATCTGGATTCAAAATGTTAAATATCGAAATTTCCCACCAGGAGTGAGATGGTTGAAGCTGAAATGACGGAAAGAAAATTTCTGTGCATAAACTGGATTCAAACCCAGACCCTACCACCATGTATTCTTGCCAAGAGTAGACGCTAAACATCGATAACTACATATGCACTTGTCTGAACAGGAAATAAAATAACGAAAAATTCTGTGTCTGACTGGGAGTCAAAAACAGGCTACTGTTGCTGTTATTTGGAGACAAGAAGAGGCGTTAAAAATTAAATTTATTTTTTACCAGTAGTGTATGTTCAATTGCTAGGGCTTAAGATGATAAAAAATTTTATGCTGGACCACTATTTGAAGCATGGAGACTTTGAGGTATTTTTATCTTGGAAAACAATGAAATAGTGTAATTGTACAATTCTGAAGAGATCAAATCCCGTGGAAGATAAGATATGAGTGCGAATCCCGATCCAGCACCATTGTTTTCAGGATCTCTAATTCAAAGAAAATAGCAAGTGAGACACCTGTGACCTACGTGATGACTAATAAAATAAAATAAAACAAGCAGTATCTGAAAGGTTACTTGTCATAGTGTTCCTACTTCGTTAGACTTTTACCTTCGTCATGACCCAACTTAAACCACCGATACTCTAGTAGGTAACAAAGGTCATCACGTTTATTGGGATATGTAATCAAGATGCAATCCTGGCATTATCAGTCTTGGCATTATGGAAGCTGAAGGGGGTGAAGGGGCTCTGTTCGTGCTTGTTAGAAATGTTTGACTGAAGTGGGAATCGAATACAGTCTCTACTTATACCAAGCTACCCACAGTCCTAAAGTCTGCCTTTCTCTGCATTTGGCTGGGTGGTGATTTTCTCATAACGGAGATAGCGGCATACTACGTGAGAATTCTGTCTTGTTGTAGATGGATTACAACCTATTACGTATTAATTTCATCATTCGACCGCTTCGCAACTCACTGGTAGACTGGGCTACCCAGTGGACTTGACATTATAATCAGCGAAATGAAATCATTTTGCTGTTTGTAGTCCAGTGTTAAAAACCACGCAAGGTAAACACGTAGCTGAGATACTAAGCGCATATCTTTCATTACTTTTTTATACAGATTTTTATTTGTCTGCTAGTAATATCAGTCTGTGGAAGCTCAGGGGTAATTTATTTTATTTTATAACCCGCCAGTATTGGTAAAAACATTTTCATGAACGAGCTCGCGCGTGCCTGTCCTGATTAGACACATTTCTGCTAGTGAGTTTCCTCTCACACAATGGACACCAGGCTGCAGGCACCAGCTCTGTTAGAGAAGTATCTGTGCTTGCATTGACAAGTTAGAATTTCCAGAATGAGATTTTCACTCTGCAGCGGAGTGTGCGCTGATATGAAACTTCCTGGCAGATTCAAACTGTGAGCCCGACCGAGACTCGAACTCGGGACCTTTGCCTTTCACGGGCAAGTGCTCTACAAACTGAGCTACCGAAGCACGACTCACGGCCGGTACTCACAGCTTTACTTCTGCCAGTACCTCGTCTCCTACCTTCCAAACTTCACAGAAGCTCTCCTGCTAACCTTGCAGACCTAGCACTCCTGAAAGAAAGGATATTGCGGAGGCATGGCTTAGCTTGGAAGGTAGGAGACGAGGTACTGGCAGAGGTAAAGTTGTGAGTACGGAGCGTGAGTCGTGCTTCGGTAGCTCAGTTTGTAGAGCATTTGCCCGTGAAAGGCAAAGGTCCCGAGTTCGAGTCTCGGTCGGGCACACAGTTTTAATGTGCCAGGAAGTTTCATATCAGCGCACACTCCGCTGCAGAGTGAAATTCTCATTCTGGAAACATCCCCCAGGCTGTGGCTAAGCCGTGTCTCCGCAATATCCTTTCTTTCAGGAGTGCTAGTTCTGCAAGGTTAGCAGGAGAGCTTCTGTAAAGTTTGGAAGGTAGGAGACGAGGTACTGGCAGAAGTAAAGCTGTGAGTACGGCCGTGAGTCGTGCTTCGGTAGCTCAGTTTGTAGAGCACTTGCCCGTGAAAGGCAAAGGTCCCGAGTTCGAGTCGCGGTCGGGCAGACAGTTTTAATCTGCCAGGAAGTTTCAAGTTAGAATTTTCTATTACGGTATATTGGCTAATATTGTAGACTGAAATTCGTTTCGAGTTTGTTTAATATGTCGCTATGCAGATTGCTACAAGCGTTTTCATCAAAATTAATATTTTATTTATGGTTCTAGTGTTGTTATTATTGAAATTTATGAGGAGCGTTGTATGAGAATAGGAAAAGAAGGATAAACAGAAAATTTTTTTTTAACACTCATGACATTTATTTCTCTTTAGGGTTAATGGAGGCGTGAAGGCATTGGAAGTAGCTCGAAACCTTTGTTTCTTATAGGTAATTCAGTGTCAGCTTAACGCTGAACTCAACTCGACACATTCAGAATTCTTTAAAATTTAGCGCGGTCACTGATCCATATAACAGACGAAAAACTAACATTTTGCAGAAGTGTATAACAGTTGTCAAGAAAGTTACAGGCCTGCAAAGTTCGGAAATTGTGTGCAGTTTAAAAGTGTCGGTCTCAACATAAATAACTATAAATGTGGTTCTAATCCACATACACTACTAAAACTTAAATAATTGAAAATGTAATGAGTAGACCTCTACATTGATATGCACCGTAGTGGATTTCCAAGAATTTTCACATTCAAAATCATTGACCTCAACCGTTGACCTTAAACATCTCGAAACGTAACATCTTCAATTTTATGAAAAAAGAAATACTTTTATGAACATGGTTAGTATCAAGTGACACACCAAAGGCATCAGGGTCAAAAAAATTTGTTTACATCACTACACAACACTAACAAAATGCAGTAAGCAGCTGTTCATCCCGTTTTCTTCTGTAGCAGCTGGCAACAAAGCTTACTATTATTATGACAGAGGTGCCGGCCGCGGTGGCCTCGCGGTTCTAGGCGCGCAGTCCGGTACCGTGCGACTGCTACGGTCGCAGGTTCGAATCCTGCCTCGGGCATGGATGTGTGGGATGTCCTTCGGTTAGTTAGGTTTAAGTAGTTCTAAGTTCTAGGGGACTAATGACCACAGCAGTTGAGTCCCATAGTGCTCAGAGCCATTTGAACCATTTTTTATTATGACAGATTGGTAAACATTTCTTTCTGTGAACAGTCAGTCAGAGAGACATTTATTCCCACCAGTTATCATTGGCTTGTTTCCTGGGTATGGATTGTTTACTCAAACTGCAGTGTGTATGTGGTTGGTTGGTGGGGAACAACAGTGAGGTCATCGGTCTCATCGGATTAGGGAAGGGTGGGGAAGGAGGTCGGCCATGCCATTTCAAAGGAACCGGCACGGTATTTGCCTGGAGCAATTCTGGGAAACCACATAATATCCAAATCAGGATGGCCGGACGCAGGATTGAACAGTCGTCCTCTCAAATGCGAGTCCAGTGTGCTAACCATTGCGCCACTTCGCTCGGTAGTGTACATGTCCTGTTCAGTAGTATTTAATAGTAACGTGTTGGAAACGGCTTGATTGTTGCAGTACATTAAGAAGGAGGTCATGCAAGAGTACAGAAGGGTTTCAGGAATATTCGGTAGTGAATGGTAAACAAGTGTTCATAATGTATTGCTAAGTGTGAAAATTTGCAGCAAATGTGGAAAACAAATGTCACAAATCCCGTCAAGACTTGTAGGTGTTGCCTCAGTTGTGCTGGGTACTTCCAGGATGATGTTAAAAGAAGATAAAGTACTATCGGATATCGCAATGAATTCTTTGACAACTAGCCTACAGTATTTTGGTGAATCCCCTGTGAAGAAAAAGTCTTCAGCATGAGAAAAGGTACCCAAAGAAAAAGTTGAAACAGTTTATCTCAGTATTTGACCATACTCATGTAACACATCTGGATAAACAACAGGGTGAAGAAAAATGGAGAAAGACAAAACATAGTCTAGCTGAAACGTAAATTTCACAATCCAGCCCGTATGTGTGACAAAACACAAACTTTTACAGTACTTCCAAATAGCTGGATTATAAGAAAAACTATGAGAGGTTACATGGTATGAAGAGAAAAACAGTTGTAGCAGAGTATGGTACATTATTAAAAGCACATCCGAAACTAAGCAAAATATTGTGTGGGAAACCCATCCAAGCTGTTCGTCATTTTTACTGTGAACATAATGTGAACTATGTGCTTCCAGGAAAAAAAGACTATGTGTCTGGGAAAGATTATGGAATTAAGAGTAATGAGCAGAAGCAGCTAGCGTTGCACAATCTTAATGAATGGATGCAGATTTCAGAAATACACACCCAGGTTATGCCCGCTCACCCACCGCCGTCACAACTGCACTACTATCGCTTCGTCGTTCCCCCCTTTTCGGCAGCGGAGCTGATCTGGCATGTTTATACATATATGGCAGCGGAGCTGATCTCACATGTTTATTTATTTATTTATTTCTTTATGCATTTATTTTACCTGGCAAGATTAGGGCCTTCAGGCCCTCTCTTACACCTAACCAGGCATACTCAGATTGAACGAGTTACAGTTTCTAAATAACATTAAGGACATTTAACGTATTATGCAGTACTGATGTTAAACAAAAAATTGAGATTATAACAGTAGTACAATGATAATTATAACAATAAAAATAATTATAACAATCAAGAATGATAATGTTAATAATAATAATAATAATAATAATAATAATAATAATAATGATAATAATGATAGTGACTATGTATATGAAAGTGAACATACTTTTCTTTTGTGAATGTCAGTCCCATTGTTAGTTGGGAATTTTCTCGTTATATTCTTGCAGCTTGTGAGTTATTCTCATCGAGGAGAGACATAAGACGATAGAATGGGGTGAAAGAGATATATAAGAGGTAGATAGGTTAGAGGAAGAGAAAAAGATTGGTAAAATTCGAAGCTGTGATGGAGAGGAGAAAGAATGAGATGGGAGGGGCACAACAATGGTGGCTATACCGCCCCTAATATGTAAGTTTTGATTTCCCTCTTGAATGTTGAGTAGTTCTGGATAAGACGCAGATCACAGGGGAGTGCGTTCCATAGTCGTATGGCTGAGATGGAGAATGACACGGAGAAAGATTTTGTGTTACGTAAAGGTACAGCCAAGATGACAGACGTATCCGATCTGGTATTGCGATTGTGGAATGATGATAGGTGTTTAATGTGAAAAGATAAGTATTGGGGGCACCGGTGACTAAGAAATCGATGAAGTAAGCACATCGTGTGGAGATCGCGTGCCTTATGTGGGCGTATCCAACCTAGCTGGGAGTATGAAGGACTGATACGATCAGACAACCGAATATTGCACACGTATCTAACGCAAGCATTCATCACTAGCTCGAGGCATCTAGAATTTTCACTATTTGTGGCGTGTTGAACTTGTGTATGTATATGTACATATATATATAGTCCCGGCTAGTAGAGAGCCATTCCCTGCCGTATGGGTCGGGCATAAAACATCTTTGAATCACGTTGTGAATATAATCGTGTGAACTAGTAGTTGAAAGTTGATCTCGATTTCTGTTTCTAGAGATATTTCATACACTTTCCACCACGATGGATCCAAAGACAGTGATTTTATTTATTACTCGGGAATAACATAACAATCGGGCTCCAGTCTATTTTGTCTAATTTTGTTCCCCAAATAATTTGATTTAGTTACCTTCGTAGTCAATAAACCTTCGATAAATCCCATTATCTGTTTGTAACAGGTTGATCAGCTTTTCTCAATAACCCTTGAATGTTCACAGATATAACAGTCTATGTACTAGCTGATTTTTGGGACTTAGAAAATACGGAGGAAGTCTCGTATATATTGTTTTATTGACACAATTCACTTATTAAATTAACGAGAGATGGCACTATGGAATCAATGAAGAAGGAGTTCATCTTAGTGTGTAGCGTTTCGGCATAACAAGTCAGTCCGTACCACATTCCTACGCGTTCCTATCACCAAAGATATGATTTCCCATGAAACTGTCCTTTACCATTAATATCTAATAAATCATAAATGAGTCTCTGGCCTTACAATGTCTAAGCTTTTTAATTCTCACGACACGATATTAATTATAAGTTAGAGTTCTTTCAGTGTTTGTTAGCACAAATTTAGTCTTTTCTCGGACACTATACCTCACGTCTAATTTATTATCAGAATCGCCTTGACAACGATTGGCAAAGATATTAGTATGATAAGGTCAAAGTATTTTCTGTCCCAATATCTCAAAATAATCTATTATCCATAACTCCAATATCTAATCCAGTTATCAGAATAATGTTTAATTAGGCTTATAATCCCTAACTTCCGACTACCACAGAAGACTGCGAACATGCACCATTGAAAACAAAGACTCAAGAAAGCTAACAGTGCTGCGCATTGGCTTATATATTATATTCCAAACAAAACGCAGCTCTGTTATGTCTCCCTTGGATTCCCTTTGTACTACTTTGCGTTACTCTATTTCAAATATCTACTCTTTGTAAAATTGTAACTAACTATTATTTCGAAATACAACTATCGTTTTTTGGCCCTTGAGTCATTTTGTATTACAGAATTTAATCTAATATTCGTTTCTGAATACCCACTCTCTAAAGAGAAGTTACAAGGTGTAAATATTGGATTCTCAACACTTCATGAGTTTCAGCGAAAGCACTGTGTCCTTTCCTACGTAAGTTGGATGCTATTTATGTGAGTGTTTCACGCATGAATTTCGAGTTTACAACAGCTTCTACCACACTCATGTATCACCCTGTAGCAGTCCAATTCTTTAAAATTACTGAAGAAGAACGCTAATTAACTTTGAACTTGCTGTTTGTGATTTTGCAGAGAATTGCTCCTTCATCATACAGAATGAAGTACAAGGATTTCACTGGAACAGTTCATAGGTTACAGTTCACCCCTCTGTAGCTTAGCACAGAGAAGCTAATACTAATAAAATACACCACGTGTCATGCGTGTAAATATCTGACTGCCTTCTGGATGAGCACTGCGCGCGCATGTTCTTTCCATCATCAGTTTCTTAAAATTCACTTTCAATTCCAAAGCAAATTTAATTATTTTTCGGATGGATCTTCTGCTCAGAACAAAAACAGAAAGAAGTTGATTAACCACTCCTACCACCAGGAAAATTTTGATGTTGCAGCAGAGTGGCATTTCTCTACTACAGCACGTGATAAACCACTTTCGATGGTGTTGCAGGACCTGTAAATAGATTAGCCACACTTGCCAGCCTCAAGCGTCTTAATGAAAATCATATTTTGACATCACAGCAGAGGTGTCAGTATCGCAAACAAAATACTTCTACATGTGTCTTAGATTATTCATCGGCTTCCTTTAATGATTAAGAAATTGTCAAGCTGCAACAACATTTCAAGAATATAACTACGGTTCCAGGTACCCATAAGCTACATTGTGTAACACCTATTAAAAATGATGTAGTAAAAACAAAACGTATTCCGTTTCTTTAGTGAGCAGAGAAGAGTCGGTGCTTGTTATGGTGAATGAAATGCTGTTAACAACTATAAATTGATTTCTTACCTATCTGTACGATAGTCATTTGTGGGTGTCATATGCCTTACAGACTTATAAAGCAACAAATGAAGGCGTGCTTCTTGCAAACTCAGGGACCAGCTCCATTATTTGTGATTCCTGTCAAACCAGAAACATGTGTTGGCAGGTGACGTGTTATTCCCACAAGACTGGATCCAGTGACACCACCTGGGAGGTCATACAGTCTCCCTGTATTAGATATGATAAAAATCAAAAAATTAATAGCAGGGATGTGAAAGGAGATGTAACCGCTTTTTATTGCCTTTTCATTGAAGCTCCACTGTAAATGGCTAATAACATCACCATATTAATATAAACCAAATTTTAGTACTACTTTACTGTTAACTTGTATTGCTTGGTAATTTGTGTTTCATATTTATGTGCTATCTCCTGCATTATCATAGTGTAATGATGCTGGCAGTATAATTTTTTGGGTATGATGCCTTTGGGGTGTCATCTTGATTTTTAGTGTATTTACAGTGGTATACTGGAGCAACAAAGCATACTTTTCTTCAAAAAACGTGCAGTTGGGTTTTTTGAGATATTCATGGTCAAAAGTTAAGGTCAATAACCTTGAATGTGAAAATTCTTAGAAACCTATTACGTTATAATTCTGTGCAAAGCTGTACTCGAAGTTTTCAATTATACCAATTTTATCGATGTATCTGGTTTAGAACCACAATTATAGTCATTTATATTGAGACAGACGCATGTAAACTACACACAATTTCCAAACTTTGCAGACCTATAACTTTCTTCATAATTATCATATACCTCTGCAAATTAGTAATTTTCCGTCCATTATCTGCATCAATGGATGTACCAGATTTGAAAGAAATCTGAGAAGGCAAGGTTGGAAATGGTATTTTTCTGCTTTTCATTATCATTATATTACCAATATATTAGATGAGTGCTACTGACGAAACGGTACAGGCAGTAGATTGGTGGGTTCAGTTAGGATAACTGCGGAGTAAGTGATTAGTCACAGTAAGCAAGACGAACAAAAATTGATGAAGAACGTTCCCATTATTTACCATTATGGTCCACATCAGTGTACCCAGTAACGGGGAAACTGTTATTGGTTGTAACAGCAGCAAGACCAAATAATATCTTGTGATATAAACTTAAAACAACTCTTTACTGGTGAAAACTTCTGTATCTACCATCTGACTGTACTTAGTTAACAATCGGAACTGGGTTCGTATCCTCATTCCACATATGAATTTATTTCACGTTATTATAATTTCAAACATACACACTGTGTGTTACGTGTAAATGAAACTATTTTTAACATCTGTCGTGTTTAGATAACAAGGACAATAGTTGCTTGATAAGAGGGCCGGTTTAGTAGAAAAACCTTCGTTATGTATTTTTAAACTGAACTTACCGCTGCTGGCCAAAAATTGGATATTTAACTTAACCTCACGTCTGGTTAGCAATGACGGCCAGTTCTATGTTCGAGTCCCGGTGAACCACAAAAGCTTTGCGTGGTTAGTTTTAGTTACTAGTGAAGCGTATGAGTCCATATTTATAGCAAAACAGTCCGTCATATCATTTAAAGTTCAGACGTGTGCACAACTAGCGGATCATGAATGCCTTAGATATTTAAGGTCATTTAGTACTAGATAACACGGGAGAAACGTGAGTTTTGATCTACACATAGGTCCACGTGTCGTCATGACTACTATGATACTACTAATAACATTCTTTAATATCGAGGTTTGTTGTAAATTGCGAGTTTGTGACTGTTTGGTTCTTTAAACATTTTGTTCAAACTTCTTACATGACTAATCGAATTACCATAGAAATTTGAAAATCCTGATTTTTTGCAAAATCTATTCATATAAAAATAAGTTTTGACTGAAGATTACTAAATGGTTTGTGTACAGAGTTACGAGTAACGTATGTCTCAGTTAATAATTATAATGGTAATATTTTTCAAACATCATTTATTGAAATAAATTTGAGTTTACAAGCTTTAAGGACTTTCTTGTCTTCAATAATGTGCTTCCTGAAATTTGGATAATCGTAGTATTAACTTACAGCTACACTGATTGCTGTACAGTGATCTCCTTTCGTTACTGTTGGTGAATATTTTTATAGTCAAACGATTGTACAGAAAAGAGGTTACACCTGTAAGGAAGTTACGTTATTTGGGTTATTCAAAAATCGGGGGTAACGCAATTCAGTTGTCTCAGGTAATTTTGGACATGACATTATTCAAAAGTGACAGATATAGCACTGTTTAAAATGTTGGTTTTTTGTTTTCCTTTTATTACCCAGTGGTTCGGTTACGTTCCATGTAAATGTGAGGTGTTTGACATTTTGGCTATGCAAAATAAGGGAAAATAATCTTTAACATTTTCTGCTCCTCAGCTGATTCACATTGACGTTAATAAGAACCAACAAAGCTGTATTTAACGTATCACGAAACGTCCTGAAGTAGTCACGGCTGCTGAAGGCGAATTTCTCAGTGCCACTGCCCTGTTTCAAATTGCAGGAAAGCATGCCACTCTTGTGTATCCGCATTATCGCCATCCTGACGAGATTGACCCGCCAGTCTTTGCGATGGTTAGCGTAACATATTACCACCAATTGAGGAAAGTAGACCATTGCAAACCAATGAGAGCGCAGGCCTCCATTTTGTTGTACTGACTTGTCCTGGAAAAGGACACTTTTCTCTCACGTCTAGGCCCTATATTGATGCTGTATAGGCAGACGTCCTGGCTCATGGTGGTGGCGGTACCGGTGCCTTAGCATCTTGTCTAGCACAACAGGCTGAGACTGTTGCCTGATTTATGCTTTAGCGACCATTTCATTCGTTTCAAGTATACATTCGAATCATGTTGATTCAGAATAGCTTCACATGCCATATATTTGTTCCATTTCGTACGGGAGTTCAGTATTCCTTTCTGGTAAGTTCGAATCCACGTGTACGTTAATTTTGCACTGTCCATAAATAACTATTTCACGCATGAATATAAATGGCTTACAATCTCTCTCACTCTCTTAAAAAGTAATCGAAATTTTGTTGCTTTCCTTACAGCTTTCATAATTGCAGTGCTGTTTGTGAACCAATACACCACATCGTTCCGTGATAACCACACCTATGCATATAGACTGAAGTGACGGGTGAAAATTTCTACCAAGGCCGGGAATCGAATCGAGGTATCCTGTTTATTATTCAGGTGTGTTAGGCACTCAGCCACCTTGGAATAGAGGTTCACACAACTGTACAGAATACCCTGGCACGTCTCCCTTCTCTATCCAAATTCCCACTGCCACCCCAGTCTCCTTTAGCCTGAATCCCCGGGGCACATACTTACACAATGAAAGTACGTGCACCTGGGTTTCAAGTTGGCTCCCCCATTTACGTTCGATGCCGAGGTGCTATGCAAGAACTCGGATAGCCCCGGTAATTATGTTTGTGCTTAAGGGGGAATCTAAAGTAGACAGGGGTGACAGTGAAAATTTGGATCGAAAAGGAATCCAAGCCGGTGCAATCCACGTAGTTGTGTGAACGTAGTTGCTACCGTAAATGTTTAGTAATCAAGAGACCTGGGTTCGACTTCCAGCCTTGTTATTGATTTTCACTCAGCGCTTCAGGCTATATACATAAAATCATATCTGTATGAGACCAGTAAAGTCTCTGAAATTATATTATTTCCTCTGATAACTACACAGTGAGCAAGGAGAAAACGTATGAGCTTTGTCGGGTGATAGTATTAGTGCTTCTGTAGAGAAAGCTTTCCGTGGACACACAGCCTATTCCGAATTGTTTCCGAGATAGAACACATTCAATGCAAATTGTTATTTATTTACCGTATTATTCAACAACGTCATTGTTCGCAACATACCACAGCTGCACAGAGGAGGCTGAGACGAACTATATGATACTGGGCACTTGTTGTCTATAAAGTCGTGAAACTACTTGAAACTGGCCTCCAAACACAAAGTTATAGCACATCCGCGTCATGCGTCGTTTTCATTATTCTTCATATCCCTTCGGGGAAACTATTAGTCCTAAAAAAAAGGACCTTTTTCAAGGAAAATAAAAAAAACGAATACCTTCCGAACAGGCCTCGAAAGCCCAACGGTAGCGACCGGGCGCCGTGTCGTCCTCACCCTTACGCGTCACCAGATGATAATACGGGAGGGCATGTGTTCAGTTTTCGCGACCGATGTCGCTACTTCTCTACTTCTCAATCAGGTAGCTCCTCAATTGCCTCACAACGGCTGAGTGCGCCACGCTTGCCAACAGCACTCGACAGACGTGGACGGTGACACATCCAAGTGATAGCCAAATCCGACAGCGCTTAACTTCGGTGATCTGACGGGAATCAGTGTTATCACTGGGGTAAGGACGTCGGACAAGGATAATTAGTGTAGTTTAATTTTGTACTGCAACATGGGTTTGCTGCAGGGTACAATGTTCGAGTTACTCAAGAAAAGCAGCAAAATCTGATGGTATTTGTAAATTTGTTCCATCTCCGAAACCACATGGAATAGGGCCTGTGTCGATTTCAAGCATTTTTGTTTACAATCACTAATACTATCACACAGCAAAGCAAGTAGCTTTTCTCCTGACTCACCCTGTGCAACAGATGGCTGGCATATTTGCCCTACTGCACGAACAGAGCCTATAAACCAAATTTCATTATGTGTTCTTTTTCTTTCAGCATGCAGTAGGCTTTTTCCTATTGTAGGTCTGATCTTCAGACGTTATCCTTGATCTTTGTAAAGATCTTTTATCAAGTGGGTGATAATTCATTATCAAATGTGCTACTCTGTTGCCTTCAATTTTGGTGTCACGGTCCTTCAATTTTTGTTTCTGTATTTCTTAATCTGGTCGTATAAGCTTGGCATTCATCATCATTGACTCGCAAGTCGCCGCAGTGGTGAGTGGTGTCAACTAAAAAGAGCTTGCGATACGGCGGCCGAACTTCCCCGCATGGGGCCTCCCAGCCAATAATGCCATACGATCATCATCATCATCATCATCAGCTTGGCATTCTCGGCTGTTCCCACTGTTTTCTGATATCAGTCTTCCTCCTCATGGCGGAGAGTGTGTACGCAGTTACTCGTCTTATGAATCACATCTCCGATGCTTGCATTCTTTGTTAATCTTTTTTCCTTTCAAGCCATGACGCACTTACGTCGAGGCTGGTACTGACATTGTTTTGTAGAACTTAAGTAGAGGTTCCTTTCGCACTTTGGTCTGAAGGTCGTATAAATTGTCCCGCTAATGTAATTAAATCGTTTTACTTTATTTTGTATGTTCATTTCTGTCATGAAGTAGATGTAACGTTCTAAGAAGGTGAACGAGTTCACTCGTTGTCTTTTGATCTTTTATTATTTTGTTGTGAATTGCCTCCTGGCCTATAAAAACCATACCGTCTGTTTCCTTTGAAGATACTAGTAGCTAACGTAACTGTTGTGGATGAGAAACAAGCAACTGTTTGGAGCGTGTGTTCTCGTTGTCAACTACCACAATTTAATTAATGTCATGCAATAGTACCTTTCGTTATTGTCATAAGCATTGTGTCGTTAACTGTGAGAGTCAGCACCGACATAAATATGGAAGGAGTGAAGTTACGATAACCGGTGGCAGGAATCCAACCTGATTTATATATGAAGACAGTAACTGCTCTCGAAAGAACAGATACCACTGATGACCGTGCAGCTTCTCTACAATAAATGATAATTAATTGAAACCCTCAGCTGCCGACAGGCATTGTCGATGTACCTCGATGAGGACAGCTGAGAATGTAGGCCTCGACCGGGACTTGAACCCGGGATCTTCTTCTTACATGTCAGACGCTCTATCCATCTGAGTCACTGAGGACACAGACGAATACCGCGACTTCAGGGACTTAACCTTTGCACGCTTCCCGTGAGACTCATATTCCCAAGTGTCCACAATCTACATACGTAATGTATCTAATAGATATCTGCTCATCCTTTCATTACTCTCACACACTAAGGTGACGATTCCCGTAAGAGTTTGGGCAGCCTGTGCGCATCCGCACAGACGAATTATCATTTATTCTAGAGAAGCTGCACGGCCATTAATGGTATCTCTTCTTTCGAGAGCAGTTACTACCTTCATATATAGTTAAAGGCTGCTCGGACATTGACCTTCGTCTGTGCGAATGAACACAGGTTGCCCGAACTCTTACGGGAATCGTCACCTTAGGGTGCGCTAGTAATGAGTGAATGGGCAAATATCTATTACATACATTACGTATGTAGATTGTGGACACTTGGGAATGTCTCACGGGAAGCGTGTAAGGGATAAGTCCCTGCAGTCGCGCTATTCATTTGTGTCCTCGGTGGCTCAGCTGGATAGAGCGTCTGCCAAGTAAGCAGGAGATCCCGGGCTCGAGTCCTGGTAGGGGCACACATTTTCAGCTGTCCTCATCGATGTGTATCAACAACACCTGTCAGCATCTGAGGGTTTCAATTAATTATCACCAAAATGATCTGTACATAACCCTTTCAGATTAATAAAACACTTTATTTCCAAACAGGAAAAAAAAAAATACTTCTCGGTATGAGTGGCTTGATGGGCTTCCAATGCCTGACACTCAATTGCTTTACTCATTGTTACTACTAGCAGAACACAGGCTAATTATCGTCTTCCTATTACTTAGTACGGATGATCTCGAAGGCTACAAAAGAACTGGGCCCAACCAGCGATGGGTGGCTGTTTATTAAAGTCAGCGTTGACAGGGGGCGCTGACCTTTTGTCTTCATGGAGGTGTGGCGCTGCTCACTCATTCCACAGTCGCAGGGTCAGCGTCTTCTTCATGCTGCTTCGTGGCGCTGCAGTTGTCAGTGTGCAGTCGATGCTTTAGGACCGCACATTAAGTATAAAAACTTAATTTACTTGACGAGTGTGTCAATACACCATCAGCATAAATGTGAAAACAATCAAAAAGAAACTGCATCCTTGGCTTACTCCTAAATTTGCTCTGGCACTAAATTTCCCATTTCCTGCAGTGGTGACTTCTGGTCCTTGGTACATGCATGCTACTATCTTTACTGTGTGTTAATCTATTCCTCTTGTATTCATAATTACCAGTACCTTTTATCTATTTATTTTGGATCAAGCTTTCACGTAGACTATGGAACTCTGTTTTTCTCGATTATTTATCTAAGAGCCACCTTATTGCCTGCACACAATGTGTCATTCCTAAAGTCCTTTTGCTCTTCTAGCAGAATATTCTGAAAAACTACTGCTAGGCTATGTGTTACTACTTTATAATATATTTTGTATCACATGTTTAGCAGTGAGATGTCCATATAGTTTCCTCAATTACTTTTGTCACCTTTCTTGTAGCTACGAGTAATTTATACTTTATGGTATATACTTTACATTCATCTGGAATTATTTATTTGTTCACCATCTGTTGATATAGTTGGGAAATCTAGATTTCCGTGTAGGAGATGCAAACGTAAAATCTCGTCTGTTAATTCTATCAGTACTCAGTATTTACACAGTGCGTCTTCTAATTCTTCAGTACAATTCAATGTAGGTCGTGTCATGCTGCTCTTCGTGAATGTCACTTTCGTCCAGATTTTTATTTATATCGTGTCCTGTTGTCCAAAGTTTCTTTTAGTCATCCAGCCATTGTGTCGCATCTGGCAGTTCCAGTGTTCTACCATCTTTTAAATTTTTATTCACGTTATTCGTCATTTTATAAGGAGATACTTCTCATCCACGAACATCGTTCCACTTGCCAAGTGAATCCATCCCAGTTCTCTTGGTTAATTATACATACAGTTCTTCATATATTAATTTCTAATTCTCTTTGTTTTTGTCTGTTCTATTCTGTAACCATTTGAAACATGATCATTTTCCCTCTTCGTGAATCTACCCATGACCTCGTTCGCCGGCCGCTGTGGCCCTTTTGCTTTATTTGACGTTAAGTCTTCCAAAGGTCTTCTACATTCTGATTCTAATACTGGATCCCCTATCTCTTTCCTGTAGACTCTTGTTTCTTACTGTATGACGTCAACAGGTAAGTTTTCCTCTTCACAGATACCCTCAATGAACTCTTTCCACCCGTCAATTTTTTCCTCTGCGTTCAACAGTGGAGCTCTTGTTGCACTCTTAATGTTACGGTCCTTGCCTTAAATTTTACCGAAGGTTTTTTTTTGCCTTTATATCTGTCGAGTCAGTTGTGCAGCGATTTTTTCGATTTATTCACATATTTCTTGTACTCATTTCAAGTTAGCGTCCCTGTACTTCCTATTTATTTCGTTCCTAAGTGATTTATATTTCTGTGTACCTGAATTTATCTGAGCATGTTTTGTACTCCCTTCTTTCATAGATGAACTGAAGTCTTTCTTCTTTTACCCACATGTTGTCAATCATCACATAACCTACTATTTTTACGGGAAAATATGAACAAAAATACGTTACATAAAAATCACATGTTAATGTAAAATGAATAAAAGGGTGAAACGAATAACAATACAGGAACACGTTTCCAGAGCAGAGAGTACTTAAAAATTACTCTTAAGGCACTTGCATTACTGTATGGAAACACGTATTGGTCTACAAATACACAAATATCAAACACAGAATAAATTAAAATCCCATTAACGGGTATTTATCTTCCGAATACGTTCTACAACTGCTCATCAGCAAACACTTGCGTAAACCAGTAATTAGGAAAAAAGTCAAAGGCAGTAACGAGAAATGTTGCTAACAACACATGTAGATGTTGATTTGAGTACGCAGGTTTTGGTCGTGCGGTAGCGTTCTCGCTTCCCAAGCCCGGGTTCCCGGGTTCGATTCCCGGCGAGGTAAGGGATTTTCTCTGTCTCCTGATGACTGGGTGTTGTGTGATGTCCTTAGGTTAGTTCAAGGGGACTGATGAGCATAGATGTTAAGTCCCATAGTGCTCAGATCCATTTGCAACATTTTTGATGATTTGAAAAGTAATTGTTGCCAAGCTGATGGCACGTGCTAAAATATTGCATGAATATAGAATAAAATAAAATAATAGACTTTTCTTAAGGTAATATATGCAGTGCTGAGGGCAAGTTTTAGCTTCATTGTTTATCCGGTCGGGTTGCCAGTCTTTATTAATAATGGTTCAAATGGCTCTGAGCATTATGGTACTTAAAATCTGAGGTCATAAGTCCCCTAGAACTTAGAACTACTGAAACCTAACTAACCTAAGGACAGCACACACACCCATGCCCGAAGCAGGATTCGAACCTGCGGCCGTAGCGGTCGCTCGGTTCCACACTGAAGCGCCTAGAACCTCTCGGCCACACCGGCCGGCTATCAATAATTGTCCCTGAAATGTACACACCAGGAACAAAAAAGTAGGAGACAGAAATTACGTCACTCTTATTCGGCACAACACTGTTCATCGTACAGAAGATTACAGAACAACGAACGACACACGGGTGACGAGTAAACTAATTATCGTGTGTTCACATTCCGAGTCAAAACTTGACGCGGTCACGCGACACGAATCACAAGTCCAAAGTCTTTGCTTGTGCAAATAACAGGCCTTGACGATAGTTAATGGTCTGACTAGCATAGCATATATGTTCATGGTCTGCTCGTTATGATCATTAGTCAACGTCCACCCACCATGCCGCAACATAGAGCACAGAGCTACTAAATACAAAACCTGACCAGTCTTCAGTAGGTAATGTGAGTAATTACAACAATGTTTATGACACACAAATGGTGCGGCGAGTGTCATATAAAGGAGTTCAAATGGTTCAAATGGTTCTGAGCACTATGGGACTTAACTGCTTAGGTCATGAGTCCCCTAGAAGTTAGAACTACTTAAACCTAACTAACCTAAGGACATCAGACGCATCCATGCCCGAGGCAAGATTCGAACCTGCGACCATAGCGGTCGCGCGGTTCCAGACTGTAGCGCCTAGAAGCGCTCGGCCACCCCGGCCGGCAAAAGTGTTCACTCTGCCACAACACACAATAAGGAAGACGTCGACGAAGACAGCAATATTCTACATGTCTCTGATTCGAGTAAGACTTGTTGTTTCGTCATACACTGCGTGACCTTGGGGCGCTTTAACGATCGTAGGACGTTCTCTGAATACCATTCCACACAGGTATTTATACATTCAGGCTGACAAGTCATATTTTGCCGTGGATTCAGTGATCCCTGTAGTGTCGTCCTTTAGTCTGCTTAATCGAACACGGTTCAGGTGCCATTTATTTGCAGCGGTAGGCCTTCTCTTGTTGTGGAGAAACAGGCCGCCCGCAAATGAAGCTGAATTCGGGAAATGCCGCCTCTTGTCAACAGTAGCAGCTTCCATTTGACAGCCGGCCGCCGGCCGCAGAGAGGAACTGTAGGTGGCGTCGCCTGCGTGTCTTTGCGAACAGCTAAGAACCCCGCCGCTCGAAAGTGAAGGTGTGGCGGCCCTAACTGGTGAGGCCCAGCATTATGGCCTGCAGGGCGTGTCTTCACTGTCTGCCACCCGGGGAGTGACCGCCTGAATGCGATCCTCCGCGCAAGAGGCTCATCACTCTGTCAAGGTCCATTCTGACAACTGCAGACTACCAACGCTCTCGTAACGGCGTCCCGCGCAGTCACGCTACTTTGTAGGGCGTAACTGCCTTTGAACTTTGAACAACGGTACTACTTAGTATCAGATATACAGTACCGAAGTTTTACACGACACCGTACCAGATGACAACCACCTGAACACAATAAAATATATCCTAATGTACAACTTAAGCAGCAGTAGTGTTAAATATTTCAATGTGGCCTACAGAGAATTTTACATTAGAGGAAAAGGTGACAATAGCCGTAAATGTCACACAATTATGGTTCAGTAGGCTCAAAAACTTGGAAACAGATTGAAGAAAAAATGCTGTGGGGTCAAAAAACACTACTTTGCCTCATTGGCCTAAGAAGAGTTTATCATTTTATAAAATATTTATATAATGATCTTGGACGCTATGTGGACCAAAAAAAAACAACAATGTATTAAGAACTGACACGCTTCCGTCTTCAAATTTTACTTTACTTTTATTTTGCACTGACAGAGCTTGGGATCCTTGCCCAGAAAATTTTATTACAAAAAGGCAAAAGCAATTCCCAGTAATGTTAAGGATGTAGTTCAGTGAGAAAAAAAAGGTTCAAATCGCTCTGAGCACTAGGGGACTTAACATCTGTGGTCATCAGTCGCCTAGAACTTAGAAATACTTAAACGTAACTAACCTAAGGACATCACACACATCCATGCCCGAGGCAGGATTCGAACCTTCGACCGTAGCGATCACGCGGTTCCAGACTGAAGCGCCTAGAACCACACTGCCACAGTTCAGTGACAGATGAACTATGTAGCAGGAATGGCCACCATTAGTCGGCATGTAAATTGCGATGAACAGCATGCATTTACATTATTAATGACGCCAAATTGCCACGGAGCATTATTGGAGAAAGGAGAAAAGGTATGACAGAAGGAAAAAATAGTGTGAAAATTGATCAATAGTCGGCGCTGTATGTGTCAGAATACGTAAATGAAAACACCTGTCATGTGGACGACCCATTGAGGTTGGTATAAACGGGCCATGTTCTCAGCTTTTCCTCTTTTGTCTTACCATCTGCGCTCGTTCCGTCCGCCTCTCCCCCACTCTCATCTACCTTGGACTCACCATTGACCATCACCTCACTTGGATCCCTCGTCTCCACTCTATCCAAACCAAAGCCCACAACTCCCTCCATCTCCTTAAACTCCTCTCAGGATGGACATGTATTACTCCTGTACTATCCTCTGCACATACAAATCCTTAATCTGTCACATCCTCTTTTATGCCAGTCCTGCATGGATATCCGCCCCCCCCCCCCCCCAAATTCTGAAACTCCGTAAGTCCCTCCAGATCCTTGAGCACCATGCACTCCGCTTCGCCTTCCGTGTATCCCTTCTGTCCACCATGCAGATCCTCTATGACCTCATTCCTTTCCCTCATCTGCTCCTTCTGCTCCAACATGTCTGCGTCCTCTATACCTAGCTCCGACTTGATCCCCCCCCCCCCCCCCCAATCCCCTGGTTGCTCCGCTCCTCTCCAAACCCCGCCCGCTGCCGCACCTTCACTGTTGTGTCACCCCTACCCTCCACCGCTACACCCTTTATCTCCTCTACCGAGGTGGCGTCCATCAACTCCCCCTCCCAGATGATGCCCTCTCTATGTCCATTTATCCCTCCTATCAACTCTAAACCTCACCTCTCCCTCACCCCACCATCCTTTTTCCAGGCTTCCTCTCCCCCCAACCATAATGTTTTTTCTCCACCTAACATCTGTAGTGGAGTTGTCCGTGTCGTAGAGATCTGTGAAACGTACGATAGTGATGAAACATCAGTCACGCAGAGGTGGCGAAAATAATTGAGGCGTTGAGATCGGAAATGGGACTTGTCATCATTTTGCGGTATATGAGTTATTCCTGTAGTTGGTTCTTTTACATGATTCCGCATCTGTTAGTTCTGAAATGGGACTTGTTCAGTGTTTTTTTTCCTGTCAAAACCAGTGTTCAAAATATATTTAGTGCAGAAAGAGGACTTGTCACAGAGACAAGTCCGTATATTGCATGAAAGGAGGCCTGAGGGCACCACTCTCGCAGTTTGCAGTAATAAGCTGTCAGATTTCAAAATGGCTTCGGTGATGGAACTGTCAGACGAGTCCGAAGATGATTTATATGAACTTAGAGGGAACAAAAGACGCCCCGAATTGTTGAAGAGGAATGTAATTAAACAACAGAAGCTCAGGGCTCGGAGCATACCAACGTGGAAAGGAAACATTGTTCCTATGAGGGAAACAGGTGCAGATTGCAGGTAAATAGTTATACAATATTCATTCTTTGAATTCTCGTTACATAATGTAATATTCTGTAGCAGAGGCAATGTGTGTAGAAACATTTGTAAGTTGGCTATTTAACTTTCATATTGGTAACGCCACGTAGCGCTCTGTACGAAAATCACTGGCTGTGCTGTGTGCAATCTGTGGCTGGTTTACATTGTTGCTGGCTATTGTAGTGTTGGGCTGTTGGCTGTTAATAGCGGGTAGCTTTGCGCAGTTGGAGTTGAGCCGCCAGAAGTGGTGCATGCGGGGAAGTGAGATGGCGGATTTTTGAGAGCAGATGATCTTAACGTGTGTCCATCAGAAACAGTTTTTTTGTAAGACTGGATGTCATGAACTAATATATATATTATGACTTTTGAACACTATTAAGGTAAATACATTGTTTGTTCTCTATCAAAATCTTTCATTTGCTAACTATGCCTATCAGTAGTTAGTGCCTTCAGTAGTTTGAATCTTTTATTTCGCCGGCAGTAGTGGCGCTTACTGTATTGCAGTAGTTCGAGTAACGAATATTTTTTGTGAGGTAAGTGATTTGTGAAACGTATAGGTTAATGTTAGTCAGGGCCATTCTTTTGTAGGGATTTTTGAAAGTCAGATTGAGTTGTGCCAAAAATATTGAGTGTCAGTTTAGTGTCGATCAGAATAAGTAAAGAGAGTAATGTCTGAGTACGTTCAGTTTTGCTCAGCTGATTGAAAATCAAATAATGTAAGAGGTTTATCAACACAGTAAGTCATAAATTTTTCTAAGGGGACATGACATTTGTCGACCCTTAGCCGAGGATACCTCACTGGAATCTTCTGATTTTTTCTTGTAGTTTGTGTAATTAGTGTAGCTTTTGTTTATTGCTAGCGCTTAATTGTATGTAGTTGCAGTCTTTAACTGTTGTACAGTAAAGCAGCTGTGGCATGCATGTAAATTTGCCCCAACTATTTCGCAGCTCCGCTTGCAATTAACTAGATATTATTATCAGTGCTATGTTAATGTGTTCTCTTATTTTTGCTCTTCAAATTGTGCTTTTCTGTGTTATAGTGTGAAATATTGTGACAATAATGGCACGTGGAAAACGTAACACAAGGCTCCAAGGTAAACTGAGAAATACTAGTGACGACGAGCATAGCTTATCAGCACCACTGTGTAGTGAATTAACAGACATTCAAGGTAGGAATTTGGTAATTGTGCATGCGGAAATGGGGAGGGCAGCAAATAATTAAGTAGACAGTGAAACAACTAGTGAACAGGGAAACATTATCGATCGATCGGTCGGCAACAGCTCGCCTCAAGAACCCGAAATGACAGAACACAATATTGAAAATACTGTAGACTCAGGTTTTGGGTCCTCACCGTTTTCTCAAATGAGTCAAGACACATTTTCTGCTTGTCAAAATGGAAATGTTGCCGGTGCAAATGCACTGCCAAAAAGCATAGAGAAACAGATTCCAGACAATAATACATGATTATTGCAATTAATGCAACAAATGGAACGCAATCAGAGACAAACACAGCAAAAGCTTCAAAAGTTAGACACAATGGAAGAAAATCAGAGAAAAACACAGCAAAAGCTTCAAAAGTTAGACACAATGGAACAAAATTTTCGGAAATTAGACACCACGCTTGAACAAACACGTGAAGATTTAACTACTGAGTTACATAACATTGAATCGAAATGTCAAAAAGTCTGTAATGACGTAAAAACACAAATTTGTGAGCATTTTCAACCTATTTTTTCGCGGCATGAAAATGTATTACAGAATTACGAAGCAGCCATAAAAGAACTGCAAACTATTGTTCATGAAAATCACGAGACCTTGCAAGCTAAAATTGACTCAGTTGCGTCTACAGAATCGGTAACCCAACTTGCCAAAACTGAGGAAAACTTAAAGGACACAGTAGATACTATGAAAATTGCTTCAGAATGACACATGGAAGAAATTAGTTCATTATCAGAGAAAGTAGTTGGACTTTCGGATCAGCTAAATAATTTATCTACGAAGGTAGATGATAATCTGAATGACACAAAACCGGTAGTCTTTAATGACACAGAAGAGTGCGAACAAATTAGGAAATTCAAACAATATCAGAATCAAATTAATACGCAACACCAAAGAGAAATCCGGGAAGTACAAGATCAGATGAGACAGGTAATACAAGAATTACGTATTTCAGAGGACACTCGCGCTCCAATACGGGAAGAGGGACATAGAAATACGGAACAGCCACAAAATAATAACACGGGGTACTTCGGAAATAATGAAAGAAATTGGCAAGGTACACCGAATTTTGAGATGGAACCGCCGAAACGACGTAACAATGACCGACATGCGACTCCCCGACATGATGATTTTGACTATAAGCTGTTTATTACTACACGTAAATTCAAAACTTTTAAGAATTCCTGCAACGACACTCATCCACAAGCGTGATTTCATCAATTCTCTCATTGGTTTCCTCCCAACAGGTCATTAGAGCACAGATTAGAATTTATGTGTGGCTATTTAGAGAATGAACCAGCTGTAAGAATGCGATCGGTCATTCACGATTGCCACAGTGAAGGAGAACTTTATCATGTCTTCCTCTCAGCATATTGGTCTCAAGCTACACAAGACCGAGGAAAACATAGCATCAAAATGATGAAACATTTCGAACAATCTGAAGTTTCCAGTCTTGTGAAATATTTTGAAGACAAGTTGCACAAGACTCTGTACCTGTCAAACTCTTACAGCCCCTCAGAACTCATCCGCATTTGCTTAATCATATTGCCTGAACATTTACGATATATTATTATGGCAGGAAGTTGCAAAGACGACATTGAAGCTTTTCAGGGACTGTTCCAAGAATTGGAAATTGACACTGAAAATCGCGGAACGCGAAAACAGGAACCCAACAATTACTGGTCAATCCCTCACAATTCCGCAATGACAGAAATAATTGGACATGACAAGGCTATTCTTACAACGCAAATCGTGAACAAAACGGACACTACGCATATGAAATGTCGTGTGACGAGGGCCTCCCGTCGGGTAGACCGTTCGCCTGATGCAAGTCTTTCGATTTGACGCCACTTCGGCGACTTGCGCGTCGATGGAGATGAAATGATGATGAGAAGGACAACACAACACCCAGTGCCTGAGTGGAGAAAATCTCCGACCCAGCCGGGAATCGAACCCGGGCCATTTGGATTGACAGTCTGTCGCACTGACCACTCAGCTACCGGGGCGGACACCACCCATATGACAACCACAGGCAGAGTAATAGTTACAGAGCAAGATCTCTTTTCCGTAGTAATGGATATGACAGAAACAATTATAGAAACAGACAATATGGCAACCAGAACTATTGTTACAACGGGAGACAGAATAACTTCAGACGGAACGGTCCACCGTGCAGTGATAATTTAGGGAGAAATTCCCCTCCACTTAACTGACAAGAAAGAACCTATAGGAACTGCCGACATGACGACAGACGATATAATCATAACGACAGACCTCAATTGCATCAGAACTGGCGGGATTCAAACAGGGCTGGGCCCTCTCGGCAAGATGAATTTGTAGAAATTAGGTCTCCTAATCCAAATAACGACGTGGATCAACAAAGAGACAGACAATGACTCGCACCGCAGGCAGCCACGTGCGCTGGCTGTCTCAGAGAAAAATAAGATAGACGCTAACCTTGAGAAAAATTTTAGCATTCCTTAGCGACGTATGCCACATGATAACTGCTTTGAAGTTGAAACTCTGCGTACTAGGAAAAGTAAAGGATGTAAAACCGGTTATTGAAAGATAATTGGCTTTTTAACTTAGTCTTTGTCATAAAATTTTTCACTTCACGCTACTAGTACGCGTTGTCACACTTAGAAACTGTTATCATGCAACTTGACTAGAAGAAGGGATCGGTTGGTAGGACATGTTTTGAGGCATCAAGGGATCACAAATTTAGCATTGGAGGGCAGCGTGGAGGGTAAAAATCGTAGAGGGAGACCAAGAGATGAATACACTAAGCAGATACAGAAGGATGTAGGTTGCAGTAGGTACTGGGAGATGAAGCAGCTTGCACAGGATAGAGTAGCATGGAGAGCTGCATCAAACCAGTCTCAAGACTGAAGACAACAACAACAACAACAACAACATGCAACAATGTTTTGAAGTCAACTATCCAGTCTAGAACCTAGGGAACATATTTAGACAGTATTTACGAGTGCATTGTTATAGTGAATAGACGACACACTGTTACTGTGTGTGTACATTCTTGCTTGTTAGTTGCACGATCACGTAACGACTATAAGGCTCACATACTTAGAACATATACCATCACTGCTAATGAGATTTTAATGCAACATTTTGGTTTACGTGAAAAGACATTCTTTATTTTAAGTACTTTCTGTAGAATTAAAGATGACTTAGCATTTGGTTTCTTTGACAGCTAAACGATTATATCACGACGCTATTAATGCGTGACACCATTTATATTGTTGCTTTTTTGCTGTATCTGATTTATATCTGCACAGTTTTCTTGAATTCTTCTGGAAAGTAAAACATGTTTTAGTAGTAACTTTGTTGTATAGCTACAATAAGACAGCCTTTTTTGTAGCAGAACAATACGTCACAGTGTAGTACTTTCTTGATCACGGTACTGTACGTAATAACTACGATATCTATACTCATAGCATTTCGCTTTTGTTTATTACGAGGTAAGTACATTGACTTCCACACAACTTTGCTTACGGACTACGGTAATTACGACGCTTGGCACATTTTTTAACCTTAAGTAATGACAGAGATTATGTTGCAACATACCGCACAATTTAGCACTACAGAACACGCATTTGAGCGATTAATTTTGTACTTAAAATATTTATTTTTAAAGATTTTTGAACTACAAAGAAAGTATTCCGTGATACATTTCATTCCATTGCTGTCATCTGGAACACTTGAGGGGATAAGTACATTAATCCTCAGGAGGGTACACACTTACTTTGTGTACTATGTGTTTGGCAAGCATAAGGAGCCCTAGCTAATATGGTATTTTCTTATACAACTTTACACATCGGTACCATACTTTTCTAACACAGAATTACACAGCTATCTGATTATTTAACAGAGAAACAAAAAATTTTTTTTACTATGTCAGTGACACATGTACACGCAATTACACAGCTGGATAAGTTCACACTTATGAAACTGTATTTTGTCTGTACTTTGTGAACCGTTCATATTTTTTTGGAACCATTGTGATATCATGAGAGCTTTGAATGATGTATTTGGTTTGGGATCATGACTTTTAAAGTACGTTGGAGGTCGATGACACTATTGAAATGAGCCGAGATTTTTTTTAGGGTTTCAAATTATTGGAGGAAGCTATGACGATTTAGAGATTTGGCTGAGTTTTTATGGTGTTATTATTACCATGACAATGTGTATTATGCTGTTGAGGTATGTTTATGATCAATAAGCTGATGCTATATGAGGAATTCGATTATGTTACGTATTTATTATGATGAAATATTGAAGAAGTGTCGATGAATATGTATCTGTGTAATAAGGTAAGGAATAATGAGTAGTGGTTACGGACTCTGATTCGTGAAAAAGGTTGTTGGAAACCAAGAATCGTACTTAAAGAGTTATGAAATGTGTGTAAATGCGTGAATGTATCACAATGCCAGCGAAAATTTTTTGGAAACTGTTATATTTATAGGCTTTTGTTTCTACACATTTGTAACGCAAATTCTCAATCTGTGAACTTTTGTTATATGAGACTGTCACTGCTGTCGTAAATATTTGGGTAAGAAAGTTAGCTCACCTTGACGTAATGCACTGTAACCACCCAGGTGTGCGACAGTCGCCTGGAAAAAAAGCCATTAGTGTGAGCCTTTCAAAGGCCAAGATGGAGAAAAGAAAGAGGCCATTATCCTCGCTTATGACATTTCTTTGCAGAAAGCATCGCAAATACGACACGCTCAAACATGAAAACATATGATTACACTGTGGAGCTCTTAATTTATGATATTTACTAAAATGCCTAATGAAATGATGAGAAACATTTTACATCTATTGTCTTTCTAGTTGAGAGATTGCTCATTTTGGTTAATATCTAGTTTCTAGTTGTACTGCAGCATTGGTTATAACAAAATTTAATAGATGTACTAATATCACTATTTTCTGTCTACAGACCCAGTGAAGAATAATTCTATGATCTACTTTCATAAAAAAAGGGAACACAAATAGACATTTCCCTCACAAGATTTGTATAAATAATTTTTTTAACGACTTGGTAACTTTCTTGCAGAGTAAGTTTTTGTGATGCATCACTTTAGTGTTAAGATGTAACATAGGTATTAAACATGGCAATTTGTACTGTAATATTTTTTCTGCTTGAGCTTTGTCATGTTTAGATATAACTATGTAAGTAGGCTGTTTAGGTTTATATATTGGTAACGCCATGTATTGCTCTGTATGAAAATAACTGGCTGTGCTGTGTGCAGTCTGTGGCTGATTTGCATTGTTGTTTGCTATTGTAGTGTTGGGCAGCTGGATGTTAACAGCACGTAGCGTTGCGCAGTTGGAGGTGAGCCGCCAGCAGTGGTGGATGTGGGGAAGTGAGATGGCGGATTTTTGAGAGCAGATGATCTGGACGTGTGTCCATCAGAAACAGTACATTTGTAAGAATGGATGTCATGAACTGCTATATATATTATGACTTTTTAACACTATCAAGATAAATACATTGTTTGTTCTCTATCAAAATCTTTCATTTGCTAACTATGCCTATCAGTAGTTAGTGCCTTCAGTAGTTTGAATCTTGTATTTCGCTGGCAGTAGTGGCGCTTGCTGTATTGGAGCAGTTCGAGCAACGAAGATTTTTTGTGAGGTAAGTGATTTGTGAAACGTATAGGTTAATGTTAGTCAGGGCCATTCTTTTGTAGGGAATTTTTGAAAGTCAGATTGCGTTGCGCCAAAAATATTGTGTCAGTTTAAGAACATCCACGTATCATTTTTCTAACGGGACATTTCACACTGATCTCTTTGTTTTTTATGTTTTATTCACAACTTTTTCTCCATTTACGAGTTTTAAACATTCACCGTTTTCTCACCACTTTTATTGCTGTGTCTTCTCATTGTGTATTTTTAACCTGATTTGTAGGCTGCAGAGCGGCGTATTACGCTGCCAGCCCGCCACCCCTCTGTGGGGAGGGGTGGGGGGGCACATTCAGCTGCAGAGTGAAAATCTCACTCTGGAAACGTCTCCCAGGTTGTGGCTAAGTCATGTCTCCGCAATATCCTTTCTTCAAGGAGTTCTAGTTGTGCAAGGTTTGTAGGAGATCTTCTGCTAAGTTTGAAAGGTAGGAGACGAGGTACTGGCAGAAGTGAAGCCGTGAGGACGGGGCAAAGGCCCCAAGTATGAATTTCGGTCCGGCACACACTTTTAATCTGCCCTGAAGTTTCAAAAAGAAAGAAAAAGCTTTTCCTCCTTTTGCGTCTGCGACCATGTCCATGACTGTCTCAATGGAGGATCGCAATCTGCTTGTAAAGCTGTATTACAAGAATGATGACTGTGCAGTGTCGCTATGCAGACGTTCGAGACACTGAAAGGTTTGAAAAAAGGCGTTGGTCCGGTGACTGTCGTGGATCTGGAGTAAATGCTTGAGAAATTCGAAAAGACAGAGTCTTTTGGTGTGCAACCTGTTAGAGAGAGGATACGAATTGATTCGGCGTCAGACTAAGCAGTGGCCACAGCAGTGCAGGAGATGAGTGGTAGTGTGTAATTGTGTAGTGCACAGAGAGCTGCTCGAACGTTGGACTGTAACTGAGTAACATCTTTTGATGCTAGTCAATTGCCAGGATGGGCATAACTGCAAAGGGCATTTGATTCTAAAGCATTATGGCAGAGTGAAAAACAATAAATAAATTACTTTTTCTCTCTTAACAATATGTGGGCAGGGTGGGTTCTTCCTTGGCTCGGGTATGAGGTTGAATGAAACAGAATTTTACATAACTTTTATTGAAAGGTTTGTACAATGGTTTCCTTACTGGATTGTTCTAGCTGGGAGAGCAGCAGCCGTGTCATTTGCGAAGCCTTCTGCTACGTGAGCGGCGTCGTCTGATTACGCCTGGCGGTGTGTATCTCGTCGCCGTTTCGCGCAGTTGACTGGAGACGCGCATCGTACGGTGGCCCCTTTAACTATTGAGAACGAAGTCGTGAATCAGATAGTAATACCTTGGATGTTGCGTCCCAGTGACTCTCTTCTCTAGGCGGCCGCGTGTGACAGTGTTGTGCGTCGGCCAGCGGAGCGTCGCGGCGGGGGAGGGCCAATGTCTCGGACTCGAACAACGGACTCCAGCTTGCCAGTCTTTGGTTACCAGATCTTCATCATCAGCTCACAGGTGACTACTGAAGTGAGGCTGTCTCCTTCCCGTCCTCACGAGTCACCCGGGTACGTAAAAATCAGTTTTCAAATACCTTCTAACTTCTGTCTTCTGGCGGCGAGGCTGCTGCCTGTCATTCCATTACAGCGGCGGACTTGGTGCTTCTGTGTACGATGTAGTCTCTTCCTGCATGACGGTCTCCAGCACCGACTCAACTGTACTGGAACTGGACACGAACCGAAACTGAACTGAAAACTATGGTTGGGCCCACTGTGTCTCGCGTACTTATTTATTTCAGTTCACTGGAGGTGAACGACTTTACAGCCGTTGCCTCTTCTGTCACGTTGAAAAGCTTCTCGAAGAATCTTCTTTACATCGGCCATTGGCTCTTGGAATGTAGGCGAGGACCTTTGATCACATGTGACAATTGAGAAATACGTGAGCCGGTTCGGCGATGCCCTGATGGCTGAATTGACAGCTTCCACTTATGTGGGGTGGGCGATGGATTCTCCTGAACGTGCTGACTTGCAAGCGCTGGCTGTTGCCACTGCTACTCTGCCCGCAGTTTGCCAGTGTGTAACTCTTCTAAACTAAACTAAGTTTTTCATATATTTTCTAATTTCTATTTCACTTCACATTGATTTCATTAGTTTATTTACCTATCTTAAGCACACTCAACAGGACATACCCATGAGCATGGGGCGTAAAATCCTACGAAACATACTTCTTTGCTATCCATTCAAAATTACCAATGTGCACGTGTTGCTTCCTGTTGACTTGCCAGCAAGAGGCACCTTTGCTTTAGCATTTCTTGCCCGCATGGATGTGATAATGATTGCCGTGGAATAGTTTGTGGACAGACGAAGCCCACTTCCATCTGACAGGATATGGCAATACACAAAATTTTGGAATATGGGCAACGTTAAATCGACACGCAAATCAACCAGTAACACTTCACCATGAAAAGGTCACTGTGTCGTTCGTGTTTACGGCATCATTTATCATAGGGCCATATCTTTCGAAGAGACAGGTGCTTCCGATCCTGTTACCTGTAACGTCACTGGTAAGAAACCACGTAATTCTAGCTATCCAACGAAGTGGATGTGTGATTCACAATGGCTCTGAGCTCTATGGGACTCAACATCTGAGGTCATCAGTCTCCTAGACCTTAGAATTACTTAAACCTAACTAACCTAAGGACATCACACACATCCATGCCCGAGAAAGTATTCGATCCTGTGACCGCAGCGGTCGCGCGGTTCCAGACTGAAGCGCCTAGAACCGCTCGGCCACACCGTACAGCGTGGATGTGTGGATCGAATCATTTTCATGCAAGATGGCGCACTTCTGCACATTGCGAATCCAATTAAGTAGCTGCTGAAGCACCATTTCGGAAATGCTAGATTTATCAACCGCCATTTCCCTACAGCCTCGCCGTCCCTAATCACCTGATATAAATCCGTGTGACGTCTCGCTGTGGCACTATCTGAGAGACGTCGTGTTCAGTGTTCCGGTTGAAAATTAAGCACTGAAGGATGCACTGCGCACCGCATTCTAAACGTGACACATCGATCAGTTGTGGAACATGCTGTTTCTCGATTTCAACTTCTTGCAGAAAACTGTGGACGGCATATTGAAAATGTTTTGTGCCAGTCACATCGAAATTAATAATTCGATTTCATTTGGAATCATGCCTTTTATGCAGTTATTGAACTTGTTGTTGTTGTGGTCTTCAGTCCTGAGACTTGTTTGATGCAGCTCTCCATGCTATCCTGTGCAAGCTCCTTCATCTCCCAGTACCTACTGCAACCTACATCCTTCTGAATCTGCTTAGTGTATTCATCTCTTGGTCTCCCTCTACGATTTTTAACCTCCTCGCTGGCCTCCAAGGCTAAATTTGTGATCCCTTGATGCCTCAGGACATGTCCTACCAGCCGATCCCCTCTTCTAGTCAAGTTGTGCCACAAACTTCTCTTCTCCCCAATCCCATTCAATACTTCCTCATTAGTTACGTGATCTACCCACCTAATCTTCAACATTCTTCTGTAGCACCACATTTCGAAAGCTTCTATTCTCTTCTTGTCCAAACTATTTATTGTCCATATTTCACTTCTGTACATGGCTACACCCCATACAAATACTTTCAGAAACGACTTCCTGACACTTAAATCTATACTCGATGTTAACAAATTTCTCTTGTTCAGAAACGGTTTCCTTGCCATTGCCAGTCTACATTTTACGTCCTCTCTACTTCGACCATCATCAGTTATCTTGCTCCCCAAATAGCAAAACTCCTTTACTACTTTAAATGTCTCATTTTCTAATCTAATTCCCTCACCATCACCCGACTTAATTCGACTCCATTCCTTTATCCTTGTTTTGATTTTGTTGATGTTCATCTTATATCCTCCTTTCAAGACACTGTCCATTCCATTTAACTGCCCTTCCAAGTCCTTTGCTGACAGAATTACAATGTCATCGGCGAACCTCAAAGATTTTATTTTTCTCCCTGGATTTTAATACCTACACCGAATTATTCTTTTCTTCCTGTACTGCTTGCTCAATATACAGATTGAATAACATCGGGAGAGGCTACAACACTGTCTCACTCCCTTCCCAACAACTGCTTCCCTTTCATGACCCTCGACTCTTATAACTGCCATCTGGTTTCTGTACAAATTGTAAATAGCCTTTCGCTCCCTGTATTTTACCCCTGCCACCTTTAGAATTTGAAAGAGACTATTCCAGTCAACACTGTCAAAATCTTTCTCTAAGTCTACAAATGCTAGAAACGTAGGTTTGTCTTTCCTTAATCTTTCTTCTAAGATAAATCGTAAGGTCAGTATTGCCTCACCTGTTCCAACATTTCTACGGAATCCAAACTGATCTTCCCCGAGATCTGCTTTCTTTGGGATTGGAATTATTATATTCTTCTTGAAGTCTGAGGGTATTTCGCCTGTCTCGTACATCTTGTTCACCAGATGGAAGAGTTTTGTCACGACTGGCTCTCCCAAGGTCGTCAGTAGTTCTAATGGAATGTTGGCTACTCCCGTGGCCTTGTTTCGACTCAGGTCTTTCAGTGCTCTGTCAAAATCGTTACGCAGTATCTCCCATTTCATCGTCATCTACATCCTCTTCCATTTCCATATTATTGCATTCAAGTACATCGCCCTTGTATAGACCCACTATATACTCCTTCCACTTTTCTGCTTTTCCCTCTTTGCCTAGAACCGGGTTTCCATCTGAGCTCTTGATATTGATACAAGTGGCTCTCTTATCTCCAAAGGTCTCTTTAGTTATCCTGTAGGCTGTATCTATCTTAGCCCTAGTGAGATAAGCCTCTACAACCTTACATTTGTCCTCTAGCCATCCCTGCTTAGCCATATTGCACTTCCTGTCGATCTCATTTTTGAGACGTTTGTATTCCTTCTTGCCTGCTTCATTTACTGAATTTTTATATTTTCTTCTTTCATCAATTAAATTCAATATTTCTTCTGTTACCCAGTGATTTCTACTAGCCCTCGTCTTTTTACCTACTTGATCCTCTGATGCCTTCACAACTTCATCCCTCAGAGCTACCCATTCATCTTCTACTGTATTTCTTTCCCCCATTCCTGTCAATTGTTCCCTTATACTCTCCCTGAATCTCTGTACAACCTCTGGTTCTTTCAGTTCATCCAGGTCCCATCTCCTTAAATTCCGGGTCATAACCAATAGATTGTGGCCAGAGTCCACATCTGCCCCTGAAATGTCTTACAATTTAAGACCTGACTCCTAAATCTCTGTCTTACCATTATATAATCTCTGTGATACCTTTTAGTATCTCCAGGATTCTTCCATGTATACAACCTTCTTTTATGAACTTAGGACAATTAAAAACCGGTTTTTCCTATACCATGTGTAATGACCTTTCTGTGGTGAACGGGATTACGTAACTAACAGTATCATACTTGTTCACCCATGCACACTGTGTAGTACGTCAAATGTACACGTTAGGCATTGGTGTATGATTCATTTGTCTTTTGTAGTCGACCACTGTTGAATTATAATGCTTACAGCGCCATATATTGCTACATTTTGTAACTATTTGTTTCTCTTCTGTCATACGTTTTCCTCCTTCTCCGACAATATTCCGTTGCGATTTTACGTCATTTTGACCAGTGGTGTTATTTCTACAGCGGATTGAAAGTTTGACTTTAACTATAATCACCCTGTAGTTCTATAATTATAGGGACGCCCCGCGATCAGCTACTGTAGTCGTAACCTAAGCGATTATACGACCTGAGTTTCTAGCTGGTTAATCATGTTACATTTTATCTGCCTTTTCCATTTATTTCCAGTTTAAAATACTCCCTCGTAATTAAAAATTTTTCCCGTAGTACAGTCCTGAAACATACAGCAATCAAGAGCGTAATATACGTGTAATTTTATCACAAAGTTTAAGTTTTACTGACTGCATTCATTAAAATTATAAGTGAAATAAATGCTTCCTTGTCATATCTATAATGGATTCCGTATTATTTATATTTTTATCTTAGTTAATGCTTTGCGAACATGGGTGTTTTTGTTGCTGTAATACAAATCTTTTGAGCATTGTGGCATAAACTCCCATTAGACGATCGTCACATACCCTGCAAACAGTATATTCAAATAATACACATCACACACTCTCTCGTTCCTTCGACATATTTACTTCGTATTGTCGTGGTGCGTTACAAAACTAGTCTTCTACAATCAGTCGCGTAGAAAAGTTCGTTGCTTTACCGCGTCCAACAACAGACCTTCGGTGCCTTGTGGCCATGGGTTATAACAATACTCAACAGCCAGTTTGCATCTGGATGTGATGTATCAGTTTGTACGTATTTCTGAGTGTAGAATCCGAAACTACCTTTCAGAAAGTTCTGGCATATAAGGTTTTTGAGTTTTTAAGGGCTTTTACTGGTTATATTCTGCAGTACGATATTTACTGTTATTTTGCGTTTATTTATTTTTGTGCAGGAGTGCTAGAAGAACTACAAATTGTCACTAGATGGCAGGTCCGATAAAGAAACGGAGAAACTGGAAACAAAAGAAGATAGACATAGTCACATCTTTAGAATGTTGAAGAAGACTGACGTTGAAAGAATGTTGTTATATAATCTAGACCTTCTATTGCTGTAACGTTCATATATAGTTAAATAGTGTCAAACTCTGTTTGTTTTAATTCTATGATATTCATCATTATTGTTTTTAGTTCTGATGTACTTAGCAATTGTGACGTAATAGAGGAAAACTGATTTTGTCAGTAAACTCAGCACCCCAAAGTTCTATAAATCCATCCATTAAGAAACCAGATGCAGAGAATAAAACTTAAATTTGTTGACTAGTGTAATCGCTGATCGCATCCCGCTACTGGCTGTAAACTCCAATGAACACTAGGCCCCTATCGGGCAAAGAAATCCAACGTCTCGTACAATGCACTTATGACCGGGAATCTCTCAATACTGTTACAATGTCTTTAGTCCCGCCGGAAATTTGTCCACGTCGTTATTTCTCTGTTGCTCTACCTTCGCGCGCCTCTATAAAAATGAACATATTTTTTGAGGTGCGAAAACTTTCGTCTAATTTTTTATTTCCACCTACTGCTAGTCTAAACTGTCACAGCTTCGTCGTGGATAATTTTCCTGACTCGATATGTCACACAGTACACATAGGAAAATTTCTTCAGTAACACTTCATCGTACAAAAACTGTCCCCATCACATCTCCATATCGCTCCCTGCGGTTATTTCATGGCCGCTCATCATCACCACAAACAATATTTTCAGTGTACACTTAACTATTCACTTATCTTGATCTCTTCTACTGCGAGTATAGTGCATGAAATGCAGTCGAACTTTGGTGGCGTCTCATCA